>NC_081184.1:38101083-38440931 GCF_029867415.1 Vicia villosa | reverse complement strand
AACGGGAACACGAAGTTACTCATCAAAATAATAAATGTTGATGGGAACACGGAGTTATTGACAAGATATTGAATATTAACAGGAACACGAAGTTACTGATAAATTTTTGAATATTAACAGAAATATTAAGTTACTGATAAATTTTTTGAATATTAACGGAAACGAATTTGGAATATTAACGGGAACACGAACTTATTGATCAAAATAATAAATATTAACGGGAACAAGGAGTTACTAATCAAAATAATGAATATTAACAAGAACATGAAGTTACTGATCAAAATATTGAAAATTAACGGGAAGAAATTTGAAATATTAACGGGAATACGAAGTTACTTATCAAAATAATGAATATTAACGGGAACATGAAGTAACTGGTCAAAGTATTTTTCTATTAATTATGTATTTTGAATGAATCATTATTATAAATGGAGTTTGTAGTGGTTTCTCATTGGCCTACAAGAGAGAGCTGATAGTTTGAGATTGGTGAGCCAAAATAATTAATTTTCTCCTTAGCTAGCCAAAAATAATCGATTCTCCTTAGCTGATAGTTTGAGATTGAGCTAATAGTTTGTAGTTTAATCAATTATATTAAATAGTTATCACTAATTGAATTATATAATTTGATTGAATATTTCTTCATTATAATTTGTGAATTTGCGATTTTAAAACTTTTCCTTCATTATAATTTGTCAAATAAAATATTACTATTTTTATAACTTTTTCAATTTTACCCAAAACTTAATCTTTTACTAATATCTTTTATTTTTCTCAATCACAATACGCGAAAACGACGGGTACCCGTGCGAACGCACGGGTAAGACACTAGTTAATCTTAATGAATGTAGAAGTTATGTTTACATGATATGTAATAGATATTTAATAGTAGAATATATTAGAATATATTATATATTTAATAGTATTATATTATATATTTAATAGTAGAATATACATTTTAAAAGTAGAATATATTATATAATTAATAAAAATCTTTAACATGATATGTAATAGATATTTAATTAAAAATAAGTAGTACTTTTTAATATGTAATAGATATTTATATGGTACATGTTTAGTAGTTGAATCAAAAGTAATATTTTTAATAATAGTAAATATTTAATAGTAGTATTTTTATTAAATAATATTTTCAATATGTGTAGTTTAAAATGTGTAGTTAAAAAAATAGTAACTTTATGGTTAACATATGTTCAATATAACATGTGTAGTTAAAAATATTAGTAGTATTGTTATTAAATAATATTTTTAAGAATAGTAAATATTAACTAGTATACGTCTAAGAATAATATTAAGTTGATTAATATTACTAACTCAAAATGACAATGATTGTATAAATGTGCAGTATGGAATATTATCGGTATTATCGTAGTTGGATGTACGATAGAACATTTCCAGGAAGAATGAGACTTAAACCCAATTTATAGTAGGACTTGAAGGGTTTATCAGTTGGGTGTTTGCTCAGGAATTATGTCGAAGCGAAGGAGGAGTTAGGTGTCCCTGTCTTAAATGTGAATGTAGACCAATAATTAGTGACCCACAGGAAATAACATCTCATTTGCATAGAAGGGGTTTCATTGGAAATTATTGGGTTTGGACGTTTAACGGTGAAGAACTGCCTAGTAACGTACTAGAGACTAGCAACTCACATGCTTCAAGTAGTCGGCCGCCTATGGAATATGAGGAAAACTTTAATCTGATTGGTGACATGGTTGAGGATGCTTTTGGTGTGAACGTGACCTATGATCAACCTGAAGATTTTGATGGGGAAGAGTTGTCGAATGAGGAAGCACAGAAATTTTATCAGTTGTTGAATGAGATGAATACGTCGTTGTTTGATGGATCGTCTGACTCAAAGTTATAAATGTGTGTGAGATTGTTGGCCGCCAAGTCAAATTAGAATGTTCCTGATCAGTGTTTGGAATTCTTCGTAAAAATGATGTTGGACTCAACTGCAATGAAAGACAACTTGCCTACAACATTTTATGAAGCAAAGAAGTTGGTGTCGAAGTTGGCCTTAAGAGTAAGAAAGATTGATTGTTGCATTAATGGTTGTATGTTGTTTTACGACAATGAGTTTGGTACTCAAGATGGATTGTTGGAGGAATGTAAGTTTTGTATGAGTCCAAGATATAAAGTTCGCAGTAGAGCCGTTAACACTAATCAAGACCGTGTAGCAGTAAAGTCCATATTTTATCTTTCGATAATACCAAGGTTAAAAAGAATGTTTGCTTCAATGCACAGTGCAAGTCAAATGACATGGCATCACACAAATAAAACAAGTCCAAGCACTATGCGGCATCTATCTGATGGCGAGGCATGGAAGCACTTTGATCGAATACATCCTGATTTTGCCGCAGAACCTAGAAATGTCAGGCTTGGATTATGCTCAGATGGTTTTACTCCTTATGTTCAAGCGTCGGGAAGTATGTATTCTTGTTGGCTAGTTATTGTAACCCCTTACAACCTCCCTCCTGAGATGTGCATGACGAAACCATACATGTTTTTGACGTACGTCATTCCAGGACCTTCGAGTCCAAAAGCAGGAATTGATGTGTATTTACAACCTTTAATTGATGATTTGAAGAGATTGTGGATTGGAGAATGGACTTATGATGTATCACGTAAACAAAACTTTACAATGCAAGCTTCCTTGATGTGGACCATCAACGACTTTCCAGCATATGGCATGTTGTCTGGTTGGGGTACGCATGGCAAAATGGGTTGTCCGCATTGCATGAGATACAACAAAGGGTTCACGTTGGCTGAAGGTGGGAAAAGCTCGTGGTTTGACTGTCACCGTAGATTCCTACCACGAAATCACTCCTATAGAAGAAACATGATAAACTTTAAAAAAGATGTACGAGTGAAAGATTTGCCTCCGCCTCGATTTCCACCATGGGCTATATGGGAACAAGTTAGTGAGCTACCTGTTAAGTGCCAAAATGTAGTTATTTTGTGTTTGTAAATAGTGGCACTTATCGATACTTTTTGTTCTTACCGTTTGAATAATTCCCCGTTTTTGTGTATATTTGTATCGTTTGTGTTTTGTTACGTTTTCGTGTAAATATATATCGTTTGATAGTTTTGATGTCTTTTTGTAGGTATTTATGCGTGTTCGGAGCTTCGAGGAATAAAGTGTCGAAGACACAGTGGCGAACGCGTTTTTAAAGAAATAAAAGTGGTTGTTCTGTTGAGCCCGCTTAGCGCGCTCTTGTGGCGCTTAGCGCGGTCTGGAGATTTTGAAGACCAAGACTGGCAGAAAGTTGGGCGCTTAGCGCGAGTTTTTGGCGCTAAGCGCGCTCTGGCGGTTTAGCAAAAATAAAGGGCAACCTCCTTAGCGCGGTGGGCACGCTTAGCGCGGTCTGCGATTTTCAGTTTTGCATATATGTTGTAAAATCACATTTTTTAGGTTTTTTATCACCTCTTCTTGACAAGTTGAGCTCTGATCCTTTTTTGGTAGTTTAGAGCTTGAGGAAACACCATTGGGTTCGACGTCACGTGGATTGATCATGGATCTGTCTCGATTTCATTGTATCGGTGAGATCTTTCCGGTTCATCTTCTCTCTTCCCTTTGTTTCATTTCAATGGTGGGTGTTGTATGTACATTTCTACTCTTATTGTATGTACATTTGTTGATCTTGGGATCGTTTATATATTCGCTTTACAAATCATCATTGTTGTTGTTCTTGATCTTTTTGCTTAAATGCTCTGGATTTGTGTTGTTGCAGACATGGACACCATAGATCTAGATTAGGAATGATAACTGTTAGTTTCTGGATTGCAGACATGGATTTAGGGCTAACAATCGTAGTGGATATCGAGTTTAATGCCTCCGTATTGTTTGTGTCGGTGGAGAAATCGCTGATGTGAATAGTGTGGTTGAACTTTCGTCGGTGTTGCAGACATGGACACCGATGTGGCATCTCGAGTGATGCCCGGTGATGTTGATGCGTATTGTGAGTGTCGAGCGATAGATCTTCGAATTTAAGTATTAGACGGGTAGAACGAAATACAATTCCATAACTCTTTCTCTTAGACTATTGAGAATGTTTATCTGCTTTTATTAACTTTTCCCGCATTTACTTTCTGCACCCAAATCATGAAACTTAGAACGCGAGATAGTCGAACGACAGTTTTTCTCAACCAATCTCTGTGGACTACGATACGATATAACCTATATCACCCGGTAATAAATAATACCTATTACTTTTTGCTTGCCGCTTTACCGCATCAACAAAATGGCGCTGTTGCCGGGGATTGGTTTTGAGATTAATCGCATTGCGATGGTTTTGTGTTTTAAGTTTCGTAAATATGTCCATAGCGTATATTTTGTGCATATTCCCATACTTGTGTGTTTTTGTAAATTTATACATGTTTATGTTTTCATACTTGTACATGTTTGTGTGTTTGATTTTGTTCCTCTTTACTTTTGCTATTTAGCAAGGTGAAGTTGGCTAAACAAATTGAACTCGGATAGTTCGTAAATTCTAAATCTTCACTTTTCAATTTGTTTAGCCAATTAAGGATTTTGTAAATTTTTCATTTTATGTATATTATGTTTTTACACATACTTGTATATACTTTTGCTTTTGATTCGTTTGTTAAGTGTTTGGGCAGGACGTTTTCTTTAGGTGGCGTTTGTGGCAAAAGCATTGGCGTACCGCGAGGAAGTTTCTTACCATTCGCGAAAAAATAAGAGGCGTCGAGCTAACGACGTAAAACGAGCGCTTGTTGGGAGGCACCCCAACGGTGTTATTTTTCTGTTTTTTTGTAAATGAGTAGTGTAGGTGTTAAGTGGAGGCACACTGGAATTCCTGTTTTGTTGCACTGTTTTTTGTCTTTCTGGTGTAGCGCGCTAGACCGCGCTTAGCGCGGTCTGTAGCTTTTGGCTAATGAATTCTTTTTAATGATTCATTTGCCTCACCTTTTTCCCACTTACACCAAGGCTTTATAGTATGTATTTTATAGTTATAATTTTAATTCTTTTGTTGTTATTTAGACTCAAATTTTGGCTCGATTACTTGAAGTCGCATTTGGTAATTCTCCAATTTTGATTGATTCAACATGCCAATTGTGCGGTAATGATTGTTCGAATTTGTACATAGCAAGGTACTCGTTTATCGCTTTCTATAGCTTAACATGTTTAGGAGACTTTTCATTTGTACATTTTTCATATTATTCATTCTTTTTGCATAACTTGTTCATGACTTGAATCACATTAGTTTCCCCTTTTTACCATAAATGTGAGGTGGCTTTCCCTTGTGTATATATGTGAGTGACCGACATTTCTTGTTTTAACTGGATACTATTATGTTTAATCTTTCGTCTGTATTGATTTTGTGAATGCACGAAAGTGATCAAGGCACTTGTTTGATTTTGAGCACAACTACCATAGCCAAATATCAATTCACCTTGTGAGTGTGTGACCATTAGTAACCCCCTTTGAGCCTTTTTGTCAATATCCATATTGTTTTTGCTTAATTCTTGTCTATGATCGTTTGGTTTTCAATTGTGTTTGGATGTTGATTCTTTGTTTCTTGAACCCTCAACTATGATTTATAGTTTGAATTTTTATCTTGCCTTAGAAAGTAGGGAGTATTCTTATTATGATGATAGTTGTATTCAAGTTGGGGAGAGGATGTTTGCTTACTTATATTGTGGTTGGTGTGAGGTTGTGAAAAGAAAAAAGAAAAAAAATTGTGAAAAAGAAAGAAAAGAAAAAGAAAGTAAAAAGAAAAAAAATTGGAAAAAGAAAAAGAACAAAAAGAGTTTGGAATAAGATTTGTGTTAATAAGTATTGTGTTTGGTGTGAAGCATGTGAGGAAGAAGAAGTTTGATTGAAATTCCTTTGTTTGAAACTTTGTGGAAGTAATTACTCCCTTAGATTTAGGCAAGTTTTTGTTTTGATTAGCTTTAGGACTTATCACTTGTTTGTTAACTGAGCCACATTACAACCTTTAAAGCCCTTGTGATTCGTGCCGTTGCGTTTTCGATACTATTTTTGGATGAACGCATAATTTTGTCTATTGTTTGCAAGTTTGTCGGGTGTGTGTCAAAGTCCTCACCTTTCGGTATTTTTCATCTACCGATGAATTTTTGCTAGGCGTGATTCGTGATTGAGCTTGTTTTGTTTTAGAATGTTTTGTATGAGTTTTGTACTTAGGATTCGTTTCTTTTTCATGTTGTCGTTGTAGGATTGTGGTAAGTATTTACTTTGTTGGTACGTTTTTGTTTGAACCGTACAATTGTTTCGTTTTTCTAAATCGTGTTGATTCTTGATTCTTTGGATTTTAACTTTTGCGATTTGAGTGTTTGGCCTTGTTTGAGGACAAACAAATTCAAGTTGGGGAGAGTTGTTAAGTGCCAAAATATAGTTATTTTGTGTTTGTAAATAGTGGCACTTATCGATACTTTTTGTTCTTACCGTTTGAATAATTCCCCGTTTTTGTGTATATTTGTATCGTTTGTGTTTTGTTACGTTTTCGTGTAAATATATACCATTTGATAGTTTTGATGTCTTTTTGTAGGTATTTATGCGTGTTCGGAGCTTCGAGGAATAAAGTGTCGAAGACACGGTGGCGAACGCGTTTTTAAAGAAATAAAAGTTGTTGTTCTGTTGAGCCCGCTTAGCGCGCTCTTGTGGCGCTTAGCGCGGTCTGGAGATTTTGAAGACCAAGACTGGCAGAAAGTTGGGCGCTTAGCGCGAGTTTTTGGCGCTAAGCGCGCTCTGGCGGTTTAGCAAAAATAAAGGGCAACCCGCTTAGCGCGGTGGGCGCGCTTAGCGCGGTCTGCGATTTTCAGTTTTGCATATATGTTGTAAAATCACATTTTTTAGGTTTTTTATCACCTCTTCTTGACAAGTTGAGCTCTGATCCTTTTTTGGTAGTTTAGAGCTTGAGGAAACACCATTGGGTGCGACGTCATGTGGATTGATCATGGATCTGTCTCGATTTCATTGTACCGGTGAGATCTTTCCGGTTCATCTTCTCTCTTCCCTTTGTTTCATTCCAATGGTGGGTGTTGTATGTATATTTCTACTCTTATTGTATGTACATTTGTTGATCTTGGGATCGTTTATATATTCGCTTTACGAATCATCATTGTTGTTGTTCTTGATCTTTTTGCTTAAATGCTCTGGATTTGTGTTGTTGCAGACATGGACACCATAGATCTAGATTAGGAATGATAACTGTTAGTTTCTGGATTGCAGACATGGATTTAGGGCTAACAATCGTAGTGGATGTGGACCTCCGATTTTTTTTAATTCCGGGCCATACCTCTGATCTGTAGAGATACGTGAACTGACTCTTTTTTGTCGCTTAATGCTTTCGCATTTTTTGAAAATTCACAGAGTCGCCACCGACCTTTTATTTTATCCAATTAAGGAAAGGTTTATAAAAGAAACAGAAAAAAGACCTTTAAGAAATTCTGGGTAAGGGGGTAGGTTATACAAAGGGAAGGTGTTAGCACCCTTTGTATCCATGGTTATCCATGGGCTCTTAAGTTTGCTTAGCTCACTTGTTTTTCGATCACTTTTCAATTGCTCTGAAATTGCTCATATGTGGTTTCACATACTTTTGTAAATTGAATTTTGTAATGATCCGTGTGTGGATGTATACAAAATGCTTGTTTATCTTTCGAAAGATGTTTTGAAAAGAACGTTAACTTTGTAATAACCCGTGTTTGGATGTATACAAAGTATTGTCTTTTTTGAAAGTTTTGAAAAATCAACAGTGTATGAGAATTTTGTTTGTTTTGATTTGAGCAAGCAAACTAGGAGGTCTACCCTGAGTTGTAAGGTCTTTATCCTATTTCCTTTAAAAATCTATCCTTTCACCGGATATAAAAGCAAGGTTCGATTTTGTACTCAAAACAGTAGAATTTTGACTTTGATTTTGAAAAGAATGAGAAAGGATTACCTTAAGAGGTGCAAGTGTGATTGTGATTGGATTCAGATATTTATCTTTGAAGTTAGTGATCTAACGGTTCAATTTTATCTTTGACATACACGCAGTTTATATGTGCTGGGAATTAAAATGCGGAAATGTAAAGTGCGGAAAGTAAATCTACGCTATTACATCGATTGTGCGGGAAATGTAAACTAGCCTATTTACATGAATTTGACATCCTATACATTTATCTAGGAATTTTAAATTGCAGGAAAAATAAAAGGCATGTTTTTTTGGATTTTTTATGATTGGTTTTAATTATAATTAATGCATGATTAATTAAATTAAAATGAAGAAAAAGATGAAAATAGATTTAAACCTAGAAATTAAGTTTAAAATATGTACAAAATATTTGTTAATTAATTTTAAAACAAAACTAATTTTTTTGGAATTTTTGAAATTGATTGGAAATTGATTAAGCTAATTAATACATAATTATACAAATAATTATACAAATAATTAAAACTTAAAAAGAAAATTATTCAAAATATGTACAAAATTAGTTTATAATATATAAACAATATTTAACACAAAGAACAATTTTTTTTTTATGATTTTTTGATTGGTTAGAATAATTAAAAAGCCAATATATAAATATATACTAATTAATTATGCAAAATATTGAAATTATGAAGAAAAATAAAATATTTTTATTTCAGAAAATAGTATATTATTTTAGAAGTCTAAAAATATTTTTTGTGTATTTTTTGGATTTTTAAAACTATTTTTAATTAATTTAACAAAGAAATTAAAACAAAATAGAAAATAAAATAGAAAATAAAAGGATACTGATCCTGTATGGAAATTAAATGAGGGAGTATGATATGCGTGCGTGTTCTGAGGCGTTGGATGAGTTGATGGATGGATCAGAAGGCCCAGATGGTGAGGGACCATAGCACGTGGAACACCTGCAAAACACTGAATTCCAAGTCAGTTTAAAAAAAAAACACGCGCGCGCCTCCCAGCGAATCAGAGGGCGCCACGCATCATCTTCAACCTTCAGATGGGTTTTTACACCGTTCATTTGCAGGTGGTGTAAAAAACCCAATCTTTTACACCTGGTAATAATAGCGAATACAAGCAAACGTGAGTATAAATTTGGCGCGATGGTATGGTTGAGTTCGTATTGTTCATGCGAACTCAATGGTACTATTCAGAACCTGTAATTTTGCCTAATTTAGAAAACCCTAATTTTGGGATGAAGAACCCTAAAATGGTGGTTTCGTGTATACGCATCTAAAACTTAATTAAAGCTCCAGAAATGATCTACACCTCAAACCAAACTCAATAGTATGTCTACATCTTGTTAAACATGTGTGAATAGCCAGATACGAATTGATTTTAGTTTGAACAATTTTTGACCTGTGTAGCTCGATTCAGTGAGCTTCAAGGCTTGTAATTGATTGAGATAGTTTCAGTGATGTTCAAGGAAGGTGTATGAATGCTTAGTTTGTATTGAAATGAGCAGAAATTACAAATTCGAATTTGAGTTTTCTTTGAATTTTTTTCAAGTGATTACAAAGGTGTTATGCTTAGCTTTGCTTCTGAACTTGTCTCTCCCTTGTTGCTGAACTAAGATAGCTTATTTATAAGCCATGTGTGCTTAGAATTGAAGCTAATATGTAGCTAGTTGCCTTTGTTGAAATCTTGCATTCTTTAATATTAAAAAAGCTTGAATTCTTGACCAAGTCACCTTGCCTTCAATGCACCTGCCTTGCCCTTTACTTCTCTGCAGAAAGATGAAGATTCTTTGGGGTGAGTCATGCTTGATTTGTAAGCTACCATTTATCCATGCATTTTCCTTTTAATTTTATTCTTAAAGTAAGATAAAATCATGCAAAAATGGATAAAAAAAGGTATGGGCTTAGTCTTGGTCGTGGGAGGCCCATAGTAACATGGAAATGATGTTTGAATGCTGAAAACTTGGCCCCATTTGGAAAAAATGCCATTTTGAACAATGTTGATTTCATGTATTTTCCCAAAATTTAGCCAACTTCAACAAGGTGTAAATCCTTCAATTTTTGTCATATGAAGGAGATCTTGCACTTTTTGGAAACCTCAAAGAGTCCTCTAACCAATGCCTTTGGTCTCATGTCAAAATGATTTTTGAAGCTCCTTGTGTGTCCTTTTGAAAAAAGTGTCTTTTTGTTGACTTTGAAAATGACCTGTAATGTCTTTGATCATATTTTTCAAATGGTGAATCCAATGACCATGGGATCAATGGCATTTGAAAGATAATTGAATTTCCTTCAAAACAAGCTTTGGTTTGAATTTTTTGGATGAAGGATGAGAGATTTATGATCAGTCAAAGTTGAGTTGACTTTTCAGGCAAAAACCCTAATTTTGAATCTTAGGGTTTTGTTGATTTTTGATCTTTCCTTGATGAATTATGATCATCCAATGATCAAATGATGAATCCTTTGACAAAATATGGACTTTGACAAAAAATTTCATTTTTGACTGTCTGTTGACTTTTTTTGGTCAAACGGGTCGTCTGTTGACTGTTTGAGCTGCTGACGGTGCGTCTGAGTGAATTGAAGTTTGAAAATTTGTATGATGGTACTTTGAGATATATGGATGTGTATGAAATCCATTTGAGCTCTCAAAAACTTGTTGCTCCTGTAAAAACAAGAAAAACCCTGATTAGGGACTGTTTGTGTAGGAGACAGTTAAGCGTACCTGATTTTTGTGCAGTGTTGAGTCTCTGCTAATCGCGTGATATTCAGAAGACTTCTAGAACAAAAATCTTGGAATTTTGAATTGTGAAAGATTGATTTGATTGATGGTACAAAACACTGAGAATTGTACCGCCAGCAGTTTGGCTGTCAACTGACTGTTCAGGTATTGATGTAGCAGTTAGAGTGAAAAATCAACAGTCAAAGTTAATTTTCTTTTTTTATTGTTTTTTGTTTTTGTTTTATGTGAAAAATGAAAGTTTATTTACATGACTTGTTAGAAAAACACAGACATAATAAATAACTAATATTTACGGTATGCGGGCAAAATTACCGATAATAACCCTGAAAATCATTTAATGCACAGAAATAGGAATATTTGACTGGCAGAAAACACACAAAATATTATCTTAGTAATTAAGCAATATTATGACAAATAGTACAACATTTAATACTGACAGTACAAATATCACATACTATATTGAACAGTACGACGAATAAACGGTACATTTAAGAAATAAGAAATACGGCAAATTTTAAGAATGACGATTAATGACCCATGCTATGAACAATAACATGTAGATGATTGGGAGTGCAACCATTGCAGGTCCACACTCTTCAGGACTATGCAGGCAGAAGAAAGTCATGATCACCGTAGCAATGGTGATGACTGTAAGAAACAGTGTCTCTATCCACTTTGCCATTCTTGTCAGGGAAGAAGAGAAAATAGATATGAGATAGGAATTTGAAAGATGAGTTGGAATTTGATGTGAGATTTTATGGAAGAAAATGAGAGGTATTTATAGAATGGAAAGAAGGAAAGAGACGTTGGGGAATGATGTGATTCCGTACAAAAGGAAAATTTGAGTGGAAGTAAGATTTGAAAGAAAGTGTATGATAGTGTTGGAAAAAAGAGAGATTTGATTTTTGAAAAAGAGATTTGAAAAGATTTTTTGCAAATAATGGAATATAGTACAAAAATTAGTGGGAAACAAAAGATAATAATAATCTACTTGTTACCAGTACAGTCTGAGTTTCCTGATTCTGCGCCTGCAAAAAAGATTTAACTCTGTACCAATTGTGTCAGTACCATTTATCTGTAAATAAATAGCATGTGTGAAGTAATAAACAGTATTTGGTGTTTGCGTAAGAATAAATTCAACTGCAAGCCAAATTACTGTATAAGAAAAATTCTAAAAACTAAGTATTTCATATGTCAGGATATTTGTTGAAATAAAAATCCATGATTATATGAGACCCTTAATTTTCAGATTGGAGTTTTCTTGAAAAATATGTGGGCAAATTTTGGGGTATAACAGTTGCCCCTATTCAATCTTCTTAAACCTGAAGAGATTGTCTGAAATCTGAAGGTAGAAGATGATTGAATATTTAGATGCCCTGAAAATTTGCACTTACCTTGATCAGAAGAGATGTTGGAAGTTGCATTTGAATGTCGTCTGCGAAATGTTGTTGGCAGATTGAAACATTACCTGAGATGGGCTTTCAGATGCCACCTGGTAAATGGGTTGAGGGTTTGTTCATCAGAATGAATCCATTGATTATATCTTGATGAAGGATTTGAAAGTCTTTGTGTTGACTGTTTCGGAATCGTCCAAGGTTACCGCTTTAAGTCTTGGAAGATAATCGTTACGGAACTTGTCCAAAGTTTTTCCGATTTAGATTTTGGAAGTTGATCATTGTGGAACCGTCTGAGGTATCGCTTTAGATCTGCAATGTTAGATCGTTTTGGAACCGTCTGAGGTATCGCTTTAGATCTGCAATGTTAGATCGTTTTGGAACCGTCTGAGGTATCGCTTTAGATCTGTGATGCTAGATCGTTCTGGAACCGTCTGAGGTATCGCTTTAGATCTGTGATGCTAGATCGTTCTGGAACCGTCTGAGGTATCAACTTTAGATCTGTGATGTCTGTTTTTGAGTTGGTAAGTGATCAGAATGAATCTTCGGCTTGATTATATCTGAGAGAACCGTTCATGGAATTCAGGTGAACACTGCATGTGATTGAGAACATCTTTGTTGAAGATATCCGTCTACCTGAAAAATCAAGTTAGTGATATGCAATGTTTATGATGCATGTAAATGTGAGATATTCCCGGAGAAATATGCATGTGATGTTGTGTATGAATATGCGTATGAATATGCGCATGATGCATGATGTATGATGCATGATGTATGAATATGATGTATGAATGTGAATATGTGATGTATGAATGTGAGATGTCAAGCTTCTATTTGGGAAAATAAATTTCCGCCAGTCATCTGGATATGACTATATTGTGATCGTTGATGATCTTTTGTCTTGCTTGAGTACCCTCGTCTGGGGAAATTTTTTTGAGAACCCGGGTATCCCGTTGAAGGATCTTTGACTACTGCTTGGGGAACCAAAGGTAACTGGAAGTTCTGATGCCCTTTCAAATGGGAATGAGGAAGATGCATAATCCTCCGATGCACTATCTGACCAAGTCCGGGTGCGGGGATCACACCTTCTGAGGATAGTAATCTGGAACAAACCTGCTGGGGAATAAGACTTCTTTTGAAGAGAAAATCTTTTTGAGGAATTTGCTGAGAAATGCGTTTCTCTTGGTGACTTCCTTCTGATGGAATGATGTCCAGATGATCGGGACATTTCCTGAATGCCATTCCTGTTTTTCCTGGTAAACATCAATCATATTCAAATGCATATGTTCATTCAAAATTATCATTGGGATGCTTACGTATTTAAACAGAAGAAATGAAAATAGTGATTTTTGAAAGAGCTGCATTGAAAAGAGCCATGATAGGCGGGTTAGCACAGGGAGACAACAATCCTAGAAGTAGGAAACTGTCAGAAAGTTTTGAAAAATATTTATGAAGATAAATAGCTATGTGAAAATGATCCAGTCAAGTTTCAACTCTGCTATTGCCAATCTGTCTTCGAGCATCTCATCCCTCACTTGTTGGAAGAAAGTGATTAGACTGATCGGTGTCTTTGAGGTGTTGAATCTTGATGGTGAGTAGGCAGCTGAACGGAACACAGTTGTATGCTTCATTCCCTAACTTTTGCCTAGGCCGCCCTTTCAGGTTTTCAGCCTACCGGGATAGTATTTGTTTAGTCTCTAATTTTTGCCTGGACCGCCCTTTCGGGTTTTCAATCCACCGAGACGCTCATTTTTGCCTAAGTTGCCCTTTCAGGTTTTCAACTTAGCGAGCTGTTTTTTTTTTCTTTTTTTTTTTAAGAGAAGTATTTTTTGACTATGTCAGCATTCACAGGGTGTGGGAAATCCTCGCCATCCATGGTGGTAAGCAACATGGCGCCGCCGGAGAATATTTTCTTGATTATGAATGGTCCCTCGTAGGTGGGAGTCCATTTGCCTCTGGGATCACCTTGTGGTAAGATGATGCGTTTGACAACCAAGCCACCAGTTTGGTATGCTTGACTTTTGACTTTTTTGTTGAAGGCTTTGATCATACGCTTTTGGTATAGCTGACCATGACAAATAGCTGCGAGCCTTTTCTCATCAATCAAGTTTATCTGGTCCAACCGTGTTTGAATCCAATCGTCTTCGTCTAGATTGGCTTCTTTCATAATCCTTAGGGAAGGAATCTGAATCTCAATTGGAAGAACTGCCTCCATACCATAGACTAAGGAAAATGGAGTTGCCCCTGTCGAAGTACGCGCAGATGTGCGATAACCATGAAGAGCAAAAGGTAACATCTCATGCCAGTCTTTGTAGGTTACTGTCATTTTTTGTATGATTTTCTTGATGTTCTTGTTGGCAGCTTCCACCGCGCCGTTCATCTTTGTTCGATATGGAGAAGAATTATGATGTTTGATCTTGAACTGTGTGCAAAGTTCAGTAATCATTCTGTTGTTTAGATTTGTGCCATTGTCCGTGATAATCCGTTCAGGGATGCCATACCGACAAATGAGATTGTATTTGATGAACCGGGCCACCACATTCTTGGTAACAGAAGCAAATGAAGCTGCTTCTACCCACTTTGTGAAGTAGTCAATAGCGACCAGGATAAAGCGATGTCCGTTGGAGGCAGTAGGTTTGATTTCTCCAATCATATCAATACCCCACATTGCAAAAGGCCAAGGAGCCGTCAGGACGCTTAATGGAACTGGAGGTACATGTACTTTGTCAGCGTATATCTGGCATTTGTGACATGTTCGGGAGTGATGATGGCAGTCTGTTTCCATGGTAGACCAGTAATAACCTGCTCTCAGGATCTTTTTAGCCATTGTATGTCCACTGGAATGAGTACCGAAGGCACCATTGTGTATTTCTTTCATGATCTGTTCTGCTTCCTTCTTGTTTACACAGCGAAGTAAAGTCGAGTCATGGTTGCGTTTGTATAGGGTTCCATTGCTTAGAAAGAATTTGGCAGCAAATCTCCTTAGAAACTTTCTGTCATTAATGGATGCCCCTTCAGGGTACTCCTGAGCTTCGAGATATTTTTTTACTTCATGGAACCATGGTTTTTCCTCGGTTCCTTCGGTATTGATCTCATTGCAATAGGATGGTTCATCTTGCCTGTAAATGGTGATCATAGGCGCCTCGTTGTCCCACCTGACTTTGAACATGGATGACATGGTAGCTAAAGCATCAGCTAGTTGATTTTCCTCGCGCGGGATGTGTTCGAAAGTGATTTCTTCGAAGTAAAGAATCAAACTCAGCACATATTCTTTGTAAGGAATTAGATTTGGGTGCTTCGTGTCCCATTCCCCTTTTACTTGGTAGATTACCAAGGCCGAGTCTCCGTAGACTTCCAAGAATTTGATTCTTAGATCGATTGCAGCTTTAAGACCCAGAATACATGCTTCGTATTCGGCTATATTGTTAGTGCAATTGAAGCATAATCTGGCAGTGAATGGTGTATAACCTCCTGCGGGGGAAATGATCACAGCTCCGATGCCATTGCCAAGTGCATTAGAAGCTCCGTCAAAAACCATAGTCCATCGGGATCCTGGCTCGGGTCCTTCTTCTGGTCCTGGTTGTTTGTAGTCATTGACTAGCATAATGTCTTCGTCTGGGAAGTCAAAGTTCAATGCTTGATAATCATCCACTGCTTGATGAGCCAGATGATCAGCTACCACACTTCCTTTGATTGCTTTTTGTGAAGTGTATTGAATGTCATATTCTGTTAAGATCATTTGCCATCTCGCTATTCTTCCAGAGAGAGCAGGTTTTTCGAACACGTATTTGATGGGATCCATCTTGGAGATTAGGAAAGTGGTGTGATTTAGCATGTACTGTCTTAGTCGGCGAGCCGCCCAAGCTAAGGCACAACAAGTTTTTTCGAGTAGTGAGTATCTTGTTTCACAATCGGTAAACTTTTTGCTAAGATAGTAGATTGCGTGCTCCTTTCGGCCGGATTCGTCATGTTGTCCTAGTACACACCCCATTGAGTCTTCTAACACAGTTAGGTACATTATCAGAGGTCTGCCTTCCACAGGTGGCAACAAGATTGGAGGTTTTTTGGAGATATTCTTTGATTTTGTCAAAGGCTAACTGGCATTTGTCATTCCACCTTTCCACTTGATCTTTCTTCAACAGTTTGAAGATCGGCACACAAGTAGTAGTCATGTGGGCAATAAATCGGGCGATGTAATTCAGACGTCCCAAGAATCCTCTGACTTGTTTCTCGGTACGAGGTATAGGCATTTCTTGAATGGCTTTAACCTTGGCGGGATCAACCTCAATACCTTTGCTGCTGACGATGAAACCTAAGAGTTTGCCGGATCTTACTCCAAAAGTACACTTATTTGGGTTCAGTCGCAACTTGTATTTCTTGAGTCTGTCAAACAACTTGTGTAAATGACCCAAATGTTCTTCCTCGGTGTTGGATTTTGCAATCATGTCATCGACATACACCTCTATTTCTTGATGAATCATATCATGAAATAGCGCTACCATTGCACGTTGATAGGTTGCTCCTGCGTTTTTCAGACCAAAGGGCATTACTTTGTAACAAAAGGTTCCCCAGGGTGTTGTGAAGGTTGTTTTTTCCATGTCTTCGGGTGCCATCTTGATTTGATTGTACCCTGAGAATCCGTCCATAAAGGAGAATACCTTGCATTGTGCGGTATTGTCAACCAGTACATCGATGTGTGGTAAAGGGAAATCATCTTTGGGGCTTGCCCGGTTCAGATCTCTGTAGTCCACGCACATCCTGACTTTCCCGTCTTTTTTAGGTACAGGGACGATGTTAGCTATCCATGGAGGATAACTTACAACTTTTAGGAATCCGGCATTGAGCTGTTTTTCAACCTCGTCTTTGATCTTTTTTGACATATCAGGCCTACTTCTTCGTAGTTTTTGTTTGACTGGAATGCTACCTTCTTTGATTGGTAGGCGATGAACTACGATGTCCGTGTCAAGGCCTGGCATATCCTCATAGGACCAGGCGAATATCTCGACGTAGTCTCGCAGCATTTGAATCAGTCTTTGCTTGACGCTGTGTTCTAAATCAGCCCCTATTTTGACTTCTTTCTTTTCTTCGTTGCTGCCCAAGTTGATGACCTCAATTGGCTCCTCGTGAGGCTGTATGGCCTTGTCTTCTTGTTCTAGCAGCCTTGCAAGTTCTCTTGGCACTTCACAATCTTCCTCACTTTCGTCCTCAGTTTGGTAGATCGGATTTTCAAAGTCATGACGGGCAATAGCAGAATCGTTGTTGACTGGATCCAGAGTGTATGTGAATCTGCAAGTTAATTATGTGAGTGTGTGTGAAGAAAAAAACATAGCTATTAGAAGGCGAAGAAAGAAGGAAAAAGGATCACAAAATTTAAATATGCAAGCGTCCCATGATTTTATTGAATGCACATGATCATGATATGATAAGCCCTTATAGAAGGACCAGTGTGCTAAGGCACACGGCTTTTCAAGCTCATGGTTCGATTGTTCAGGAACCACTTTTATCTTTGCACAATATACACAAAGAAAACAGGAAATGGCATTTACTCCTGGTCAAAGGAAATCACATCCTCAGCTTTCCAGTTGTTCAATCCACTTTTATTTTTGGATTTTTTATGATTGGTTTTAATTATAATTAATGCATGATTAATTAAATTAAAATGAAGAAAAAGATGAAAATAGATTTAAACCTAGAAATTAAGTTTAAAATATGTACAAAATATTTGTTAATTAATTTTAAAACAAAACTAATTTTTTTGGAATTTTTGAAATTGATTGGAAATTGATTAAGCTAATTAATACATAATTATACAAATAATTATACAAATAATTAAAACTTAAAAAGAAAATTATTCAAAATATGTACAAAATTAGTTTATAATATATAAACAATATTTAACACAAAGAACAATTTTTTTTTTATGATTTTTTGATTGGTTAGAATAATTAAAAAGCCAATATATAAATATATACTAATTAATTATGCAAAATATTGAAATTATGAAGAAAAATAAAATATTTTTATTTCAGAAAATAGTATATTATTTTAGAAGTCTAAAAATATTTTTTGTGTATTTTTTGGATTTTTAAAACTATTTTTAATTAATTTAACAAAGAAATTAAAACAAAATAGAAAATAAAAGGATACTGATCCTGTATGGAAATTAAATGAGGGAGTAAGATATGCGTGCGTGTTCTGAGGCGTTGGATGAGTTGATGGATGGATCAGAAGGCCCAGATGGTGAGGGACCATAGCACGTGGAACACCTGCAAAACACTGAATTCCAAGTCAGTTTAAAAAAAAAACACGCGCGCGCCTCCCAGCGAATCAGAGGGCGCCACGCATCATCTTCAACCTTCAGATGGGTTTTTACACCGTTCATTTGCAGGTGGTGTAAAAAACCCAATCTTTTACACCTGGTAATAATAGCGAATACAAGCAAACGTGAGTATAAATTTGGCGCGATGGTATGGTTGAGTTCGTATTGTTCATGCGAACTCAATGGTACTATTCAGAACCTGTAATTTTGCCTAATTTAGAAAACCCTAATTTTGGGATGAAGAACCCTAAAATGGTGGTTTCGTGTATACGCATCTAAAACTTAATTAAAGCTCCAGAAATGATCTACACCTCAAACCAAACTCAATAGTATGTCTACATCTTGTTAAACATGTGTGAATAGCCAGATACGAATTGATTTTAGTTTGAACAATTTTTGACCTGTGTAGCTCGATTCAGTGAGCTTCAAGGCTTGTAATTGATTGAGATAGTTTCAGTGATGTTCAAGGAAGGTGTATGAATGCTTAGTTTGTATTGAAATGAGCAGAAATTACAAATTCGAATTTGAGTTTTCTTTGAATTTTTTTCAAGTGATTACAAAGGTGTTATGCTTAGCTTTGCTTCTGAACTTGTCTCTCCCTTGTTGCTGAACTAAGATAGCTTATTTATAAGCCATGTGTGCTTAGAATTGAAGCTAATATGTAGCTAGTTGCCTTTGTTGAAATCTTGCATTCTTTAATATTAAAAAAGCTTGAATTCTTGACCAAGTCACCTTGCCTTCAATGCACCTGCCTTGCCCTTTACTTCTCTGCAGAAAGATGAAGATTCTTTGGGGTGAGTCATGCTTGATTTGTAAGCTACCATTTATCCATGCATTTTCCTTTTAATTTTATTCTTAAAGTAAGATAAAATCATGCAAAAATGGATAAAAAAAGGTATGGGCTTAGTCTTGGTCGTGGGAGGCCCATAGTAACATGGAAATGATGTTTGAATGCTGAAAACTTGGCCCCATTTGGAAAAAATGCCATTTTGAACAATGTTGATTTCATGTATTTTCCCAAAATTTAGCCAACTTCAACAAGGTGTAAATCCTTCAATTTTTGTCATATGAAGGAGATCTTGCACTTTTTGGAAACCTCAAAGAGTCCTCTAACCAATGCCTTTGGTCTCATGTCAAAATGATTTTTGAATCTCCTTGTGTGTCCTTTTGAAAAAAGTGTCTTTTTGTTGACTTTGAAAATGACCTGTAATGTCTTTGATCATATTTTTCAAATGGTGAATCCAATGACCATGGGATCAATGGCATTTGAAAGATAATTGAATTTCCTTCAAAACAAGCTTTGGTTTGAATTTTTTGGATGAAGGATGAGAGATTTATGATCAGTCAAAGTTGAGTTGACTTTTCAGGCAAAAACTCTAATTTTGAATCTTAGGGTTTTGTTGATTTTTGATCTTTCCTTGATGAATTATGATCATCCAATGATCAAATGATGAATCCTTTGACAAAATATGGACTTTGACAAAAAATTTCATTTTTGACTGTCTGTTGACTTTTTTTGGTCAAACGGGTCGTCTGTTGACTGTTTGAGCTGCTGACGGTGCGTCTGAGTGAATTGAAGTTTGAAAATTTGTATGATGGTACTTTGAGATATATGGATGTGTATGAAATCCATTTGAGCTCTCAAAAACTTGTTGCTCCTGTAAAAACAAGAAAAACCCTGATTAGGGACTGTTTGTGTAGGAGACAGTTAAGCGTACCTGATTTTTGTGCAGTGTTGAGTCTCTGCTAATCGCGTGATATTCAGAAGACTTCTAGAACAAAAATCTTGGAATTTTGAATTGTGAAAGATTGATTTGATTGATGGTACAAAACACTGAGAATTGTACCGCCAGCAGTTTGGCTGTCAACTGACTGTTCAGGTATTGATGTAGCAGTTAGAGTGAAAAATCAACAGTCAAAGTTAATTTTCTTTTTTTATTGTTTTTTGTTTTTGTTTTATGTGAAAAATGAAAGTTTATTTACATGACTTGTTAGAAAAACACAGACATAATAAATAACTAATATTTACGGTATGCGGGCAAAATTACCGATAATAACCCTGAAAATCATTTAATGCACAGAAATAGGAATATTTGACTGGCAGAAAACACACAAAATATTATCTTAGTAATTAAGCAATATTATGACAAATAGTACAACATTTAATACTGACAGTACAAATATCACATACTATATTGAACAGTACGACGAATAAACGATACATTTAAGAAATAAGAAATACGGCAAATTTTAAGAATGACGATTAATGACCCATGCTATGAACAATAACATGTAGATGATTGGGAGTGCAACCATTGCAGGTCCACACTCTTCAGGACTATGCAGGCAGAAGAAAGTCATGATCACCGTAGCAATGGTGATGACTGTAAGAAACAGTGTCTCTATCCACTTTGCCATTCTTGTCAGGGAAGAAGAGAAAATAGATATGAGATAGGAATTTGAAAGATGAGTTGGAATTTGATGTGAGATTTTATGGAAGAAAATGAGAGGTATTTATAGAATGGAAAGAAGGAAAGAGACGTTGGGGAATGATGTGATTCCGTACAAAAGGAAAATTTGAGTGGAAGTAAGATTTGAAAGAAAGTGTATGATAGTGTTGGAAAAAAGAGAGATTTGATTTTTGAAAAAGAGATTTGAAAAGATTTTTTGCAAATAATGGAATATAGTACAAAAATTAGTGGGAAACAAAAGATAATAATAATCTACTTGTTACCAGTACAGTCTGAGTTTCCTGATTCTGCGCCTGCAAAAAAGATTTAACTCTGTACCAATTGTGTCAGTACCATTTATCTGTAAATAAATAGCATGTGTGAAGTAATAAACAGTATTTGGTGTTTGCGTAAGAATAAATTCAACTGCAAGCCAAATTACTGTATAAGAAAAATTCTAAAAACTAAGTATTTCATATGTCAGGATATTTGTTGAAATAAAAATCCATGATTATATGAGACCCTTAATTTTCAGATTGGAGTTTTCTTGAAAAATATGTGGGCAAATTTTGGGGTATAACAGTGGATATCGAGTTTAATGCCTCCGTGTTGTTTGTGTTGGTGGAGAAATCGCTGATGTGAATAGTGTGGTTGAGCTTTCGTCGGTGTTGCAGACATGGACACCGATGTGGCATCTCGAGTGATGCCCGGTGATGTTGATGCGTATTGTGAGTGTCGAGCGATAGATCTTCGAATTTAAGTATTAGACGGGTAGAACGAAATACAATTCCATAACTCTTTCTCTTAGACTATTGAGAATGTTTATCTGCTTTTATTTACTTTTCCCGCATTTACTTTCTGCACCTAAATCATGAAACTTAGAACGCGAGATAGTCGAACTGCAGTTTTTCTCAACCAATCTCTGTGGACTACGATACGATATAACCTATATCACCCGGTAATAAATAATACCTATTACTTTTTGCTTGCCGCTTTACCGCATCAAAACTACCGAAATTTACAAATACTTGCAAAGCATGCCGAATTGAAGGATTCGGAGTCACACACAATTGGACAAAAAGAAGTATATTCTGGGACCTCCCGTATTGGAAAGATAACTTGTTGCGCCATAATCTAGATTTTATGCATATTGAGAAGAAATTTTTTGATAATGTATTTAACACAGTGATGGATGTGAAAGGCAAAACAAAAGATAATGAGAAGGCCAGACAAGACATGGAACAATGGTGTAACAGAAGAGAGTTGGAGTTGAAGCCTCTACCGAATAGAAAGTTATTAAAACCCAAGGCTTGTTTCACTCTAACTTCCCAAGAAGCTAAAGTTGTTTGTCGATGGCTAAAATATTTGAGAATGCCCGATGGGTATTCATCGAATTTATCAAGGTGTGTTAACCCTAACACTGGGAAGTTGCATGGAATGAAAAGTCACGATTGTCACATTTTTATGGAACAATTGCTACCAATTGCATTTGGCTCGCTACCCAAACATGTTCTTGATCCACTAACTGAAATTAGTCAGTTTTTTAGAGATATTTGTGCGTCAGCTTTAAAAGTGGAAGACATCATGAAGTTGGACCAAAACATTGCAATCATTCTTTGTAAGTTGGAACAAGTATTTCCGCCCGGTTTCTTTGACTCCATGGAAAATTTACTTGTGCATCTTGCATATGAAGCTTTTCTTGGTGGACCAATTCAATATAGTTGGATGTATCCGTTTGAAAGTTTCATGGGTGATTCAAAGCGATCAGTGAAGAAGAGTGTGCATTGGTTGACCCATAAAGAAATGCAATCCGCACATGTCCATGTCTTGATCAACTGCGTTGAAGTTAAACAATATCTTGAGTAAGTTTACTCAAATTTTTTTACCTTTGTTGACAATGTCTGTATACCAAACTTATTAAACTTATGGTGTATATTTTGCAGGGAATTTAACAATGCCTATTTGTAGCGGGGAAAATCTGAGATCGAAGCCATGAATTGACTCGACTCAATATTTCAGTGAAAGTCGCCACCGCGCTTTATTATTTCCAAAGGAAAAGGGAAAAGAACGAAGAAAACCCAAAGTTTAAAACAAGAAAGAGATCTTAGGTACGGGTGTTGATTATACAAGGGGAAGGTTTTAAGCACCCCTCATATCTTTGGTACTCCACATGAACCTTTTTGAAAATCTGTGTCGTATGTGCTAAAAAAAAGTTTGTTTTATTTTTAAAAGCTCGGCAAGACATTAAGCCTTGTGCCTACATACCTCCTCAGTGCAATGGAGAAGTCAGAACTAATGTAGTTCCTCTAAAAGGGAAAACATTTTAAAAAAAAAACGAATAAACACTTTATCGTCGTCGGAGAGAAATACTCAGCCATTGATCTTGAGCATGAGAACAAATGAGTTCTTTGCATCGCAAATGAAAGAAGGGCTCCAACTCGGATAGAAATCAACGAGTATGCCACTAGCTCTCTCACGCGGAAAAGATCTCATTATATCAATCAATTTCAAAATCGTGGGGTATCGCCACTCGTTTCAACAATTAGTCGTGTCTAAACTTTTTGAAGAAAAAGGCCACTAAAGGGCAAAAGATATTTTTAGAGAAAGGTTTTGAAAAGGTTGCAAACATAAGAAGGTTTTGTAAAAAGGGAGAAGATTTTGAAAATTAAAGAAGGGGAGGAGATGAAGAGGCTAACCTAGTGCGTAAAATAAAAGCTAAGGAAAGAAACTGTCTAACCGAAATAAGAAGCCAACACTTGACATTATGAGTCAAGGTAGATTTCCCATCCTTTGGAATATCAATACTAAACCAACACATTATCACTTGGGGATCCAGATGAACTTATTATCTTTAGCACCACTTTGCATTAAGCACATTAAAATTCTGATGAAAATCGGGCAGAGTAACGACTGTTTTCGGGTAAAATCCTTATATCAATGCCTTGGAATTAACCATCAAGGGCTTTCAAGGAAATACCTGCATACACAAACAGACAACAATCCAATGCCAGACAGACAGAATAACAACAGAGTGATAATATCGTAAGGGTCCAGAGGTACTAAGTCCATAAGTCCGAATCTCCAAAATGCTCGGGATAATAACCAATAGTCCGAAAGAGAGCCTCAAACGTTTTTTAGATTTTTGTTGTTTATTAGTGTTTTAGCATAAAAGTAAAGTATGGTCCAAGTGGACAAAAAGAAAATAGCGGAAACATAAACATATGGTCCAAGTGGACAAAGAGAAAATAGAGGAATATAAACGTCCAAATGGACAAAGAGAACATAGCGAAATGTAAATATGATGAAATGATAAAATAAAGCGAGAAATATAAAGAGCAATATAATAAAGTGCGGAAATTAAAGTCAATTGTTAGATGTTAAAGATAACCATCTTGAAACTTGTCAAGTATGTTATCAAAGTTAGTAATAAAGATCGATGGTGAGTGAAGGATGTTCTCGGATTTAAATTCAATGGACATTTATCAGAAGCTTGATAAAATCATAGCGACTACACGATAAACCTCCACAAGTCTTAAATCAACCGCATACAATTCTCTTCCATATTTGATCTTTTTTTATTCGGGACACGAAATATTGCGCTATGTTAAGCAGATCGCCAAGTGATTTATGTAGAAATCACCCTACAACGAGGCCGGTCAAAACTTTATGTGCTAATGCATGCGAGAGAAGCGATATATAAATCACTCTCCGAAAGCAATACCGCACGAAAAGAAAATAGGTAACGATCTAGTCTTTACCAAGAATCCATAAGAATTCTCAAGGTATCAAAGACTTTCATCGATCAAAATAAAAAGAAATAAAAGATGGAACCACATTCAAAAGCTCCTTTCATCCATAATTTCAATCACTTAATATTGCGGATTTGGATTCTCATCCTATCGACGCCCTAAGTCCATTGAAATTAGAGAGAAATTAGGCCTCTAACTTGTGATTCAAAGAAAATATCAAAAGAATGGAGTAGAAGAAGAGTTAGAACCAAAAACAAGTCAAAAATAGAAAAAACAAGCATTCTTCCTCATTGGAAATCGATTTCCCTCTGTAGGAAATCGATTTCTTGAGTGCAGAGTTCAAAATTGGCATAAAAACAAGGTGGAAATCGATTTCCTACAGAGGGAAATCGATTTCCTGCACGCAGCTTTCAAAAAATCAGCATTAGAAAGCATAAAACTTGACTTAAGCAAACATACAAACACCTTATGATCACATATCAATTGGAGCACAAATTTTCCATCAATTCACCATCAAATAGGATCAATATAGCATCAAAGATGCATCACACACAAACACAAAAGAATCACATTATGATAGATGAAAAAGGATGAAGAAAATTACCAAATCTTGAACAAAACTTAGATCCACTTCAAAAATCACCAACACAAATCTTGATCTCTCAATAATTTGAAGAAAAAAAGAGTGAAATGGATGGTGGTTTATCTCAAAGTTTGTAAGGTTCAAGATGTGACTCACAAACTTTATGAAAGAAAAAGAGCTTTGGTGAATTTGGTAGGGATGAGGAGAGAAATTGCAAGGGGTTTGTTGGCTTTCCAAGCTTGAGAAATGAGGGAGTAGAGACCTCTATTTATAGGATTGGAGCAAGAGTAGTGGTAATTTGGTCATTTTGCATTTGGTAATTAATTTGTGCTTAATTGATGTTTAAATGATAAAATGAGGTTAAAATGGGGTTAATGAAGGGAATTATTTTTGATGAGGTGGATAATTGGTAAAATGACAAAAATGATCAAAGAAAAAAGTGTTTGGTGCCAAAATGATGTCATGCTTCCCTCTTTTTTTCAAATTTCGTCCAGGGAAATCGATTACCTATATGGGTAAATCGATTTCCATAGTGAAATTTTTAAAAATCCATTTTCTTGCACTGTTTTGATTTTTGCCCGATCTTTTACCTGTAAAATATAAACAAAAGAGAAAAAAAATACATATTTTTGGATTTTGGTTAGTATAAAACAAATAAAAAGCTAGAAATGCTTGATGGTTCCCCTCAAAGACAAAATGATACCTCAAGATTGTGATCTTGATTGATGATTGAAATGCAATTGATGTATGATCTTAGAGTCAAAAATTGAGGTATGACACTATTTTCATAGTACCGGTGTACAATCAACATCCGGTGTCATTCATGCTCAATTTCCCTTATGGTTCAAGCAAAGATTGTCTAGCGTGTTTCCACCAACTCCAGAAATACTCCATTTGAGAAACTTGGCAGAAGGCCCTATCCAAAGCGCAAATGATTGGCACACATACTTCGTGAACGGATATAAGTTTCACACTGAGGCATGGACCGAAGGGAAAAAAACCATAAACAGTGGTGTATTTGTAAAAGGAGTTACAAATGGCGGTGAAGACGACTTTTATAGAGTTATTAAACATATCTACGAGTTGGTATACAATTAATTGGATTCAGAAAATAAACTTGTCTTGTTTTATTGTGAATGGTATGATCCAAGTAGAGGCACAAAAATAGACAAGTCATACGGTACTGTCGAGATTCAAATGAACCGGAAATACAAAGAGTATGACCCTTTCATAATGTCAAATATTGTTAGGCAAGTTTATTATGTACCTTATCCTTCATTTGTAACACGTAAAAGAGGATGGTGTGTTGTAATAAAAACAAAACCGCAAGGTCATATTGAAAATGGCGATCAAGTAGAAGATGTTGCCTATCAAGTTGATGATGTTGATCAAATTAATGAAGTGGTTGCAGCTGAAGACATTACAAGTTTGTCTGATACAATTGTTGAGGGACATCAAGTTGATGCGTCTATATTGTTGGTTGAAAATAATGTGGATGAAGAGAATGATGAAGAGTTTGAATCCGATGACAATAATGAAGAGAATGACGAAGAGAATGATGAAGAGTTTGAACCCGATGACAATAATGAAGAGAATGACGAAGAGAATGATGAAGAGAATGATATGGATAACGAAGATGAAGAATAACTAAACATTGAATGTAATATCTATTAAATATCTATTTATGTGTTAATGAATATCTATTTATGTGTTAATGAATATCTATTAAATTTGTTAATGAATATATATTGATCTTAATGAATTTATTATGTTTGTTGATGAATAATAAAATAGGTAAAATGCCACCTAAGAGTAAAGATAGTGGTAAGAAGAAGTCCCAACGTCCGAGGATAGTAGTATGTGACGCGCCTCACTCGGCCGTGTGTCCCCCCCTCAGAGTCATGTTGATCCTATGTCTTTAGCCAGTACTCAGACTTTTACCCCATTACTCTCCTCCCACACATTCCCGTCTGGGGTACCTGCATCTTTCCAGTACTCAGGATCCAGTTTGCCTTTCCCATCGACTCAGATGTCGCCATCCTTCCAGCATACTGGTGTGCCCTCGTCCTTCCAGCAGGCAAGAGGACCTAGCTTTCCATTCACACATACTTGTGTGCCCTCCCCCAGCTTTCCATTCGCCCATACTGGCCTGCCTTCATCCTTCCAGCAGACTGGAGGATCTGGTTTTTCATATCCCATCCAGATGACTTCATCCTTCCAGCAGACGGGAGGATCCAGCAGTACACGTCCGACACAGGCTGGACGATCTCCTAGTCCACGACCGACACAGGATGAACGAACTCCTACTCCATGTCCGACACAGGCTGGACGATCTCCCCGTCCACGTCCGACACAGGCTGGACGATCTCCCCGTCCACGCCCCACACAGGCTGGAGGCTCACGCACCCCACATCCCACACATGTACCAGCACGTGAGGTTGATGAGGAAGTTGATGAGATAGATGGAGCTGATCTTCGTGGGAGGGATGATCCTGATGAGATTCATGTCGTTGACGGTAGATTTTGGATTTGGCCCGAAGGAAGCAAGTAAGTTTCCTATTTAAAAACTTTTATATTATGTATACATTTTCATTTTTTGTATAAATTTATATTTAACATTTTCATTTTTTGTTTTAGTTTTGCGTCGAGTCGGACTGCTGCTAGGATTGTTAATTATATAATTCAGTTGATGTATAAATCATCTTTTAAGAGCTATGGCGAGGTCAAAAATAAAGATGAATGGTTTAATATGTTTAAGGTATTGTTATTTATTGTTATTTATTTAAGTTGTGCATTTAATTTATTTTTTTAGTTATGGTTATTTAAATGAAATTCTCATTATAATTACTTAACATTTTATTTTAATGTCATATAACATTGCAGGGGAAATGTGTGTGGGATCCGTTGAATGAAAAAATGGTTCAGAAGGTTTTCAATACCAAATGCTCTAAAAGAATGTCTGATATGCTGCGGCGAGTAAGGGAGAATTATGAGCTTCACAGCATCCGTCCTAACTGGATAGGCGAGGAGGTTTTTCAGGAGCTTGTTACATATTGGAGGACTCCAGAATTCCTGGCTAAATCAGAAACTTTTAAGAAGATGAGTGCATCTGAAAAGGGGGGTTGTGTCAATACAGTTGGAAGTATTAGTACCGCAGAGCATGCCCGACGATTGGTAAAAATTTTAAAATTTTTAAGTTACATCTTTATTCATAATATATTTTACTAATTATTTTTAATTATATTATTTAGGCTAAGGAGTTGGGGAGAAAACCATTGATGCCTGAGTTGCTTTCGAGGACCCGGAAAAGGGCCTAATGGTTGCTTTTTTGGGACTGGAAATTTGGCGTCCAGCTATAGAGTTGGTGATCGCAATCTATTTCAAAGAGTTGTGGATGGAGAGGGTGGATCGCGTCAACCAAATCTGACACGGGAACAAACTGAATAAGTAAGGCAATTGGTGAGACGCAAAAATGAGGCCCAGATGGAGATGATGCGGAAGACGCAATCTGATATGGAGCAACAGCATGCGCGGCAGATAGAGGGCATTCTGAAGAAGCAAGCTGGGATGGAGGAGCATATGAGACGATTTATGCAAGGTGGTGGAAATTTCAGTAATGTTCCTGATCAAGAGTCGGAGGATGACGGAGTGGATGATGATTTTAATCTTGATAATTATTTTCCGAATGATGATGATGCCTCTTAAAAACATTTTGTATTTTAATTGTTTTAAATTTATATTTATGTAACTTATTCTACATTTTAATTCATTAAAATATTAGTTTTAAATTTTTAGTTTTATTTAATTGAATTTATTATATAAAATTTATTATATGAATTTATTTTATAAAATTTTATTATATAAATTTTATTATATAAATATTATTATATAAATTATATTTTATAAATTTTATTATATAAATTTCATTATATATAAATTTTATTATATAAATTTTAATATATATAAATTTTATTATATAAATTAATTTATTTATTATATAAAAAAACAATTATACCTGCGTTATTTAATTTTTTTAAAAAAATAACCTTCAAAGTAACGACGTGAGACCAACGTCGCTATAAAAGTCAATATCGCAGTCCCCCACACCTGCCACACTTGCTCTGCGTGCAGGGAGATGTTCCCCATATAACTTTATTGCGACGTGGGAATCACGTCGCTACCTTCTGACATGGTTTCCACGTCGCTACTCATTTGCCACACGTGCTCCTGCGACATAGCAGCACACATCGCTATTGTTTGTTTGTGACGTGATTTTTAACGTTGCGACGTGGGATCCACGTCGCTGCAGAGCAGTTTTTTTGTAGTGAATTCCTTCTCTTTAAATTTCTTCACATTCCGAACGGATCTATTATGAAGCGAACCTCCAAATTCCGTCAATTTCTTGAAAATTAAATTCTTGTTCCGACGTTTCTTCACTTCCTTAACAACTGTCACAGCCTTGTCGAAAGAACCAAGAATCCCCGCATTCGACATATTCTTGCAACATTCAGCATTTCTGCTTCCCGTCGCACCCTCCCCCTCATTCGCAACCCTTACAACAAGCTTCTTAGCTTCTCCCCTATGTTCAGTAAGTGAATCAATACTGTCTGGTACGAATAAAGTGGATGCCGCATCCGATCCTACTGACAAAACAACGATGGTCGCTAGAGCATCTTCCCTAATCAGAGTCTTCTTGAAGTTCTACTTGACCTGACTGACGGATAAAACCGATTCCACTGAGCATTGCTGCCTACCCATGACCAATCTCTCATACGAAACCTCATTCCTTCCCGCATCACAGCTAACAGCCACTAGACGAGTCTCCCCTTCACCAGATACCGCAACATCTCCTATACTTGAGAATTCTTCGATCTCGTCCTCCGAATCTACTAAAAAGTTTGTCGTGTCTGTATCCGAAGCGGACGAAACAGATCCAGAAAAAGATGATTTTGAATTAACCTTGAACGAAGGTTGACTGCCATACTCCTCCCTAAGAACCAGTATATAATCCCTATCATCAATCGTGACCGTCAAAGACTCCTTCAACTTGAAATCAAGGGGCACCAAAATTCTCATCCTAGCAACATAATACGAAATCCTGTTGCCGTATTTTCATCTAAGGTTAGGAACTTGCCCATCGAATTCGCCAACTGCACAAAAAAATCGACCTTCCACACTTGAGCAGGCACTCCGAAAATCCAAATCCACACAGGTTTAACAACATCAACAACACCTTCCTCCCATTTGAAAACTTTCTCAAAACAGTTGTGCCACCATAATCCTAGTTGCTGCATTCCCTTCAATTCGGAGGGTTTTCAACACAATCACCAATATTTCCACCACTAAAATATACTTAAACCGACTATAATATAATCTTTTGAAAATTGCACATTGGTTATCCCAATTAAGCCATCCTTTTAGTCATGAAAATGATGCCAATGTCATTCGTCATATGAATCCGCTTAGAATTTGAATTGGATCTATAATCAAACTATTATAAAATTGACTGGTAAGAATCAAGAATGCATTTTATTAATAAACTCATGTTCATACTTTATGAAAACCTTACTAGTTTTATCAGTTTGCAATTTGTATGAAAATCATTTTTCATATAAGTGAATAATTTGTCCCATCTTAAAGAACAAATAATAGTTTATAGCTAGTGTACTCGAGATTCTTAACGGATAGCTTTTATGTTGATTAGTACAGATAACATAGAACAACATTTAAATCATGATGCTTTTATTTATAATATAGAGAACAAAAGCACAATTTTCTTTCAGTTTTACACTCACATTCTTGTTTTTGCAATGACATTGTAAACAAAGGATTGAAATAAAGATTACAAGAATATAGATTCCATGCTTTGTAAACTTTATATATTTCTTATTTAGCATACTTCCTTAATAGCATTTTCTAATAAGGAGGAGTGTAAACTGGTGGCTGATATCCAACCGGTGGCTTATAAACCGGAGGTTTTTCAACTGGTGGCTTGTATGTTGGAGGTTTCTCAACAGGTGGCTTGTAGACTGGAGGCTTTTCAACTGGAGGCTTGTACACAGGAGGCTTTTCTACTGGTGGTTTGTAGACTGGAGGCTTGTACACAGGAGGCTTTTCTACTGGTGGCTTGTAAACTGGTGGTTTGTAGACTGGAGGCTTCTCTACTGGTGGCTTGTAAACTGGTGGTTTGTAGACTGGTGGCTTTTCTGTAGGTGGCTTGTAAACTGGAGGCTTCTCAACAGGAGGTTTGTAAACAAGTGGTTTTTCAACGGGTGGCTTATACACAGGTGGTTTCTCTACTGGTGGTTTGTAAACTGGAGGCTTCTCAACAGGTGGTTTGTAAACAGGAGGTTTCTCTACAGGTGGCTTGTAGATTGGTGGTGTTTTCACCGGTGGTTGATAAATTGGAGGTGATTCATAATTGGCAAACCCCTGAGGGATGACAAGACCAAGAAGGAGTAACACTAGGAAGGTTAAGGAAGCCATGTTAGTGTGTTTGGTGCATGAAACACAAGAGTGACTACTTGCTTTTATAGTAATCATAAGTGTATGTCTCAATCTTTAACAGGTAATGACGTGGCACTTTATTTACTATAAGTCAATATTTCACTGTGAATTTTCAACAATGGAACATATGATTTTGTTATCATATGGTGGCGAAGTTTGAAATTATGAGTGAATTATTGGATGGAAAAGTTACATAATTTTCCAATACACCAAGTGACCGAAACAATCAGTGATACATTTTCCAAAAACATTTTCCAAAAACGTGTTCTTTCAAAGAGACTATTATAAAGATAGTTTGAATTTGCCATTTTAAATATCCAAGTCAAATAATTGATGTATTCACAGTAATTCTTTCTACTGGCAATGTTGGAATTTAGTTTCACCAAGTTGAGTTTACAAATTTCATTATGGATGACATGTATCTTTTGCCTATAGAAAATGATACTCTATTATTATACACCCTTTCACTCACTCCTTTGGTTGCAAACGGCAATTCTCAACATATCGACTTCCTGCCGGCACTGCCAAGTTTACTCTCAATCTTCGGTTTTTTACTACCACTACAAAAAAAGCGCTCAGTAGTGACGTGATTATCACGCCACAAACAGAAAAAACACTTCACAAATCATTATTTGCGACGTGGTCATTTACGTCGCAGGAGGCAAGGTGGCAACTTTTAGTGACGTGATTTTCACTTCACTAATTAGTGAAGGGAAAAGCATCTTTATTAGTGACGTGATTTCCATGTCACTACCTAGTGGCATGCAAATCACGTCGCTAAATTTGCCTAAAGAGTTGTAAAAGCGCATTTATATTTGTGAAGTTGCGACGTGATTTACATGTCACTATTTAGTGACATGGAAATCACGTCACTAATATTTTTTTTTCAAAAGCCAAATATTATATATATATATATATATATATATATATATATATATATATATATATATATATATATATATATATATATATATATATATATATATATATATATATATATATATATATATATATAATCAAATTAATAAACTAAATATATTAAAATTAATTAATAAAATTTATAAATTAATTCTATAAACTAAATATAAATCTAATATTAAAATTAAGAAACTAAAATTATAAATCTAATAATACTAAATAATGTAATTATAATTTAATTAATAGTTTACACAAATTCAAAATCAAAAGTTATAACAACAAAATAAAAACTAAACTAAATCAACAATCAATCTGGGTCGGGAAACTCATCCTCATTTAGATTTTCCTGATCAGTCGGCGCAGAACCCCCCATATTTTGGTTTCCACCAAAGGATTGCATAAATTGTCGCATTTGTGCCTTCATATCCGATTGTCTTTTCGCCATGACCTCCATTTCCCGCTGATGCTCATTCCGCATTGCCATCATTTACGCCTCCATTTGAGCTTTCAGTACCGCTTCACGTTCCGCCGCCTCACACCTCATTTACCGCCAATTGTCTTACGGTTTCTCTCTGTTCATCTGTTAAAATTACAGGACGTGAACCTCCTTCCCCGTCGAGAACTCTTTGATATAGAGTTCTATCATCAGGTCTCAAGGTGCCTGCCAAATTTCCACCACAAAAAAAACACCCGTTAGGCCCCTTGCCGCCAATGACTTTACTCCAAAGATAAAAATCCACATCCGGATGAAGCGGCTCTCCCGGTCTTAGAGTATACTGAGGATTAACAGTCAGAAACTGTACAAGCAATGCCTGATAATCATCCAACACATACAAAAAAAAAGTTAAATATAATTTAGTTGCCACATTCATCTCATCTGACTTGCACTGTGCATTGAAGCAAACATTCTTTTTAACCTTGAAATTATCGGAAGATAAAACATGGACTTTTCTGCTACACGATCTTGATTAGTGTTAATGGCTCTACTGCGAACTTTATATCTTGGACTCATACAAAATTTGCATTCCTCCAACAATCCATCTTGAGTACCAAACTCATTGTCATAAAACAACATACAACCATTAATGCAACAATCAATCTTTCTTACTCTTAAGCCCAACTTCGACACCAACTTCTTTGCTTCATAAAATTTAGGATTGAAAATGGTGGATTGAAGAGGTAGGAGGGTTGATTATGGAGGAGAGGAAGAGGGTTTGGGGGAAGAGGAAGAAGAGAGAAAAACGCAGAAAGGGGGTTCTCGGAAGAGGAGGTACACGCGAAAGGGTATATCAATTTTAGCGACGTGATTTTCACGTGTCTAGGTTGCGAAGTGAAAATCACGTCGCAACATCCACACAGTAATTAATGTGTCAGTCAAACTATTGGCTTGATATTCTAAAAAACTTTGCGACGTGAAATACACGCCGCAACAAAAAAATATGAAAATTTGAAATTCCTCCCTTTGAAATTCCCCCCTTTGTCAGACTACTTTATCTGTTTTCATTTTACTTTTTTTTATTTAAAGGTTGCGACGTGTTTTTCACTTCGCAACTATTTTTTAAAATAAAATTTCAGACACCCCATGTGCCAACGTTGGTTTTATTTTTTTAATATTAAAACCTTATAGTGACGTGATTATCACGTCGCAACTCACTTTTTTGAGCCATGTGATAATCACGTCGCAATATTACGTGGCTAGATCCAACTTTTCTTATAGTGTACGGTGACTTGCCCTTTCCATAACACAAACCTACTTTTAGCTTAAATTCAAATTAGATTAGGCCTTTTATTTTTATATGCCGGACATCATTTTAACTTCCTAGTGGAAAAGTGAAGGTTTTTGTGAGAATTAATTTTTTATTTTAGCAAAGTTTTAAAATTAAATTCCTTTTGATCTAAAGTTACGAATCACAACAATAATTACACTCCATCGAAGTAGATGACTTCTCTAGACGACAAAAATGTCATAGCTTTTTCAGCAAATCGTCTCCTACCTTTGTTGTTGACTCAATTGGCATCAGATCTTCTAGCAAGAGAGGTTCTCCAACACGAAGCTCAATCAAATCATGACCAGCAGTCAAAAAACAAGAAGATAAACCTAGTATAAGGTTTCGACACCACAAGGAGGTGGACGAAACTCCTAATTCGACGCTTACACTAGTCGTAACCGTTGTCATAGCCAACCACTCGGTATCGAGGATCCTTATTAACGACAGAAACTCATGCAACTAGATGTGCCTCAAAGTCTTCGTGAGATTAAGACTGCACCTGAAAGATTTGAAGCCCTGCGGAGGTGGGAACATTCTAACATTCAATGGCTCCTCAACTCGTCCATTTGGAACCATAGACCTAGGAGCCTCGTTTGGAGAAGGTAAAAACAAGAGAATCCTAAGACTTTGTTTGGGAGTTTGGATGGGAGGGGAAAAGAAGGCTTCAAGTCTCATTTGTAGAAGGTAAAAAACAGAGAACCCTAAGGCTTTATTTAGGAATTTAGAAGGGACGGGAAACAAAGGCTTAAAAAAACAATTTATTTAAAAAATATAGAGAAATGTTTAGCACTTTTTGATTTTTTTTTTTGTGTAGAATGATAAAAGAGTGGTTATCATTAACATGTTTCTAATTTTTGAAATACTATAAAAATATAAATTATATTTGAACAATTTCTCTAAATGCTCCAAAACCCTTAAAACTCCTCTTCCAATACAACTTTTAAGTCCCCCTATTTAGGGATTTTTTGGTTTGTGAATAAAAATAAATCCCCCAAAACCTTACCCACTTAAATCCCTCTATTTTTTTACACAATCCTTTCGTTTTTTTCAAAATTCTCCCTTCCCTTCCCCTCCAAACTCCCAAACAAAACCTAAAAGTATGCTTCATTATCATCCCTTTCGAAGCGTCTACAACGTCCTCCTAGGAAAGTCGTTTCTGGCAGCATTAAACGAAGTCACCTCCATGATTCATTTGAAGATGTAATATGACAATAGTCCGGGAAAGCCATTCGTTATTGCAACTGTCTTACATGAAGCTCGTCTAATATACGAAACACTATTGAAGAACTCCCTCACGACCACCATCACTTTTGAGAGGAAAAGAGAAGGTTCTGGAAGCAGTTGGCATGGTCGACATTGACATACAAGATGATAAAATTCTAATAGATGATCAAGTTAGTTCTTTAACGGGGTCAAGACGAAGACTTTAATGTGGAACCTTATTTTATAGGTAATAGGTTTTTGTTTTGATGATGACAACTGTGAAGAGCTGTAAAAGATTAAAAAGATAAACGTCAACATGATGACAATTGTGAAGATTAGAATAAGATATTCAACATAGTAAAGATATAACAATTGTGAAAGTCAATTAATGCACTTAAGCAGTTAAAGATGCAAGCCATGATTTTGATAAAAGATTAATAAAGTTTTTAGATAAAGCTTCAGACATTAATAAAAGTTGTTTAGACAAAGGAAAACAAACATATTATATCAAAAGCCTCAGGAGATCTCAAGCAAAGTGTCAACACAATGAATAATACATCAAACACGCACTTAGGGAAGTTATCCCAATTTAGTAAGTGAGTGAAACTTTTGAAAACACATAAGTCTTTCTTTATAGAAGTAGATGACTATAAGCACATAAACACTTAAAACCTTTTTATAAAATGATTTGAAAAGAATAAACCTTAAGAAGTATATATAGAAGTTGCATAGAAAGAGACAAGAGCATTCAAAAATCTAAAAAATATTTTTGAGTGAATCTAATCGATCAAGTCATTAGATAGTATTGGCGCGTTTTTTAGAATCAGGCCAATTTAAATGCACTCAATCAATTAGCAACAGATACATATCACTTCTTACATATTTTGGAACTCAGCCATTACATTTAAATGAGTTAATCGATTGGTCAAATCAATTAGTAACAATCAATTTTAATTTAATGAGGTTTCCTCTTTTGAAGGATTTGATGCCTTTAAATAGATGCCTCATTTCTCATTTCATATCATTCAGAACTCGATTTGTATATCGACACACACACACACACACACACACACACACACACACACTCTATATGTTTTTATTTTCACTTTTTCTCAATAGTTCTTATAGCCAAATGCTCTTGTGAGGAAATATCTTTTGTGAGTGAGATGTCTTTGTAATTCTGGATGGGTAGCATTGTATAAGTTCTCCAAGAATGTTTTTTATACATCTTTGATGAACATAATCCATTTAGGGATAAACATATGTGGTTGGAAGCTAAATCTGTTAACTGTGGTTAGGGATTGTGTGATCAGTTCATGATATTTAGTTACGTTGAAGTTCATTAATATTGTTGAACTTCCCTTAAGGCTATTATAAAACCTTGTTCATTTGAAGGATAAGGTTCTTCAATATTGTTGAACTTACCATTAGGTTCATGGTTAGCCCGTATAAAATCATAGTCTAGAAGATCAGCATGTTAAAGTCTCAAAAAGTTATTGATTATCCTGTTAAACCAAATTGTGCGTAAATATTTTGTTGAGAGAAGTCTTACCACTTCAATCTAGCGTTGAGAAGGAAGTTTGGTCACTTCAGTCTCGATATTTCAATAGAGAATACACAAACAAACATATCTTCCGTCTTGTATTATCATGCTTGTAGGCAGAGATGGAGCTAGGTTCAGTTCAATATGGACTGGTGGCCCCACTAGCTTTTATATCTTTTTATATGAGTATTTCTTACATGTACAAATACCATTTACTTGTTCATAATTAGTTTAGAGATTTTATGTATTCTGGAAAAAGTGTAAGCTTCAATTGCCACTTGCCCATTCTAAACATCTTTTTTAATCTTTAATATTAGTTTTATTTCATTTTAATTATATAATTATAATATAATTTTATATTAAGGTAAAATTTAAAAGAGATTACCAATCTTTTTATAAAATTCATAACAATCAATAAATATTTTTCATATTTATTATATATATTTTGGTATTAAAATTTCTTTGAAACTATCTAACAGAGCAATTGTTCATATTTTTCAACATATCATCAAGAATTTAATATGAAATATTTTACTCCTAATAATTGTCATATAATTTTTTCTAGCTCTTAAAATAATTTACTTAAATTATTCATATAATATTTATTCATTGTTTATTAACATAATTTTTTATTTATTAAATTTCATATCTTACCATTAAAATCAACTTAAATAATTTTTATTTTAAGAGTTAAACATAATTTAAATATAATATTTAGTCTAAAATAAATAAGTTGTTTATATATATTGCCCCTGCTAACAAGAATATCTGGCTCTGGTACTATCCCATGTTGTAGGACAACCCCCATATCCTTGTATAAGGGGGTTCGTGAGCTTCACCTACTAAAAGCTCTCAAGTATTTAATGGAAACTCCCAAGATCAATTCTTGGGAACAGGAGTAGGTCATTTTGATTTTACCGAACCTCTATAAATCTCGGTGTGTTTCTTCTTTGTTTAAACTCTTTAAATTCCACATATCTCAATATTTATTTTTCACTGCTTAGATATAGCAAAAAAAAATTCTAACTCTGATTTTAATCTTGAAAAGTTTTCAAAATTTTCAAAACCATATTTTTTCAAACCAAAAAATTCACCACCCCTTTTGTGTGAAGTTTCAAATCCAACAAGTAGCATCATAGCCTAACTACTGTTTAAAGGACTAGTTGTCTTAGGAGGAAGATGACTTTCAATGGTCTGTTTTACCCTACTCATCAAGTAAAGGATGAAGGAGTGGAAAAACTTCTTTGACCAAAGATAAATTATGATTTTTTTTATTCTACCACCAAGGAAATGTATGATACTTTGGAAAAGAGATACGGATTTTCTCCAAGTATCAAGCCAGAGGATATGAACACATGAGGCGAAGAAAAATTCTTTTTCTTAAAATGGTTAGATCATTGTCACTAACATTTATCTAGAGAATTAAGAAGTGGAATATTTATCCAACTCTTAAATCTATGGATGGAAACCTTCATGAATTTCAGGAAAATCAAGAGAGAAGGAAATCATAGAAGTTGATGGAATCAAAAGAATAAATTGGAAGATCATCACTCATATCATACCATATTACAGTCAATCAAGGAGTCCTCGTGTTCAAAGAATAACGAAAAGATGAAAGAGTTCTTCTGTCAGTTGAACAAAGGATAGAAGAATGTAACCTTGGGAAAAGTACAAAGAATCTTCTTCCAACGAATATGATAACACATGCTGAAGGCACCCTACTAGAAAGATAGGAAATAAATAGAAAAATCAAAATAATGTAACACCCTACTTTCCCCATAATTTAATTATAAAATAACAAAATAATTTTTACAAATTAATCAGAGTTCACATAAGTAAGAATGTCACATCATGTAAAAAATCATGAAGTATCAAGTCACTTCATCCTTTATTACTCAACAAATAAATCATATAGCGGAAGTTCAAAAATAATTCACTTCTATGGCTCTAAGGCCTCAACAGAAATAACTTCACCAACTTGTGGTCTAACATCATCCAAAAATTAAGATACGTAACAAAATGAAACAAATCAAGCAACACAATTAAAAATCCCATATTTCCCGTGTTACATATTAGAGCGACTCCTAAGACTCGATCAATGGCAACATAAACATCTAGGAACTACTCAGGTACCTGATTATCTATACTTCCGAAGAAGCACAGACACAACAACATAAAAGGGGTGAGAATTCCATTTAAATAATACTCAGTGAATATTATCAATGTGATATTAGGACCATAAAGGAAATAAAGGATAAAGGAAAATAATCTTTCTTATTATGTAAAGGAGAAAGTGTTTCCTATATATACATAGAATTTAATAACTGTCATATCCTATAAAGCAAGTTGACCAATAGATGCAAAGACTAAGTGTTGCATCCAAAAAATTTCCCTCTTTATTTGAGCTATAAGTTATCAAAGACGTTTATTTCGTCGTTTGAAAAGGGAAGAAAAATAATAAAGAGTTTTCGTGGTTTTAAGAAAATGTGACGTGAAGATTGATTTATACGGTGAAAATGCGAAGAAATTCACAAGTCTTAGCTGGAAGGTTCTATGAGCTTGGTTCCCGCAATGGTTGAGACTTTTTCGACGTTCCCTACAACTTTTGTGTTTGGCTCAGAAACCAATTCTATGAGGAAGGTGGTCGAATTAGCAAATTACTTAACTTTCACAGTGAAAAATGGTATTGAATGTCGGTTTTTGGGCCTTAGAAAATACATATCTCATGATCCGCTTGTCGGATTTGTTCGAAATTTTAACTGCAACTCCATGCCATTACTCTTAAGATTTCATATGTTCGGGCCGTCGACCAGTTATGCACAGAAAATGCCCAGCATTTTGAAGAGCGTCGTGATTTTTTAGAAAAAAGTGTGTTTTCGGGTATGTCGCGGCGAGTTTGAAAACTCATAACTTCTTCGATTTTTATCGTAAGAGGTACATTCCAGTGGCATTCTCTTAGAAATTTCGTTAGCTTTGATTCGTCGTCACATACTCAGGTTCAGATTGCAAGTGAAAAGTTGAGTTTCATCACGTTCTTTGAGCGTTACTCACAAAATTCTGCACGTTTACGTCAGATGAACTGATAAAATTCTCGCTGCTCAGACGCGCATAACTTTTTTACCGTTTATCGTATGACGACGATTCTCGCGGCCACGAGTCACAAATTTAGTCATCTTTAAGTTAGCGTCGGTCCTGTTTCCGAAAGGAGATAATTAAGGGCGTTTTTGACATTTCACCACTCACACTGTAATAAAAATCGAAGATGAAGAAGAAGAATGGTTTTGAGTTGAACGGTGAAATGAATGGTTTTCATTGTCCCAAATAATTCACTTATGTATTGAAAAACCAAATTGGATGTGAAACGGCTGGTTTTTTTTTTTTTTTTTTTATGTTTTCAAGCCCCAAGTTATTCAATTATTATTAGTATTAATGAATAATAAAATAATTAAAGATTAAAAAATTTATTAAAGATAATTATAGTAATATTACTATTAATAGCAGTTTCTAAAATTGGCAAACTTGTCAGAAAAACTCATCTTGCTTTATTATATTCTATGATAAGTGATCAAAAGGCTGCGTTTTTTTTAAAGGAGGACTAAAACGTTAAAAATATTAAAAAGAGGGACTAAAACGTTATATTATTTTTTCTTTTTTAAATTCCTATTTTTATGAGTTCTTATTTCTCTGGTGAGTCCTTATTTTCTTTTGATATGGCATCAATCAATAGATGCTTGATAAGGGCAGGGACCAAATGTACTTTTGAAATTTGCGCTCTAAAATTAACATATACCAAAATTAATCAGTACGCTACATTTTGTGCTCACAAAATTTAACCTTTTGTGTGGGAGGCTTACATGATTTTCTGAACTGCGGGGTTCTCAATTCTTTATCATGTGGTAACAGTTCATTTTTGTCTGTCCATTGTTTGCCATAAATTTTTTTATTATTAATTTAAATATTTGTATATATGAAAAAAAGAATTTATATTTTAAATATTTTATTATTAAAAAATGATATACGAGAAAAAATTATTATTGATTTAAATATTGTTATATAGGATATTTACTAATATTTCTTAGACATGCCTTGGAAAATTAAAATATCTTACTAATATTTCTTATTAAATTCTTAGTAATATCCACTTTTAGTTAAACTAAATGCTTTATAATAGGCTAAATTACAGTTTTGGTTCCCCTATTTTATCTGATTCACGAAATTAGTTCCCCTATTTTAAATTTAAACAATTAGGGTCCCCTATTTTAAATTTAAACAGTTTTAGTCCCCTTTCATGGTTTTTCAAAGAAAATCGACGAGATATTTTATTTTTTAACTTATATTTTAATCTACAAAGTTCACTAATAGATTTATATACGATGATTTGTTATGTTTTACAAGTAACTTATCATTTAAAAAGTGAAATTATCGTTAATTTTAAGTGCAAAAGTATGAAAGGGGAACCAAAACTGTTTAAATCTAAAATAGGGGGACCAAAACTGTTTAAATTGAAAATAGGGGATCAATTTCGTGAATCAGAGAAAATAGGGGGACCAATTTCATGATAAATATTGTTATATACGATATTTACTAATATTTCTTAGACATGCCTTGGAAAATTAAAATACCATACTAATATTTCTTATTAAATTCTTAGTAATATCCACTTTTAGTTAAACTAGATGCTTTATAATAAGAGAGAATACTTTATAACAAGAGACACAAAGTCTTCGTAATTTTGTCGCCTTAAATCCATTGAATAGACGGACACACATAATCAAAACAGAGACACAAAAGTGTTTGTTTTCTCAAAACAATATGATATAGAATCTTCTTCATTCACTTCAAAAAAATAGTTTGTATACTAAAACAAACATTAAAGGATCAGTTATTCTCTTATGTTAGTTGTTACCATAAAAATAGTTAGAACTCATTTTTCTAGTTGTTATCATAAAAATAGTTAGAACTCATTTTTCTTTAAACCAACATGATTCCAACAACTAGTTAGTTGTTATCATAACAATGGGGAAGAAGAAGAAGAAATCAATTTGTAATCTATCATGATGCTTTTATTTATAATATAAGGAGAACAAAAGCACAATTTTCTTTCTGTTTTACACACACATTCTTGTTTTCGTAATGACATCGTAAACAAAGGATTGAAATGGAGATTAGAAAAATATAGATTCCATGCTTTGTAAACCTTATATATTTCTTATTTAGCATACTTCCTTAAAAGCATTTTCTAATAAGGAGGAGTATAAACTGGTGGTTGATATCCAACCGGTGGCTTATAAACCGGAGGTTTCTCAACTGGTGGTTTGTATGTTGGAGGTTTTTCTACCGGTGGCTTGTAGACTGGGGGCTTTTCAACCGGAGGCTTGTACACAGGAGGCTTTTCAACCGGTGGCTTGTAAACGGGTGGTTTGTAGACCGGAGGCTTTTCAACTGGTGGTTTGTATACTGGTGGCTTTTCTGTAGGTGGTTTGTAAACGGGAGGTTTTTCAACAGGTGGTTTATAAACTGGAGGTTTCTCAACGGGTGGTTTATACACAGGTGGCTTCTCTACTGGTGGTTTGTAAACAGGAGGTTTTTCAACAGGTGGTTTGTAGACAGGAGGTTTCTCTATCGGTGGCTTGTAGATTGGTGGTGTTTTCACCGGTGGTTGATAAATTGGAGGTGATTCATAGTTGGCAAACCCCTGAGGGATGACAAGAGCAACAAGGAGTAACACTAGGAAGGTTAAGGAAGCCATGTTAGTGTGTTTGGTGCATGAAACACAAGAGTCACTACTTGCTTTTATAGTAATCATAGGTGTATGTCTCAGTCTTTAATCGGTAATGACGTGGCACTTTATTTACTAATTCAATATTTCTCTATGAATTTTCAACATTGTTAGTTTGTTAACTATGATTTTGTTATGATATGGTGGCGAAGTTTGAAATTATGAGTGAATTATTGGATGGAACAGTTGCATAATTTTCCAATACACCAAGTGACCGACACAATCAGTGATAACATTTTCCAAAAACGTGTTCTTTCAAAGAGACTATTATAAAGATAGTTTGAATTTGCCATTTTAAATATCCAAGTCAAATAATTGATGTATTCACAGTAATTCTTTGCTACTGGCAATGTTGGAATTTAGTTTCACCAAGTTGAGTTTACAAATTTCATTATGGATGACGTGTATCTTTTACCTATAGAAAATGATACTTTATTCTCAACATACAGACTTCCTGCCGGCACTGCCAAGTTTACTCTCTCAATCTTCGGTTTTTTACTACGGTGACTTGCCCTTTCCATAACACAAACCCACTTTTAGCTTAAATTCAAATTAGATTAGGCCTTTATTTTTTTTATATTGGACATCATTTTCTCAAATATTTCTAACTCCCTAGCGGAAAAGTGAAGGTTTTTGTGAGAATTAATTTTTGTTTCCGGCAAATTTTTAAAATCAAATTTCTTTTTGATCCAAAGTTACACATCACAACAACAATTACACTCCAGCGGAGTAGATGACTTCTGATCTAGACGACAAAAATGTCATAGCTCCTACAGCATATCATCTCTTACCTTCGTTGTTGACTTAATTGGCATCAGATTTTCTAGCAAGAGAAGTGCTCCAACACGAAGTTCACTCAAATCATCACCAACAATGAAAAATAAGAAAAAGATTGACTAATTTTAAGGTTTCGACACCACAAGGAGGTGGATGGAACTCCTATTTTGACGTTTTCACTGGTCTTAACTGACGTGATAGTCAACAATTCAGTATCGGGGATCTTCATTGACGACAGAAGCTTATGCAACTCGATGAACCTCAAACTCTTCATGTGATTAAGACTACACGTGAAAGATTTGAAGCCATGCGAAGGTGGGAACCTTCTAGCTTTCAATGACTCCTTAACTCGTCCATGTGGAACCATAGACCTACGACTCTCTTTTGGAGAAGGTAAAAACAAGAGAACCCTAAAAGTATGCTTCCCTAGCATCCTTGCGAAAGCATCTAAATTAGTCTCTTAGAAAAGTTGTTTTTGGTTGCATTAAATGAAGTGGCCTCCTTGATTCATTTGAAGATGAAATATCATAATAGTTCGAGTGAGCCAACCGTTATCGCAACTGATTCACGTGGAGATCACCTAATACAAAATACAGTATTGAATAACCCCCTCACAATCGTCATCACTTTTTAGAGGAGAAAGGAGAAGGTTTGGGACACAGTTGGCATGGTCGACATTGACATACAACATGACAAAATCCTATGGGATGATCAAGTCAGTTCGTCAATGGGGTCAAGGCGATGAACTTAAATCTATTTTTGGACGGCGAGTTTGAGACCCTCCAACTTGATGATATTCAAACATGGCCGGTCTATGTAGGTTTTAATCTGCCGACCACATTGAAAAAGGGACTCATTGAATTTCTTAGAGATAACATCGATTTTTTCCCAATCTCTCCCAGTTAGATGTCGGGCATAAACTCAGGCATAGTATGCCATCAATTGAATATCGATCCTTCCGCCGGAGACATAGTTCATAGAAGGAGACAAAATCCCAAGAAAATGTTGAAGCAACCATGAAGATAGTCCATGGCTTGCTTTATGCTAACTTAATCTCTGAAGTAAGATACACTTAATGGCTCTCTAATTTCATACTAGTTAAAAAGGCCTCAAGAGAGTGGAGAATGTGTGTCATCCTTATTGAAATAGGAGAGCTCAACTAGAGAATAACACATTTCATTCTAGAATAAGATAATTCATAAGTTATTAGAGAAGAGGTAGCCCTTCTGGAAGAAAAAAGAGCTTTAATCGCCCTCATGAGCGCCATCGTAAAGCAAGCAATTGTAGCCAAATACAAAAAATAAGTTAGACCTCTAGAATTTCATCTAGGACACCTAGTACTGAGACGAGCCGGTATAGGACAGAAGAAAGCCAGAGGTGGAAAACTCGCTACAGTAAAATCATAGAATATCTCTATTAAAATAAATGTTATCTATTCATATTCCTTGGGTTTTGATGATAGTAAAGTTCTTAAAGAGCAATGGGGTATAATAACATTTTTTATGTGTGCAAGATCATTAAGCCCTAAATTAACTTGTTTTTGATGCAGTTAAATAGCTTATAAAGAGAAGCAAATGAATCAGATTCTGATGGATCAGAATTTGATATCTCAACACTTGGATTATCTGCTTCTAATGACATCTTAGAATCTGATGACCTAGAAACCTAGTTTAGCGCCTCTGATTCGTACTCCATAAAAAGCAGTTATGTCTTGTCGAAAGCTAGATTATGAAGAAAGTCAACCAGATTTCCTAGTGCAAGGCTCAAGGTAGTTTGACACGACTTCTCAGCTTCAACATCTTTTGGTTGATTTGCTTGAGAAAGACATTTTGGATAAAGCTTTTATTCAAAAGATGAAAATCTTCAAAGTACCTACTCTCAATGTCTCCCTCTTGGAAATTGTTTCTCAACAAAGACACTTGTGCAAGTCATCTTCCAATGGCTCTTTAGTTGCCTCTATATAAGGAGCTGAAGATTTAAAGGAAGAAGAAAAAAAGAACAACAACTGGAAAATGTAGTATAAGATATCGTATATATTTATTGTATTGCACACAGTCTTGAGATTTCTTATGCTTGTATATCTTAGAAATCTCAAGAAACAAGTATTTGGTTGTGTTGTATTCTTTGTGCACGACTGATTATATATCAAGTACATCTTATTGTCTATTCATCTAAATTATTTATTTAGAAGTTTAGTGGAAGTCTCTGCTAGGTTGCTTGAGCAAATTAAGTCTCTTGCAAGGTTGCGTGAGCAGAAGTCTCTTTTTAGGTTGATTGAGCAAGGAAGTCTTAAGCTAGTTTGCTTAAGCAGTTTGTAGTCAAGTTTTGATTATAGTAGAAAAATATTTGTGGAACAAGGGGAATGGACTACTCTCAGTTGTAGAGGAACCAGGATAACTTATGTGTGTGTTTTTACTTCTTGCTTCTGCACTTAATCTTTTTCGCTGTTATCCGCTCTATATTCAAATTCTGATATTAACAATCAGTTTCTGGAGTTATTATAAAAGAAACAAAATATTCCACCATACATAATTCAACCCTCTTCTTGTATATTTTTCTCTCCTTTAGTTGGCATTAGTGCACGGTGTGTGCTAAACACTTCACAATGGTACAGAAAAATATCCAGAAGAAAAAAGTATACTAGATGGGTGACTCTGATAGTAATGTTACTATTACTACTGGTATACCATTTGATTATATTTCTCCTTAAGAGAGACACTATTCTACTAGACCACCTACATTCAGTGGTGATTCCACATAATTAGAATGGTGGAAATGCAAGATGTATACCTATACTATTGGTCTTGATGATAAGTTATGAGATATCCTTAAGGATGATATTGACATTAAGGTCAATAGTATTGTAACAGTGGCTGACAAAAAAACCCTCACACCAACTCATAAGAAACTCTACAAGAAACATCATAGAGTTAGAGTGATTCTGATTGAATCTCTACCTTACTCCGAGTACATTAAAATCATTGATAAGTCTAGTGCTAAGACTATCTTTGATTCCTTGTGTTCAACTTATGAAAGAAATCTTCAAGTTAAAGAGGAAAAGGCCAACCTTCTTATACAAAACTATGAGTTATTCAGATGAAGGATATGAAGATATTGAAACCATGTTTTCTAAGTTTCAAGTTCTTGTATGAGGTCTTCGGATCCTGAACAAAAGTTACACTACATCTGACCTAAAGAAGATCTTGAGGAGTCTTCCTGTCATATTTTGACCTAAAGTCACATCTATTTAGGAGGTCAAAGGCCTGAATACTCGGAGTCTTAAAAGTCAAATTAGCAACCTTCAGAGCCATGAAATGGAACTAAATAGATATAAACTGTTAGACGCTGGCCTGAGGATCTAGAGGGGGGGTGAATAGATCTCACAGAGTTTTTCGGAATTATTTCGAACTAAAGCAAAAGCGGTTCTGAATCGACTTGCGTTTATTCCGGACCGTTATTGCAAGGGTTGTATATGTGACAAAACCACAAGATAATTGAGATTAACGATGAAGTGATATGTTATCGAATCAATACGTTTCACAGCTGAAAATCAATTAACTTCTAAATTGACAAACTTTGGTTTGCAATGCAGTAATAATAGAATAAGCAAAAAGACAAACACTTGGTGATAATGTTCAAATTGATGATGATTCAAGATGTGGTGAATTGTGATGATTATGCAGAACCTTAATTCACAACTTTAACACTTGAATCGTTAATCAATTTTGGAATTATGACCAAATATGAACAGAACGTAAATGAAAAGATAAAAGCGACAAGAACACGATATTTGTTCAGGCAGTTCGTCGATCGTCCTCGCTACGACTACGTCTGCCCCCAATTCCAAATTGAAATTGGGAAATCTTCCATTAATGTTGAAAGTAGTTTATACAAAGAAGAAAACAAAGCGATAAACAATAAACCGAATTTGTCGATCCTTTGAATCTTCTTCCCCCTTAATCTTGAGCCAGATCAAGGTGATCCAAGAGCTTCACTTGATCCCTTTTCTGCAGTGTCTTGAATTTGCCTTGAACCCTTGTTCTTCAATCTTCACACTCAGATGGATCCTCGATGAAACCTCTTGATAAAAACCCCCAAGAAACACCTATCTTGGAGGACAAAACCCTCGGATTTTATTCACCAAAAACCCCACAAATCTTCACCCACTAGGAATCTTCAATTCCGTTCCATGGACGTTATCGAACTCGATCACTAACCCTCAACGCAAAAATGATTATGTGTAATTGTGTTGGAGATGACGAAGAACGAAGATGAGAAGACTTTGTGTATCTTTCAGTCGTTGGTGTTGCTGCAATAATTGAACCATGGACAATATATATGAGCTGGTGTGTTGGAGCAGAGTGAACACATGATTTGAGAAGTTTTTTAGCAGATAGGTCGACCTACCTTGGTGCTTAGGTCGACCTAACAGAGGTAAAAATGAGTCAAAATGAATTTGTTGCCAGTTGGGTCGACCCATTTGTAGGTTAGGTCGACCTAGAATCAGTTAATTCAGCTTTTTAAAGATTTCTTCAGATTAGGTCGACCTGTGGATGTGAGTGGGTCGACCTAACAGTGATATGAGAAAAACTCTTCAGTTTAGGTCGACCTGGGAGTGTGGTTAGGTCGACCTACTTGTGGTATTTCTGAATCTTTCTTGTTTTCTTAGTTTTGAGTCGACCTAGATATATTGCAGGTCGACCTGATTTGTCTTGAATAGCCAACCTAGCATTTCCTTGAGTTCTTTTGCTTAAGCCTTGTTGTTTGTTTGCTTGTGGAGTTTGCCATGGATCAAAAACTTCTCTGTGAATGTGACCTTGTATTTACATTCTCCCCCTTTTTGATGATGGCAAACACTCAATGACATCTCATGATGGCAAACAATCAGTGACATCTCTAGCAGAACAAGCAGTGATTGCTCCCCCATACTCTCAGCATCCATAACTGAGCTCCCCCATACTCTCAACTTCCATAACTGAGCTCCCCCGTACTCTCAGCATCTATCTCCCCCTTTGACAACATCAAAAAAAAAAAGAAATGCACGAGTAATAGAGGCAAGAGACAGTATAAAATAGATAAGGCAGGAACGTAGCACACATAATCATTAACAGAAGCAAGTAGAGGTGACATAATATCCAAAAAAAACTTTTAATGTTACAACCAAGCACACATAATATTCAGACAAATTTAAAAGAAAACTAAACTAAGTACTTAGAAATCTTTAGCAAATATTCATGACAATGATGGAATGAGATGTGATGATATGATGGAATGAAAAGATATGCATCCTAACGCCTTCCCCGTCTTCCACTTCCTCTTTGAAATGTTTGAGGACGATCTTCTTCAACTTGTTCCAACAGATCAAGCACGGAGTGGTTTAGAGTATTGGAGCTTTGACTTATATTTGCATGACGATTCAGTGCAGTCTCCTCAAGCTGATTCTATCTTAGAGTAGAGTTTGATACAAACGTCTCAAAGTCATTTTTGTGGTCTTGAACCAGGCTGTATAGTGATTGATATTGACGTTGTTGTTCGTCATATCGATCTTGTTGAAGTTGTTGCATGTTCTGGAATTGAAGCTGCTGTGTGTCGAAGTGTTGTTGCTGTAGGAGTTGCATATTTTCAAGCATGGAGATGATGTTGGACTGATCCGGCGGAGGTGGAGCCGTGTATCCCCCAAGGAATTTCTTCCTCTTGAGGAGGTACATATTGCCAATTTGAGTCCGTGTCATGAGCTACATCTTCCATGGTGTGATCCTCATCATTTGCTATTTCTTGATCATTTCCTTCTTCTTCATTCCCTGCAATGTGACCAAATTCCGTAGGATCATCATAGTTGTAGATGATTTTTCCGGTTCCCTTTTGAATGAGATAGTAGGTTTTCTTATTTGGATCCCAATGGTATCCCATGAGGGTTAAGGTTGTTTGGGAGAAGTCTTGATTCTGTTTCATGTGAATGTAGGACAATCCATCGAGTTTCATGCCGAAATGGTTCACGATTGTTTGAATGATTGAGCCATAGCATAGAGCAGTAGTCTTCTACTTTACCTCTTCAAACTTGGCAGTTAGAAAGTGTGGCCAGTGCACACGTGTCCTGTTTTGAATCAGGTACATTAACACAACCTCATTTCGTTCAATTCTTGAGAATCCGCCTGCTCGTGGTCGAATGACTCTTGAGATAATCCAGTTGAGGAGCCTAGGATCTCTTTTTAGGTGACCGGCTGTGATGGATTCATTTTGCTTGTCAAAGACGGCAGGGTCTTTGAGAATAGATTTCATGTAGGCGACATGATCATAGTTGGCCGGAAAGTCACCGTCTTCTATACGAACTTCATCTCCCAAGAGTGTAAGACCAAAGATACTTATCCAGGCTCGTTTGTCAACAATATGGGATCTCGACCCCATCTTAAACCTAAAATTACAACCTTCCTCTCTTGTGAACCCTGCATAGAAAGCCCTAACAGTGTTTTCACAATACGGTGTGGCACACTCCAAAAGGGGGTGAACATTTTGATGTTGAACAAGACTGACAACATCAGGAATGTGCATGTGCTTAGCAACATGTTGATTAAAGATATATTGCTTGACTACCTTCCTCTTCATTTGCCATTTTTCAAAATTTTCTTTGCAATCAGGATGAACAAGGGGTACAGCACTTACCGGTTGAGAGGATGATCCAGATGTGATTTCCTTTCCCTTTCTTGATTTTGGAGGCATTCTTGCTGATGATTTGTGTGAGAGGGATGATTTTTGACAACCTTTGAGTTTGAGGAATTAGGGTTGGCCGTACACAATGATGTGAGAATGAGTGGGAATGGAAAGAGGAAAGATTGGTTATGTATGGGGATGGGTCGGGTCGACCAACAGACCCAATTTTGGGAATTTTTGAAGCAGTAAGTCGACCTAAATGAAGGCTGGGTCGACCTGACAGAAACAGTGAGAAAAAGGATCAATTTAGGTCGACCTAAAATATGGGTAGGTTGACGTAACTGAGCATTTTTGGTTTCTGCTGAAAGTTTTCTTCTGTAGGTCGACTCAGATGCAAGGTAGGTCGACCTAAGTTGCTTCAAATGTTTGAAATGCCTTAGGGATGTTACTATATGATGCATTTAAGCTTAGTTACTTGCTTGTATGCCCAAAACATCATATGTTATGAATGGAGATGATAGACACATATATGTAATTGAGATATATGGATAAACATACATGAAGTCACTTATAAGCATGTTAATTGATAGCATATTATAGTATCAATAAAATTTTTGGAAGTGAACAATAAACATGTTACCGCTTTCTCAATGTGTAGGTGTTTTGTCATCATTGTGTGGCATCCTCTTGTCAGTGTGCCATACTCCTAGATTTGATGATGAATTGTCTTGATAGAATGTTTCATGACTTGATTGCTTGATTTTGCTAAAAACTCATCTAGTATCGATTACTTGATGTTCTCCCGGATGCGGGACAGGGTCCCAAACATTATTCTGCTTAGAATAGGTTTAAATTTCCTTGCAATGCAATTTGCCAATTGCACATCAAGTAATGCGTCCTTTGTGTTTTTCGGGTTAACTTGTATTTGTGATGTATCTTATACATTAGTGGTGGCCAGGTCACCTACATTTCCTTTGCCAAGAATAGTTCTTCATAGATGACATACCAAAAGTGATATGTCTCCCTTTATGTGTCTTGAGCATCAGCTATCAAGGAACCACCACCTTTCGGCGATGTCAAGACACTTTTAATGCAAAATTAATTTAGAATGGGAGGTCCCCAATCTTCATTGGGTCCTAGGTGGTGAGTACAGAAGTTGTTGCACTTAGGCAACCATTGAAATACTCCTTTAGGAACTAAAATCCTCCTAAATTTGCATTTTTCAATGGTATGACCCTTTTTGCAACAATAATGACAGGTAATATGATGAGAATATGTTGTTTTGCTAGTTGATACTTTTGGTACAAAAGTTTATTTACTATATAAAGGAGTATACGATCTTTTGAACTTATTTGGATCAACCGCAAAAGTCACTTTTGGTTGTAGAGCCTTGTCTAACTTGGCTTTTAGATCTCTTACTTCTTTTTGCCAAATGTGACATGTCTCACAAACAAACCATGATGTAGGATCTATTTCAACTTTATCCTTTTGAATGTCTAGCATAGATTGTTTTAAAGCTTCCATATCCTTTTCGGTTTTCTCAACTTTTGATTCAAGATATGAAAAGATTTTCTTATTTGAGGCCAAAAGTTTGAAAGCTTTAATTGCATCTCTATGTAATTCCTTAAAAGCAAGTTTTAGTTGAGAATGAGATACCTTATCTACAAGTTCAGGTTTAAGATGACTTACAGGTTTCTTTTTCTTGTGTTGATGAGCCGTAAGACATAAGTTTGCCAATTCTTCTTCATCGCTTGATGAGTCTTCACTAGATGAATCACTTTCCCATGCTATGTAGGCTCTTCTAGATTTGTTGTGACCTTTGCTTTGGTTCTTCTCTTTCTCCTTCTCAAGGTATGGACAATCCGGTTTGTAGTGACCGACTTTGCCACAATTGAAGCAAGGACCTTTGATTTTTCCTTTGTTATTGTCATCTTGTTTGAACTTGTTTGATTGCTTTCTATAGTTGATCAACCCTTTGTCAGAATGTTTTGCTCCATTTTTCTTTAGATATTTGTTGTATCTTCTCACAAACAGTCCCATTTCCTCAGCATCGGAGTCTTCGTCATCACTTGTATCACTACCCTCTAGCTCTTGTCTTGAGGTCTTGGAACTTGAAGCCTTTAGAGCTATTGACTTCTTCTCTACCTCTTTCTCCATGTTCTTCTCTTTCTTTGCCCTTTTCTCATGCATGTCAAGGCATTTAAGGTGTTGTTCATGTTCCTCTAGTTTACCAAAGAGAGTGGTAATGTCTAAGGTGTTTAGATCATTTGCTTCCTTTATTGCTGTAACCTTGGGTTGCCATTCCCTGTTCAAGCATCTTAAGATTTTGTTAGTAGCAACTGCATTGGAAACAGGTCTATCAAGAGAATTTAACCGATTTTTCAGGTGAACGAATCTCTTCTGCATGTTTTCGATGGATTCACCATCTTCCATGTGGAACAGTTCGAACTCTTGAGTTAACGTATTGATCCTAGCTAGTTTGACATCATCCGTTCCCTCGTGGGCAACTTGCAATGTGTCCCACATAGCTTTAGCGGATCTACAATGGGAAACGCGATAGTATTCATCAACTCATAGAGCTGAGATTAGAATGTTTCTCGCTTTCCAATCGTATGCATATCTCTTTTCATCTTCAGCATCCCAAGTATTTTCTGGTTTTGGAACAACTGCACCAGCTGCATTTGTCATGGTGATCTGAAAGGGACCATTGACAATAGCTATCCAGATGTTCCTATCAATTGCATTGATGTGGACACACATACAATCCTTCCAATAGCCATAGTTTTCACCGTTGAAAACTGGAGCTCTATTGTGAGCCCCTTTAGGTCCGGAAGCCATCTTTCCAATAAGTGTTTCACGTAGCACGGAATAAACCAGAGCTCTTGATGCCACTTGTTAGACGCTGGCCTGAGGATCTAGAGGGGGGTGAATAGATCTCACAGAGTTTTTTGGAATTATTTCGAACTAAAGCGAAAGCGGTTCTGAATCGACTTGCGTCTATTCCGGACCGTTATTGCAAGGGTTGTATATGTGACAAAACCACAAGATAATTGAGATTAACGATGAAGTGATATGTTATCGAATCAATACGTTTCACAGCTGAAAATCAATTAACTTCTAAATTGACAAACTTTGGTTTGCAATGCAGTAATAATAGAATAAGCAAAAAGACAAACACTTGGTGATAATGTTCAAATTGATGATGATTCAAGATGTGGTGAATTGTGATGATTATGCAGAACCTTAATTCACAACTTTAACACTTGAATCGTTAATCAATTTTGCAATTATGACCAAATATGAACAGAACGTAAATGAAAAGATAAAAGCGACAAGAACACGATATTTGTTCAGGCAGTTCGTCGATCGTCCTCGCTACGACTACGTCTGCCCCCAATTCCAAATTGAAATTGGGAAATCTTCCATTAATGTTGAAAGTAGTTTATACAAAGAAGAAAACAAAGCGATAAACAATAAACCGAATTTGTCGATCCTTTGAATCTTCTTCCCCCTTAATCTTGAGCCAGATCAAGGTGATCCAAGAGCTTCACTTGATCCCTTTTCTGCAGTGTCTTGAATTTGCCTTGAACCCTTGTTCTTCAATATTCACACTCAGATGGATCCTCGATGAAACCTCTTGATAAAAACCCCCCAAGAAACACCTATCTTGGAGGACAAAACCCTCGGATTTTATTCACCAAAAACCCCACAAATCTTCACCCACTAGGAATCTTCAATTCCGTTCCATGGACGTTATCGAACTCGATCACTAACCCTCAACGCAAAAATGATTATGTGTAATTGTGTTGGAGATGACGAAGAACGAAGATGAGAAGACTTTGTGTATCTTTCAGTCGTTGGTGTTGCTGCAATAATTGAACCTTGGACATTATATATGAGCTGGTATGTTGGAGTAGAGTGAACACATGATTTGGGAAGTTTTTTAGCATATAGGTCGACCTACCTTGGTGCTTAGGTCGACCTATCAGAGGTAAAAATGAGTCAAAATGAATTTGTTGCCAGTTGGGTCGACCCATTTGTAGGTTAGGTCGACCTAGAATCAGTTAATTCAGCTTTTTGAAGATTTCTTCAGGTTAGGTCGACCTGTGGATGTGAGTGGGTCGACCTAACAGTGATATGAGAAAAACTCTTCAGTTTAGGTCGACCTGGGAGTGTGGTTAGGTCGACCTACTTGTGGTATTTCTGAATCTTTCTTGTTTTCTTAGTTTTGAGTCGACCTAGATATATTGCAGGTCGACCTGATTTGTCTTGAGTAGCCAACCTAGCATTTCCTTGAGTTCTTTTGCTTAAGCCTTGTTGTTTGTTTGCTTGTGGAGTTTGCCATGGATCAAAAACTTCTCTGTGAATGTGACCGTGTATTTACATAAACCTGTGAAGATGTCCAAAACACTGGCTTTAAAATTAGTTGTTGAAAAATATGGTGGCAAAGCAATCAGATCCTCAAATCTTGGAAATTAGAATAAGCTTGTATTGAAGAAGTTTTTCATGGTGACTCCGATGATGAGGAAATGACCTTTTTCATCAAAAGGTTTCAACAACTAGTTAAGTGGTACAAGAGATTCTCTGGTAGAAGTGGTGGTTTAAGAGACTTTAGTTCCAGAGACAAAGATGATGATCAGATGAACTACTTTAACTGCAAGAAGCCTAGTCATTTCAGAGTGGAATGCCCTAATTTGCAAAAGGACATATCAAAGAAAGGAAGCTTCCAGAAGGACATCTTCAAAAGTAAATTCAAGAAGAGTCTCATGGCAACATAAGATGAACATGATAATGAAGACATTACAGACAAATATGAAGGAGAAGTAACCTTAGCACCGATGGCTCTCACATCATCTGATTTTGTGTCTACTTCTGATAAGGGTAAGAATCTAACCAAATCAGAATCTAAGATAACTGAATCAAAGAATCTAAATAAATCAGTACCTGAGACCTCAAAGTTAAAGGTTTTGAAGAAGTCAATTCTTAAGATTCAACAGTCAAGGGTTCAAAAGAAACCAGAACCCAAAAATTATTAGTCAAAAGTTATAAAGAAACGAGAACTAACAACTTTTGGACCAAAGGTTTTAAAGGATTAAGAAACTAAACTTAAAAATTATCCAATACAAAACTTTTATAGGCAAAAAGTCTAGAATAAATCTAGACCTTTTTATAAGGTAAAAGCACAAAATAAAAAAATAAAAAAAGTTTGTCATAACTAGCACTAAATGGCCCATAAAAACAAAGCAGCAATCATAGTTCCTAGACAATTATTCATTAAAAATTGACACCTTACGTGACAATAATTTAAGATTAATTATATAATTATGAATTTCACATTCTATTAGAGTAATATATAAAAATTTATCTAATAAGATGATTAGTTTTTTTTAACATGGTATTCAACTTTAAATCTATCGTAACTAGTGTCTTACACGGGTACCCGTCGTTTCCGCACATTGTGATTGAGGAAAATAAAAGATGATAGAAAAAATGTTATTTTGTTCAATATAATTATTGTAGAAGTAAATGTCCTAAAAACAAATGTGTAAAATATAGAAATTTCTTTTCAATAGGTTGGATCAAACTTTGTGATATATTGATTAATAAATATTATTTTACCCTTAATATTCAATATTTCGACCAATAACTTCATGTTTCCGTTAATATTCAATATTTTGATTGGTAACTCATGTTCTCGTTAATATTGAATGTAACTTCATGTTCCCGTTAATAGTCAATATTTTTATCAGTAACTTCATGTTCCCGCTAATACTCATTATTTTGATCAGTAACTTCGTATTCCCGTTAATATTCCAAATTTGTTCCCGTTAATATTTAATATTTTGATCATTAACTTCATGTTCCCGTTAATATTCATTATTTAATCAGTAAGTCCATGTTACCGTTAATATTAATTATTTTGATCAATAACTTCGTGTTCCCGTTAATATTTCAAATTTGTTCCTGTTAATATTCAAAAAAATTATAAGGAAAAAGGTATTAGTAAAAGATTAAATCTAGGTTAAAATTGAAAAAGTTATAAAAATAGTAATATTAAAAAAATTGAATATTGAAAATAAAAAGTAATAAAGAAAATAAAGTTTATATGTTATTTTATTAATATGCAATAAAAATTGGAAAGATCTATTATATGACTTAAATTATTAATGTTTTATCCATAGTAGAATAAAATGTGACCTGCATAAAGAACAAACAACACAATGTCGATTGTCCAATGCAATAAACTTATTCACATTTACTTTTAACTTACTAACATTGGTTCTCGTTAATATTGAATATTTTAATTAATAACTCCATGTTCCCGTTAATATTCAATAGTTTGATCAATAACTTCTTGTTCCGGTTAATATACAATAGTTTGATCAGTAACTTCATGTTTTCATTAATATTTCATATTTTGATCAGTAACTTCATGTTTATGTTAATATTCAATATTTTGATCAGTAATTCATGTTCTCATTAATATCAAATATTTTATCCGGTAACTTCATGTTCCCGTTAATATTCAATATTTTGATCAGTAACTTCATGTTATCGCTAATATTCATTATTTTGATCACTAATTGCATATTCATGTTAATATTCTAAATTTGTTCTCGTTGATATTCAATATTTTGATTAGTGACTTCATGTTTCCGTTAATATTTATTATTTTCATCAGTAACTCCCTGTTCCCGTTAATATTCATTATTTTGATAAATAACTTCGTGTTCTCGTTAATATTCCAAATTTGTTCTCGTTAATGTTCAAAAAATTTATCAGTAACTTAATGTTTATGTTAATATTCAAAAAAATTATTAGTAACTTCGTGTTCCCGTTAATATTCAAATTTTGTTAACAATTAGAATAATATATTCATTGTTATTATCTTTAAAATGCAACAAATATTTTTTCTATTATATTACTATTATTATTATTATAGATTTTTAATCATAAAATATTTTATTAATTTTTTTATTTTATAACTAAAATATAATTATTTATTATTATACTACTAATATGGCTCTATATTTATTCCAAAAAATATTTTCGATTACTATATTTTCTTGTATTAAAAAAATAAAATATTTTTATATAAATTATAATCTTTATTATAATTATATAATAATAAAAAATTTAATATAACTATATAATAGTCACAATCCTTAATACAACTATATATATTATTATTATATATTTATATTAATCATTTTAATTAATACGAAATTATATTAATTTATTTCTTTTTTATTTTTAAAACAACCATATATGTTTGCAGCAAATATTTATCAAATAAATATAATTATATACACGGTTTAAAGTAATATGGGTGTTACGTCTAGAAAAGAGTGGAGGAGATTTAAATTAATAAATATTTATGACTCTTAATATAACATAAAGAATATTAAAGAATATTTGTGACTCTAAATATAACATATACAATTAAATAAATACTTAAAGAATATTAAAAGACAAAAACAAAAATTTAAATTAATATTTATGATGATTAATTTAATTGATTGTAACTGATTTATATTTATTTTATTTTATGATTCAATTAATGGATAAGATTAATTTTCGATCTAATGAATTTTGATTACCAATTGAATAATTTTAATAGAGTTTTTTAACATAAAATAATTTTATTGCTAGTGTTTTGTATTTTTTAATTAATTATTAATATACAAATTAAAGCCTATAAGAATATTTTTCGAATTACTAAATAACTATATTAATAGTTAAATAATATATACTCATGGTTATTATTTTTAAAATGAAACAAATATTTTTTCTATTATATTATTATTATTATTATTATTATTATATATTTTTTATTATAAAATATTTTAACAATGCTTTTTGTTAATATAATTATTTATTATTAATGTAAACAATTAACATCTTCGATAAAATTAATAATATGGCTCTATATTTATTGAAAAAATATTTTCTACTACTATATCTTCTTGTATTCAAAAAATAAAAAATGATATATTTTCATATAAATTATAATTTTTATTATAATTATATGATAATAAAAAATTTAATATAACTATATAATAGTCACAATCCTTAATATAACTATATATTAGTATTATATATTTATATTAATAATTTTAATTAATACGGAATTATATTAATTTTTTATTTTTATTTTTTTAATACAACCATATATGTTAGTAGCAAATATTTATCAAATTAATATCACTATATTCACGATTTAAATTAATAGTGGGTGTTAGGTAAGAAAAGAGTGTAGGAGATTTATGTTAATAAATATTTATGACTCTTAATACATCATAAAGAATATTAAAGAATATTTGTGACTCTTAATATAACATATATAATGAAATAAGTACTTAAAGAATATTAAAAGACATAAACAAAAATGTAGAGTAATATTTATTATAATTAAATTAATTGATATTATAATTAAATGTAGAGTAATATTTATTAAAAGACATAAAGAATATATATATATAAGCAACACATTAATGTAAATTGATCTTTTCATATTAATGTTATAAGAATTTGTTGAAAAAACTCATAGCAAATATTTCAATGAGGAATGATGATATTAAATTGCTTGATGGTTTTTCGTATATTTTGTGTATATTGGCGGCATAAAATAAGAGATATTTGGTCTATATCTTAGTTTTTTTTTTAAAATTTTGTCTTTGATCTTATTTTTGATCTATTGAATTTATTTTGTGTTAGTAGTAATATAAGTAATTTCTAACAATAGTTATTTTCTTTTATTTTATCATTTATATTGTCATTTATGTTACCATTAAATGTTTAATATACAGATTTTTTCTTTATTCTTTGATTCTATTTACATATACATTTTAAGATTATGTATACATTTTTAATTTGTAATATTTTATTACATTCTATATTTTTTTTCGACCTTACAATAAATAAATATCAATAACATTTTATAAAATTAATTTTATAAAATTAATTTTAATATATATATATATATATATATATATATATATATATATATATATATATATATATTGATAAACTTAATTTTTTAATTTGACTTAAATAAAATATTTTTTAGTTCTACGAATTAATATAAAATATTATGTTATTTACATATTATAATATTTATAATTTCGATAATTATTAAGATTTAATATAAATATCGCCCAAACATAATATTCAATCGATCAATGAAGTTTATTTATTAACATTTGCACTTAAAGTATAAAAAATTAAACGTCATTTTGTAATAATATACCAATTACTTCACGAAACAATTTCCATATCAAGAAAACAGGTGTATAAGAAGTTAAAAAATTACAATCACATTAAATCAAAATTAAAAATTGCAATCAATCAATGATTTTAATATTATAAATTTATATTAAATGTGTAATAATAATATTCATAATTATAGTTATTTTTTCTCGTATATAAAATTAATTTAATCAATATAGTTATTTGTATATAAATATTTTTTGTCATTAATTATAAAAATATTTCAATCATTAGTAAATTTGTTATATATATATATATATATATATATATATATATATATATATATATATATATATATATATATATATATATATATATATATATATATATATATACTTGAAAAATGTCTCCCTATTTAAATTTACATTATTTTCTTTCCTTTTATATATTATATAAAACCCCCTCTCCATAATTATTCTTTCTTTTATTATTTTTTTAAATATTAAACTATTTTTGCTTTAATATATTAAAGAAAAAATATAGGCACAGCCAATTTAAAAAAATATATATCAAAATTATATTATGTAAATTATTATATTAGGTAAACTATGTTTTATTCATAAATTATTTTTAAATTAATTATAATTATAAATAACTTTAATAATATATTGGGACAAATGAGTTTGTGGATTAAGTGTTAGTCTATAACAATCCATATGACCAAACATCTAAGGACAAACACAAAAAACATTAATCATCAAATAAAAATGGATAAATAAATATATTTTGCATGATAAAATAATAGAAAAAAAACTCAATCATTATGGTTTCTTTGTTACAAAAGATTATGCTACTCCTTGTTATCTGATTTTCCAGGGTTTGAGTAAATGATTTCTATAATGCATTCATAAATATTTTCTACAAAGAATCTTCAGCACTATTAAGATAATCAAATATTTCAGACTTCACTTCTTCCACTTCTTTATTTCACTTCTTCCACTTCTTCTTCCAGCAATGGTAGTTGATGGCATTGCCCTTAAATAAAAAAGAAACATGAGTTAAGAAATATCATATATCACGCAAATAACATATCCATGATTAATATAGAAAATATCCATGATTAATATAGAAAATATTACAGAGATGGAATTCATAAAACAAAATAACAAAAAAATAGAAAATATTACAGAGATGGAATGAAAACACCTCACAAATCGTGAAACGAAAATGAAAAGAAAAAAATTCGCCTTATAAGCATTATTATGAGATGCAGCCTGCAAGTTACAACACAACAGAGTAAAAAAGAAAAAAAAATAAAAAAAGCTGTGGTGTCGAAGGAACCAAAACAGATCCGGAAACACACTGGAGCACTACCAACATTTCCGACACCACGCATAACCTCCACACCACGGCGCTTCAAACCGTGATAACCCATGTAGACCACCACCATCATCAGCGGCTACAGCCGCGATCCACCCATAACTGACGTCTTCCACCTTCACATACATACAACCCAACGCAAATCTTCAATAAGGATCCCTCTGACTCTCACATGATCATGCAATTTCACAGCACACTGAATTAAACGTGGAAAGAAAAAGAATGAAAGTGGTTGATAAATATGCAAAGCATTATATGAGGTCATTAGTGCTGTAAGCAGTTTGGAATGTGAATGGCCAGAGAAAGTAAATAATTTGTAACTGCGAGATCATGAGAGGTTGGAGGTTTAAAGTTCAATCCTTACAACTGCTGCAACATACAATGGGAAGGGAATGAAGTGGAATTTTGTGAGAAGAGAGACTGATGTGGCATAGCTAAGAGATGAGGAAATGGTAGACTCTTCTTATATGATAGATTTTATTTTTATATCCAATAAACATTTAAATAATTTAATTTTCATGCATCGCACGAATTCAAATATTAATTTAACCAATATACTACTTTAAAATTTAATCTGAAGACCTCCGACAAATAAAATAGTAGTAATGTTATGCATATTACTCACTTCCAAATTTTAGATTTTAATAAACATTTCTTTTAATGAAATGTATTTAATCTATTTCAAAGTCCTAGTGTGTGTGTGTATATATATATATATATATATATATATATATATATATATATATATATATATATATATATATATATATATATATATATATATATATATATATATATATATATAAAAGGTGCCCCCTTACCCTTAGCTGTAGATCCCCCTGATTCAGTATGTGTTGTTCATTTAATTTTTATGTATTTAATTATTTATTATATAGAATAATTGTTTGATGTTTTCAACGCATTTTACACTAAACGTAACATTACCCAACTTTTTGAATTGGGTAAATAAGAATTCACCTTTTTTTTTCCAGCAAGTTGAGTAAAATGTATTTGCCTAACAGATACATTTAAGAACCAAAACATTATTTAGTCACGATTTAGTACTCAAGAATACCTTTATGCTACGTTGTAAGTATTAAAATGCAAGAAGTTAACTTAATTAAAGATTTATGTTGATCAGCACAGTTTGTTAAAGTAACACAAAACAACATCTAAATCATAATATTCTTATTCATAACATGGAGAACAAAAGCATAATTTCCTTCTCCGTTTTACACTCACATTCTTGTCTTTGCAATAACATTGTAAACAAAGGATTGAAATGAAGATTACAACAACTATATATATATATATATATATATATATATATATATATATATATATATATATATATATATATATATATATATATATATATATATATATATATATATATATATATATATATATATATATATATATATATATATATATATATATATATATATATATATATATATATATATATATATATATATATATATATATATATATATATATATATATATATATATATATATATATATATATATATATATATATATATATATTCCTTGCTTTGTAGACTTTATATATTTCTCTTTCTTAATACCATTTTCTAGACACGAGTACCATCATCTGGCGAAGGGTATTTGGATTGTGAGGCCGCTTCTAGTATGGAGGCGTGTAAATCGGTGGCTTCTCAACTGGTGGCTTATAAACGGGAGGTTTGTATACAGGAGGCTTCTCAACAGGTGGCTTGTAGGTTGGAGGTTTCTCCACTGGTGGTTTGTAAACAGGGGGTTTCTCTACTGGAGGTTTGTAGACTGGTGGTTTCTCTACAGGTGGCTTATAAACTGGAGGTTTGTAGACAGGTGGCTTGTAAACCGGGGGCTTTTCAACAGGTGGCTTATACACTGGAGGCTTTTCAACTGGGGGTTTGTAAACTGGAGGCTTCTCGACGGGTGGCTTGTATACTGGTGGTTTCTCTACAGGTGGTTTATACACTGGAGGCTTTTCAACTGGGGGTTTGTAAACCGGAGGCTTCTTAACTGGTGGTTTGTAGACAGGTGGCTTGTAGACAGGTGGTTTCTCAACGGGTGGCTTATAAACTGGAGGTTTGTAGACAGGTGGCTTGTACACGGGTGGTTTCTCTACAGGTGGCTTATAGACTGGAGGTTTTTCAACTGGAGGTTTGTACACGGGTGGTTTTTCAACAGGTGGCTTGTACACGGGGGGCTTATATATTGGAGGATGCTCAACTGGTGGTTTGTAAACAGGTGGCTTGTAAATAGGAGGTTTTTCTATAGGAGGCTTGTACACTGGTGGTTTGTAAACCGGAGGTTTCTCAATTGGTGGATTGTAGACAGGCGGTTTCTCATAGTTGGCAAACCCCTCAGGAATGATAAGAGCAAGAAGAAGCAAGACTATGAAGCTTAAGGAAGCCATGTTAGAAACTTTGAGTTTGATGCTAAAACACAAGAGTGACTACCTGCTTTTATACTAATCATGCTCTTACTGATTCCACTCACAGCTGCATGGCTCATTCTTATCGGTAATGACTTGGCACTCTCTTGTACCAAAAGTCAATGAATTCGCAAGGACAAGTTGTACCATGATAACATTTTTAACACACCGACACGACCAATAATAATAATATATGCCACATATGTATTATTTTCGACATAACTAGTGAAGATCTGGTACAACGTACAAGATTGTACAGATCTTAAAATAGTATGAAGAAAAAGACGTGAAGTTCAGTCAGATACATTAGTAAATTTATAATGCTTTCCATTTGAAGAATTCAAAGCTAGTAGTTCATACTTGGTAATGGATGAAGTATGTACGCAAATTGCAATATCTAATGCTTTGTTGTTTTCCACTTTACTTTTCTTAATTATGTATCTTTTCATCCACTCCTTTGTCTTGGTGAAAATATTGATTTGACTAAAATTAGGTGGGACTTGAGTTTTGTAAAATGGGTTTAATTCAATGACTTATGGTGATCATATTTGCACCGCCAGAGTTTTATGTTGTTACTTGTTATGGCAAATTTTGACAAATTGTGAATTGTAAAAAGAGTTGCACCAATAGTGCATTGTAAATGCATCATTGTTGTTATTAGACATTAGACAATCAAAGTTATTATGACTTAAATGGTTTTGTGATTAAAACGTATAGGTGTCTAATTTCTTTTGGAAAAGTTAAATATATTAAAAGAGTGTTCTAACTAGATATAAAAAAAAAAAATAAGTAAAGAGGAAATTTAAAAGAGTTTAGACAAACATATAACTAAATCAAGAAAATTTCTTTACCCACCTCCCTATGGGGATCACCCCCAGCAAAAAACCTAAACTACCCCTGCTTCAGAGATGAATCTCCGAAGTTATATTTTTTTTTGAATTTTTGTTGACTTCGGAAATGCATCTCCGAAAACACCAATTTTTTGGTGTTTTCGGAGATGCATTTCCGAAGTCAAAAAAAATTCAAAATCCGTGCATATTTTCGGAAGTTCATTTCCGAAACTGTTGCTGCATATACAAATTTCCCTCCTTCACTATTTCATCATTTTTCTCCAAAACTTCTCAAAACCCTCTCTAAAACCCAATCAATCTCCATCAATTTTTCGCCCTAAAATCAAGTTTCAAACCGTTGATCACGTTAAAGGGAGCATAGAAAGCTACAATTTCAGGTAAACATCTCTCATTTCATCCCCTATTTCACTACATTGATTCAACAAATTTATGCTGAAAACTGATATGGTTCGGAAGTTCATTTCCGAAATATATTACCTAAAAAATTTCGGAAATGAACTTCCGAAATATGCCCTGGCAGTTTAAAAAAACAGTTTTGGCCAATTTTGCTAATTTATTCATTTGTTAGGTATGGTGCATCCGGACAACATTGTGCAAGACGATGGAGTATTAGTTCCGGAAATTGTCAACGTTAATAACGATCCGGTTATTGACGTTACTCCTATGATCAATGCGGTCGATGTTCGTCAACATTTTACAAATGATCGGAGCTTCGGTAGTCGCGAACAATTGATTGATTGGGTTCGGAAGGAAGCTAACAAACATGGATTTGGAATTGTTATTTTAAGGTCGGACAACGGAAATAGTAGGCGGAAAGCTTTCGTTGTTTATGTCATCTTTGTGTAATTTATGTTTAATGTCAATTTCATTTGTTCAATTTACACAACACACTAAGCAATCAACAAAATGCAAAGTTTATGTCTGTTTCTGCATAATTCGGAAATGAACTTCCGAAATATGCTTGTCTGCCTCCTATTTTCGGAAGTTCATTTCCGAAATGTCCCCTGAGGCAGGATAAGGTTTGTTGGGCCATCAATGCTCCAATAAGTCTATAAATACCACACACTCTTTTTCATCCTCTTCACACCACAAAACACAAATGACACAAACCTACCCCCACCTAGCATTCGTCTACTTTGAAACCGGCTACCCGATGTCGTTCCAATTTCGCTTCTCGCGCGACACGCCGTTTGCGGAGTTGATACCGTCGCTCAACACGCTTTTGCGCTATCCCGAGAATCGAAAGGTTGTCAAGCTCGAGTACCGCTCGCCATCGCTTAACGACGAGGGAGGCATTAAGTTCACACCTTTTGAGATCAAGAACGACGAAGATTTAGCGGTTTTGTGGACAACGTTCGACCGATTTTCTTCGAAAGGCCCGATCGAGTTGGACGCGAAACTTCAAAGATCGGCGGACGACGTAATCAAACTGTTGACTCATCCCTACCTACCCGTGTTCAACAATATGTAACTTTAATTTTCAGTAATATTATCGTTGTAATCTTCACCCGATTAAATAAAGCGAATCGTTGTTGTTTTCCATTTTTCTTCTGTCTAGACATAAATTCGGAAGTTCATTTCCGAATTTCTCCAAGGGGGGTGCGTTCGGAGATGAACTTCCGAAACACCACATTTTCTAAAAATGTAACTTTATTTCGGAGATGCATCTCCGAAATCAATATTTTATATTAAAAAAAACACGTTTTCGGAGTTACATTTCCGAAAACACCTTTTTTTCAAAAAAAAGTACCTTTTCGGAAATGAACTTCCGAAACAAGGGGTAGTGTTGTAAATTCACCAGGGGTGAGCAAGAAGGTTAGGAGGTGGGTAAAGAAATTTTCCTAAATCAAACATTATCAACAATGGTGATGTGCGCCATTGATGGAGAGAAATGTAACACACTTGCAACAGAAAGTGTAACAGAAAAGCTGCAGATAGTAAAGAAAGAAATCACTATTGCATTGATTAAAGGATAAGATACATGAGGTGTCTTATATATATATATATATATATATATATATATATATATATATATATATATATATATATATATATATATATTGAAGGATAGAAAAACACTTAGAAAGGGGGGGATTGAATAAGTGTGACTTTAAACTTTGGACGATAAAAATAAATTGCACAATTATTTTTATCCTGGTTCGCTGTTAACGAAGCTACTCCAGTCCACCCCCGCAGAGATGATTTACCTCAACCTGAGGATTTAATCCACTAATCGCACGGATTACAATGGTTTTCCACTTAGTCAGCAACTAAGTCTTCTAGAGTATTCTGATCACAACTTGATCACTCCAGGAACAACTGCTTAGACAACTTCTAAGACTTTTCTAGAGTCTACTGATCAACCTGATCACTCTAGTTACAAACTGCTCAGCCAACTGCCAAGACTTCCTAGAGTATACTGATCACACGATCACTCTAGTTCCTTACAACTTAATGTAATCTATTCAAGAGTTTACAAATGCTTCTAAAAAGCGATAATCACAACTGTGATATTTCTCTTAACGTTTAAGCTTAATCTCACTAAGATATTACAACAGCAATGTAGTGAGTTTTGATGAAGATGAAGATTCTGAGTTTAGATTTGAACAGAGTTTCAGCAAGTTTGATATGAGTTGTTTTGGTGCAGAATCGTTAACCTTGCTTCTCATCAGAACTTCATATTTATAGGCGTTGAGAAGATGACCGTTGAGTGCATTTAATGCTTTGCGTGTTCCGTACAGCATCGCATTTAATGTTATACGCTTTTGTCAACTACCTCGAGCCTTGTTCACGCTGTGTCTACTGACGTAGCCTTTAGTAGCTTTTAACGTTCCTTTTGTCAGTCAGCGTAGCCTGCCACTTGTACTTCCTTCTGATCTGATGTTTGTGAATACAACGTTTGAATATCATCAGAGTCAAACAGCTTGGTGCATAGCATCTTCTGATCTTCTGACCTTGAAGTGCTTCTGAGCGTGATACCATCTTCTGATCTTCAGTGCTTCTGATCTCATGTTCTTCTGATGCTTCCATAGACCCATGTTCTGATTCTGCTTCGACCATCTTCTGATGTCTTGCCAGACCATGTTCTGATGTTGCATGCTGAACCATTTGAGACACAACTTCTGAGCGCTGAATTATGCGTACTCTTTATATATTTCCTGAAAGGGAAATTGCATTGGATTAGAGTACCATATTATCTTAAGCAAAATTCATATTATTGTTATCATCAAAACTAAGATAATTGATAAGAACAAATCTTGTTCTAACAATCTCCCCCTTTTTGATGATGACAAAAACATATATAAATGATATGAATTTGCGATCAGAAAGAGTAGACGGCAAAAGACAAATTACACAGCTATAGCATAAGCATATGAATATGTCTCCCCCTGAGATTAACAATCTCCCCCTGAGATAAATAATCTCCCCCTGAAATAAATACTCGAAGAACTTTGATAAAAGACTTCCCTGATTATTTCGGTAGAGACGATCATATAAGCTTCTGCCTTCAGAGAATTCATAGCTTCTGACTTCTGCTTCCATTGGACAGCTTCAGAACTTGAATTTCTTTAGATCCTTAGAACACTCACAGCTTCTGATTCCTGCTTCCATCGTGGACAGCTTCAGAACTTGAATTTCTTTGATCTTCAGAACATTCACAGCTTCTGACTTCTGCTTCCATTCAGGACAGCTTCAGAACTTGAATTTTCTGGATCTTTTAGAACATTCACATCTTCTGATTTCTGCTTCCCTCGGATAGCTTCAGAACTTTGAATGTCTACCAATCATCACTTCATGCTAGATTTGTATCAGAACATTGTTGAATGTACCAGAGCATCATCAGAGCATCTCTACATCCTGAAATGTTACAGAACAAAAACTAAACGACAAAAGTCAGCATGAATGAGTTAGAACATAAAATGTATGTTTGAACACATTATATGTATCAGAGCCGTATAGGCTGAAATAATGTATCAGAGCAAATAATGTATCAGAGCCATAACATTATATGTATCAGAGCAAATAGAATTTTGTCAGAACAGGATAGACAATGATATTCTAATTCTATTATCAGTGCTTCTGATTCATTCTTCTTTCTTGCTTCTGATCTCTGAAGCTTGACAGCACTCAGCTTGCTTCAGTTTCCAAGAGCTTATTCCTTTTACAGAATAACGCTTCTTATGGTTTTGCTTCTAGTGTTTGCTTCTGAAGATTCACTTCACTTCTCTGTACCTGCAAAACACTTAAACCATATAGAACTTGCAGTTCTTGTTAGTGAATGTGTGGGAGCCTTTACCCAGCAACTGATAGATTTAATCAAATCATTTATCATTTATCTTCTCCCCCTTTTTGTCATAACATCAAAAAGAATATTTAAAAAGATTCAGATGCATAAAACGACAAATAAAATGAAACACACGGAGAAAGAAGTTGATTTCATTGAAGTTTCAAACAGCAGGTTCAGAAGTACATGAAGAAAGGAAAGATCAGATGCACAAAGACAGATGCAACGAGAAGAAAGAAACAACACAGACTCAATCTAAGATGGCCCTAGTCTTGACAAGATCTTGGTCAGTATCTCTTGAACCATATTGTTGTGTCCTTCTTGCCTCACCATGAAAGCGCTATACTGATCATTGAGTGAGCTTTGCTCATCCTGTCTCTTCTGAATTTCTTCTAGAGTCCTTGCAAGACGAGAAGATTCTCCAGAAGAAGCTTCACCGCTTTCAACCACAGGAATGGCATGTTGATCTGCAGCTTCCATAGATAGATCATTTGCAGGGATTTCCTTAACAGGAACAGTTTTGGCAACATGATCTTCAGCATCTGCTTCTTGCATAGAAGCATCTCCATATTCTGCAGCAGGAATTTCCAAGTCTCCATTCTCAAGTGCCTGAAGAATGGCAGCTAGATTCCTGGGAGCAGAAGGACCTTCAACTACTGGTGGGTCAACAACTTCTGGAATGACCAAGTTTGGATCTTTCTCAGACGGGTTTTCCCTCAGATAGTCAAAGAGAGTCTTGAAATCTCCGAGCAGAACAGGATATTGAGGTATCCAAACCACAATCTCCCTGCAAGGATTTGCTTCCAATGCAGCAGCGAGTCTTAATTGTTCCATCTCATCCAAGAAGGGCTTCTCTTCCAAAAGATATCTTCCTTTGAAACGAGCAAACCAGAAGTCTTCATAATTCCTCAGAATTCCACGAGGCCGTGGGGCAGCAGCTACACAGGCTTCCTGAAGTTCTAAAAATAGAGCATCTGATTCTCTGCGAAAGATCCTCCAGAAGTTCCGCATAGCAACATCATTCAATCCAGAACTTTCAGCGAGTCTGAGAGTATCAAAGGTACTTCTGAGATTCCTCTTTATGTTTTCAAAAACTACACCAATAGGATATACGGGGCGGGATTTTATTTGGGTTTTTGAAAAGGCAGGTGATCAGTGCATTTTGATGCACATTCTTCCATGTTTGTACTCAAGCATTTCTTCGGTTTGTTTTATTTATTTTTATGTTTTAATATGTTTTAATATTTTATTTTATTTTTGCACTTAATTGTTTTTCGTATTAATTTTTCAGCATTAGCAGTCTGCACGGAAACGATCATATCTGGAGTTCCAGGAGTCCGATTGAGGCGTTCTAATAATCGACGGAAAGCTAAGAGAAAGAGCTACAATTCTTATGTTGGAGTCGAAGTCAGAATCGGATTGTAGAAGGGCCAGAATATTCGTTGAAGTTGCAGCACTAGTTTTAGTTAAGTTTCGGGTCAATTAGTTTTGGGTCTAGGTCGTATGTTTGACCCAGTTGGGTTGTAAAACGGGTTGTAATCTTTCCCCTTAGGGTAGCAGCCGCGGTACTGTTCAGAACCATCTTCCATTCACGAAATTTTCCAAGCTTTTGACGATCCTGTAATGGAGAACTAATCCTAAGGGCTAATCTGCCGAATTCGAATTCCACAAAACTTTGAGGTTATTATTACTTTCAATTTAATTCAGTTCCTTTCCAATTTGTTATATGATTTCGTTTGCTTAATTCGTTCTTATAGAATATATTGGATTTAATTCGATTGATGCATGTTCCTTACTTTAATCGCGTTTAAACTTAGCTTATTCGTTAATTCGCGCTATCGATAACCGTTTGCTTAATTCGGTGAACCGTTTGCTTAATTCGGTGATTAGGAACATAACTCGTGTAGTATTGTCGACGCTTGTTTCATCAATATTGCAATCGAATAGGAATTGGTACCGCTTAGGGAATTGAAATTGTAATAATCAATGATAAGTTGGAAGTAGAACCGGTAGATTAACCTGTTATAATCACTTATTTCAAAACAGCTTATTTTCAGAATCACTTTTGATAATCATTTTTTTCGACCAAACCAAACCCCCCCTAAATCGATTTAGCTTTTAGTTAATAAAAATCAAGAATCCTTTTGAGAACGATATTTCGAGTCAACTGTCGCTGTACTGCTTTTATACTAAATAACTCGTTTTTGACCCGCGCGCGACAGCGGATCAAATTGGCGCCGTTGCCGGGGATTCTTGTCGTTATTAATTGATTTTAGAGTCTTAGGTTTAGTGTTCGTGCGTTTAGGCCGTAGTTTCCTCACGGTTTAGGTCAGTCCGCGTTTAGAGTCGAAAAAGTCAGTTTTTGCAAAAATTGTATTCGTTTGTAAAACGTTTTTGCCTACTGGAAGAAGAAAAATCGTGCGATCAATACTCCCTTACTCTAGAAGAGTAAGGGAATTCGACCCAAAATCGCCAAATTCATCGTTTTTCTATTTTTAATGAATTTTTTACTGTTTTCATAGAGTCAAAAAAATCCAAAAAAAATCCCAAAATTCTTATTTGTCTTAATTAGATTAAATTTTGTGTTTGTATATTTTTCTGAATTTAGTTTAATCATTTTTATTCTTTCTATTCGTTTCTGCATGTATGGGACTTTATCGGTATTTCGGTGTTTGTTGAACTCATGGCTGAACAAAGAACACTAACGCAGTTGGCTGTCCCTAATGTGAACTATAATGGTTTATGTATTGACTATCCTACGGGTGATGCACCTTTTGAATTGGAATATGGTTTAACACATTTGTTGCCTAGGTTTAATGGTTTTGCAGGTGAGGATCCGCATATGCATCAGAATGAATTTCAGGTTGTGTGCTCTGCACCTTCCGAACCTTCACTAGAGGATATTGTCAAACAAATGGCTGCAAATAATCTTCAGTATCAACAACACATAGATTCTACTCTTCAGACTTTGCAAACACAGATTGGACAACTTGCCACTTTGATGAATGCCATGCAGCAAGCTCAAGGATCAAACCAACAACCCTTGGATGAGCAATCTATTTTTCAAATAGAGTTGCTTTCTGAAAATGTTGATGATATTTGTACTGATTCGTTTGCAGATGATTTTCCATCATTGTCTGGTTTTGATGATGTTTACTCTTGTGATGTTTGTACTGACACTAATATTTGCTCTGTTTGTGCTGAAATTGAGCTTGCCTTGCAAAATGATATTCTTACTGCAGATGAGGTTGCAAATGAAGTTGTTCATGTAGATGAAGCTCTCGACACCCCGGCTGCCTGGAACAAACCATCCATTGAACAACCACCTTCCCGAGAGCTGAAACCAATTCCTGAAAATCTTAAATATGCTTATTTAGAGATGAATGAAAAACTTCTGGTTATAATTTCTTCTAAACTTTATTTTGATCAAGAAAGTAAGTTTTTGCAGGTTTTGAAGAAGCATAAGAAAGGAATTGGATGGACCTTGGACGACATTCCCGATATTAGCCCGTCCATGATTTTGCATAGGGTCTCAATTGAAGTGGAAGGTGAAACAAAAGTAGTGAAGCAGCCCCTTAATCTTTTGATCTCCGAGGTTGTGGAAAAGAAGATCACATGCCCATTCGAAACTTTTACTTATCGAAGATTCTTTTTTGATCCTGGAATAAAAGGCGAAGACACTAATATAAATTCCAAGTTCAATGGGAATTACCCAAAGCTACTCCATGAGATCCCCACTCTGGAAGAAGAGAATGTAGAAGATATCTCTTTGGGAAAGGCTTCTTATGTGATCACTTATCCTCCATAACTCCTCGGGTGTGTTCTTTCCTTTCTCTCACTCTTATTTTATATTTATGTTCTTTCATTGAGGACAATGTATGTCTTAAGTGTGGGGGAGAGAATCATTTATTTGTTTTGTTTTCTTTCAATTTTTTTTTTGTTTTCTTGTTTTGTTTTCAGTTTTAAAAAATATAAAAAAATATGCATCGTTTTGAAAGTTTTAGGCTATAGACTGATTTGAGTCGAGTTTGCGGAGACTTGGGAAAAATTCACAAGATCGGTATCGTTTTAACACTGTAAGTCTCCTGCATATGCAAATTGATTTGAATTTTTTATTATGTTTTAGCCTTAAATTCTCATTCTCTGACAGCTCTTGAGTAGTTTATTTCAGCAGTCGGCACCATCTCTCACACTTTACGCAGGAAGCCGATGAATATAAGTGAATGTTCCGAAAAGAAAAGAAAAAAAAAAGAGAAAAGAAAAAGGTAATACACCTTCTAAGTTTGGTGACCCTCACCCGGTCACTTAACCCAACGGTTGTGTAATCTTCAAAAAAAAAGTTTTCAAAACTCTTTGTTAGTTGGTTCAGCGGTTTCTGGTGCTGAACTTGGTAGGGAGGATTACGGTCCGATCCCCCGCAACTACATCTGAGTAAGCAAAGGGTTATGCCACGCAAGTACCGGAACCCCGTGCAAAAGGATCAGAGTCACTAACCGGTTGTCCTGCTATAAGTGTGTGGAGATAACGGGCTTAATGTGATTGCGCCTGAATGAAAAAGAGCAAAAAGGATGAGTAAGTTAGGCTATGGTATAATAATATGATTTGAATTGGTTTGTGTATTTAAGAGCCTTATGTCTGCATATCTGTGGTTAGTGTTCTTACGATGTCCTTAGTGTGCAAGATTAGTACCTGTCGATGCAAACTTAACCGAAGAAGATTTGTAGCCTAGGATGAGTAACTGTTGATGTATTTCTGCTTTCTTTTCATTTTGCTCGGAGTGCAAAAGTTCAAGTGTGGGGGAATTTGATCAGTGCATTTTGATGCACATTCTTCCATGTTTGTACTCAAGCATTTCTTCGGTTTGTTTTATTTATTTTTATGTTTGAATATGTTTTAATATTTTATTTTATTTTTGCACTTAATTGTTTTTCGTATTAATTTTTCAGCATTAGCAGTCTGCACGGAAACGATCATATCTGGAGTTCCAGGAGTCCGATTGAGGCGTTCTAATAATCGACGGAAAGCTAAGAGAAAGAGCTACAATTCTTATGTTGGAGTCGAAGTCAGAATCGGATTGTAGAAGGGCCAGAATATTCGTTGAAGTTGCAGCACTAGTTTTAGTTAAGTTTCGGGTCAATTAGTTTTGGGTCTGGGTCGTATGTTTGACCCAGTTGGGTTGTAAAACGGGTTGTAATCTTTCCCCTTAGGGTAGCAGCCGCGGTACTGTTCAGAACCATCTTCCATTCACGAAATTTTCCAAGCTTTTGACGATCCTGTAATGGAGAACTAATCCTAAGGGCTAATCTGCCGAATTCGAATTCCACAAAACTTTGAGGTTATTATTACTTTCAATTTAATTCAGTTCCTTTCCAATTTGTTATATGATTTCGTTTGCTTAATTCGTTCTTATAGAATATATTGGATTTAATTCGATTGATGCATGTTCCTTACTTTAATCGCGTTTAAACTTAGCTTATTCGTTAATTCGCGCTATCGATAACCGTTTGCTTAATTCGGTGAACCGTTTGCTTAATTCGGTGATTAGGAACATAACTCGTGTAGTATTGTCGACGCTTGTTTCATCAATATTGCAATCGAATAGGAATTGGTACCGCTTAGGGAATTGAAATTGTAATAATCAATGATAAGTTGGAAGTAGAACCGGTAGATTAACCTGTTATAATCACTTATTTCAAAACAGCTTATTTTCAGAATCACTTTTGATAATCATTTTTTTCGACCAAACCAAACCCCCCCTAAATCGATTTAGCTTTTAGTTAATAAAAATCAAGAATCCTTTTGAGAACGATATTTCGAGTCAACTGTCGCTGTACTGCTTTTATACTAAATAACTCGTTTTTGACCCGCGCGCGACAGCGGATCAGCAGGTTTGGAAGTGAAGTACGGATGAGGTTCTCTATCCAACCTATAAGAAGATTCTGCTTCAGTATCAGAATCTAACACTACCACTTCAGCTTCAGGACGAGGCTTGGGAGTGTAGTTGCAATCACGGAGCAGCTGCTCATGTGATGCAGAGGTTGGAAAAGGAGAATCACAAGGATTGTTTTGAGAGGTGGAGGGAGTATGTTCAAGAGTGACGTTGAGAGAAGGTTGAGATGGAAGGAGAGTTTGAAGGGGTGGTATATCCAAAACAGGATTTATGGTAGGTGGAGAGGAAGGAATAGTTAAAGCAGAAGATGGAGGTGTAAGAACATGGACAAAAACAGGTGATTCTGATGTGGCTTTTTCTGGTTCAGGTGTAGGGACAATCTCTATTGGTGCAGCTTCTGAACAAACAGCAGGAACAGAATTAGGTTCAGAAATGCATATACCTTTGGAACCTCTCAGAAAAGCTTTGGCCACATCCTCAGTCTTTTTCTGCTTCTTACTCTTCGGCTCTTCAATAACCTTTGCTTTGCCGCTAGCGATTTCTTTTCTTCTGACATAAGCCAGAACTTCTGGTTGATTCTCAGCCTCTTGAGCAGCATTTTCTTCATCTGAGCTTTGAATAATCATCTTCCTTTTTCTGATTTTCTTCTTCTCAACAACTTCAACAATCTCAGCATCGTTATTTGACTTCTTCTTCTTTTTCTCAGCTTCCTTCTTTTTCTTCTCAAAATCAGCAGAGACAGCCTTAGCAACCTTTGCAATGACTTCTTCTGGGATCACTTCTTTATTGGTGATAGCAGCAGGATGATCAAACTTTCTTTTGGTCCTTTCCTCCTTTTTACGATTCACTTTAATAGGAGCACCTTTGTCTTGATCTTTAAGACTCTTATCCTCTTTTTGTGATTTCAGATACTTAGTTCTGACTTGTGGTACCTCACTATTGAAGAAGGTTTTGAATTCAGCTAGAACTGGCTCTCTTCTGATTGTTGTTCCAGCAAGAGGTTGAGGAGTCTTAATGATAGCCTTAATCACGTTCATCCTCTTTAAAGTGAATGCGTTCAGACAAGCCCCAGATGTGACAGCAAGGTCTTTCACAATACCTTCAGATTCCAGACTCTCAACAATCTTGGAATGCACCAGAAGGTTTGTAATGATTCTACCAAAAGGAATGATAGTTCCACCATTTTCTTTTCTGAAAGCGTTTCTGGAATCTTTTACTGCTTTCCACATATGGTTGAAGATAATGTAAACCACATCAACCTTCTTCTGAGTGGCAATGCAATAAAGAATATATTTTTGCTCATTGTTTATGAAGTCAGCGGCATGTGTCGCTTTCCTATGGTAGAAGCACCCAAGAATGATCTTTGTCCAGATTTTGTAGATATCTCTCAATTCCTTGACGTGTTTTGTTTTCTTGATATTTGAATAGAGAGTGGATAGAACATCTTCCCAATCTTCCCTTTTATCGATTTCAAAAGCTCCTTCCGCGTTCTTCAAATCAAACATCACTCTTAGGATGTTTTCAGTAATAACAACAGACTTTCCATGGACGAAAGAAAGTATTGATTTTGGAGCAACCACAGCATGTGCCCAGAACTCCTTGACAAGATCTGGATAAACTGGGCCAACGAACTCAGCAAACAACGAGGTCCATCCTTGAAAGATGATGTCTTCTTTAAGATTAAATCCATGTTCTTCAAGGTTGTCAAAGTCAACAATAAGTTCACATAGAACTTCTAATTTGTTTTTGGGAATAGAGCATGCAACAACAGGAGTAAGTTGCAACGTTTCTTCTTGGAGATGAAGAGGAACAGATGACTCAGCATTTTGGGATGAGAAGGCAGCCATTGGTGCAGAATGACCAAAAACGAGCAAGAGAAGCGAACTGGGTTTTCGATTAGGGTTTTTAGAAAACGGCTAAGAACTTTTCAAACGGGAGAAAGCAAGGAGAGAGAGACAAGGGAGCGAAAAAGATGTAAGATATGATTTGAAAAGAATATATAGAGACGGATTTAAAAAAAATAAGAAATATAAATTGAACAGTTCCAGAATCAAAGGAAATCAATTTTATTAAATGATGAGTGACGTGAGGAGAGAGAACGTGGTAAATGAAATGATTTAAAACAGTTACCTAGGTCGGCGTCTTTTCAACTGCACGCTTTGTACTAACCGTACAGATATGTGTTCACCATCAGATAATAGATGACAGCTGTAGATTTCAGAATAGACTTTACGCCTTTAGATTCTGATTACTGCTTCTGATCTGATCTACTTTCTCTTCTGGAAACACTCCTTCTGAAGTGTGCTGATATAAGTCTGAATGATCTTCTGATCAATTACTTCTGATATACACAGCTTCTGGAGGTTCACTTCTTTGTTCTGCAGCTTCTGATAAGACAAAAAACTGTATCTGCAGAAATTCTTAAGCTTCTTTGTTTCATCAGAACCAAGTTTATCATCAAAACAGATGTTTATTGATTCGTCCACAATCAATGTTTCAATGTTGTATATTCTGTAGCATTTAGAGCATTCAGAATAATCAAGAATGAAACATCAAAGCCTTAGAGGCAAATATCATAGATGGTTCCAAGACTAATAAGCCTTTTTTTTTTTTTGAATTCCTACAGACATAGTTTCTTCAACAGATTTAAGAACCAGAACTTGGAAGACAATCTTTCTTCCCTTCAAGTGTTGAGAGCAACTTGAGTCCAGGTGTCATGTCATGTTGAATGTTGTCTTCTTTGTTATCAAGAGAATCTGCAAAAGAAATAATCTTTTTCTTTGGTACCCACATCTTCTTGGGTCCTTTCTTGTTAGTTCTCCTCAAGTTCTGATTGAACTTGGGTTTAACATTGTAAGCAATAGGAGGAACAGCATGATAATTCTTAATATGAGTTTCATGATATTTCCTAGGTTGTGTCACATACTTTTTGGTGTGTGTTATGTGAAAACTTTGAGCATGTGAAGTGTGCCTAATATCATGGGAGTGGCCATACTTGAACTGATCATACAATGGCTTGTATGTGAGTTTCATTTCATCAACAGGTTCAAGTTTGTATGGGGTTTCACCCTCATAACCAATGCCAACTCTTTTGTTTCCAGATACGGCATATATCATAGAAGCTAGCTGACTTCTGCCAATACTTCTAGATAAGAACTTCCTGAAACTTAAATCATATTCTTTCAGAATATGGTTTAGACTAGGAGTGGATTTTTCTGAATCAGAAGGGGATCCAACATTATTGGATAATTTTAAAAGTTTTTCTTTTAATTCAGAATTCTCCAACTCAAGCTTCTTTGTTTCAAATTCAAATTGCTTTTTTAGCTTTTTGTATTTGAGACTAATCTAAGACTTGAGTTCCAGAAGTTCAGTTAGACCGGAAACTAACTCATCTCTAGTAAGTTCAGAAAATACCTCTTCAGAATCTGATTCTGATGTAGATTCTGATCCGTCATCTTCTGTCGCCATCAGCGCACAGTTGGCCTGCTCATCTTCTGAATCATCTTCTGACTCATCCCAGGTTGCCATAAGACCTTTCTTCTTATGAAACTTCTTTTTGGGACTTTCCTTCTGAAGATTTGGACATTCATTCTTGTAGTGTCCAGGCTCATTGCATTCATAGCACATGACTTTCTTCTTGTCAAATCTTCTATCATCAGAAGATTCTCCACGTTCAAATTTCTTTGAACTTCTGAAGCCTCTGAACTTCCTTTGCTTGGTCTTCCATAGTTGATTTAGCCTTCTGGAGATCAAGGACAGTTCATCTTCTTCTTCAGATTCTGATTCTTCAGGATCTTCTTCTTTGGCCTGAAAAGCGTTAGTGCATTTCTTGATATTAGATTTTAATGCAATAGATTTACCTTTCTTTTGAGGCTCATTTGCATCCAGCTCAATCTCATGGCTTCTCAAGGCACTGATCAGCTCTTCCAGAGAAACTTCATTCAGATTCTTTGCAATCTTGAATGCAGTCACCATAGGACCCCATCTTCTGGGTAAGCTTCTGATGATCTTCTTTACATGATCAGCCTTGGTGTATCCTTTGTCAAGAACTCTCAAACCAGCAGTCAGAGTTTGAAATCTCGAAAACATCTTTTCAATGTCTTCATCATCCTCCATTTTGAAGGCTTCATACTTCTGGATTAAGGCTAGAGCTTTGGTCTCCTTGACTTGAGCATTTCCTTCATGAGTCATTTTCAAGGACTCATATATGTCATAGGCCGTTTCCCTGTTAGATATCTTCTCATACTCAGCATGAGAGATAGCATTCAGCAAAACAGTTCTGCATTTATGATGATTCCTGAAAAGCTTTTTCTGATCATCATCCATTTCTTGCCTTGTTAGCTTTACGCCTCTGGCATTTACAGGATGTTTGTAACCATCCATCAGAAGATCCCATAGATCACCATCTAGACCCAGAAAGTAACTTTCCAGTTTATCTTTCCAGTATTCAAAGTTTTCACCATCAAATACCGGCGGTCTAGTATAACCATTGTTACCGTTGTATTGCTCAGCAGAGCCAGATGTAGATGCAGGTGTAGGTGTAGACTTTTCACTTTCATCAACCATCTTTTATTGAAGCGTTTTTCTCTTCCTGAATCTTTTCTAAACACGGTTAAGTGCTTGCACCTTAGAACCGGCGCTCTGATGCCAATTGAAGGATAGAAAAACACTTAGAAAGGGGGGGATTGAATAAGTGTGACTTTAAACTTTGGACGATAAAAATAAATTGCACAATTATTTTTATCCTGGTTCGCTGTTAACGAAGCTACTCCAGTCCACCCCCGCAGAGATGATTTACCTCAACCTGAGGATTTAATCCACTAATCGCACGGATTACAATGGTTTTCCACTTAGTCAGCAACTAAGTCTTCTAGAGTATTCTGATCACAACTTGATCACTCCAGGAACAACTGCTTAGACAACTTCTAAGACTTTTCTAGAGTCTACTGATCAACCTGATCACTCTAGTTACAAACTGCTCAGCCAACTGCCAAGACTTCCTAGAGTATACTGATCACACGATCACTCTAGTTCCTTACAACTTAATGTAATCTATTCAAGAGTTTACAAATGCTTCTAAAAAGCGATAATCACAACTGTGATATTTCTCTTAACGTTTAAGCTTAATCTCACTAAGATATTACAACAGCAATGTAGTGAGTTTTGATGAAGATGAAGATTCTGAGTTTAGATTTGAACAGAGTTTCAGCAAGTTTGATATGAGTTGTTTTGGTGCAGAATCGTTAACCTTGCTTCTCATCAGAACTTCATATTTATAGGCGTTGAGAAGATGACCGTTGAGTGCATTTAATGCTTTGCGTGTTCCGTACAGCATCGCATTTAATGTTATACGCTTTTGTCAACTACCTCGAGCCTTGTTCACGCTGTGTCTACTGACGTAGCCTTTAGTAGCTTTTAACGTTCCTTTTGTCAGTCAGCGTAGCCTGCCACTTGTACTTCCTTCTGATCTGATGTTTGTGAATACAACGTTTGAATATCATCAGAGTCAAACAGCTTGGTGCATAGCATCTTCTGATCTTCTGACCTTGAAGTGCTTCTGAGCGTGATACCATCTTCTGATCTTCAGTGCTTCTGATCTCATGTTCTTCTGATGCTTCCATAGACCCATGTTCTGATTCTGCTTCGACCATCTTCTGATGTCTTGCCAGACCATGTTCTGATGTTGCATGCTGAACCATTTGAGACACAACTTCTGAGCGCTGAATTATGCGTACTCTTTATATATTTCCTGAAAGGGAAATTGCATTGGATTAGAGTACCATATTATCTTAAGCAAAATTCATATTATTGTTATCATCAAAACTAAGATAATTGATAAGAACAAATCTTGTTCTAACATATATATATATAAATATATATATATATATATATATATATATATATATATATATATAAACTAAGATTAAATAATAGCCATTGGATCAAGGATACTAACTAAAAGGGAACTAATAAGCTAAGTTGGTATTGTGATCTAAGATCCCCCATCAAGTTGGACTATATATGTATGCTACATAGACCTAACTTGGACAAGATGGAATTCAGGGCTAGAGAATGTAATGGCTTGGTAAACATGTCTGCAAGCTGATCTTTGGTGGAGATGGGCAGAAGATGAATAAGCTTGGACTGAATCTTCTCACAGATAACATGACAATCAAGCTCGATGTGCTTGCTGCGTTCGTGGAATGCAGGATTATGAGCTAAGTATATAGCCGATTTACGATCACAATAAACAGAAGCAGGCTGGGATAGAGTGATGGTAAGATCTTTGAACAAATATTGCAGCCACTGAAGTTCACATGATAATGATGCTAAAGCCCTGTATTCAGCCTCAGTTGAAGAACGAGATACCGTGTTTTGTTTCTTTGACTTCCAGCAAATAAGAGACGTGCCAAGAAGGACACAAAAACCAGTGGTGGATCTGCGAGTATCCGGGCATCTGGCCCAATCAGAGTCAGCAAAACCATAGAGTTTGAACTCACTGGTGGAGGAGAAAAGGATGCCCTTAGCAGGAAATAACTTGAGATATCTTAGAAGTTTAATGGCAGCCTGGTAGTGTGGAAGCAAAGGCTTAGAAACATATTGGCTCAACTGCTGCACAACATAGGAAATGTCTGGTCTAGTATGAGTAAGGTAAATCAATTTTCCAATTAACTTGTGATAAGAAGTGGGATCCTGTAAGGCCTGACACGAAGAATTAGATAGTTTCAAATTTGGATCAAAAGGAAAAGAAGAAGGTTTGCAAGCAAGTAACCCTGTTTCTTACAACAACTCAAGAGCATACTTCCTCTGGTTCAAAAAAAATACCTTTGGTGGACCTTGCAATTCCAAAGCCTAAAAAGAACCTCAACTGACCAAGATCCTTAATTTTAAACTGTTGATCAAGAACATGCTTGACAGAATGAATTTCATCAAGGGAATTTCCTGCCAGGACTATATCATCAACATAAACAAGTAAGGCAGTGAAACTATTGTTAGTTACCTTGGTGTACAAGGAATGATCTGCCTGAGATTGGGAGTAACCCAAAGAGAGGAGAAAAACATAAAGTTTTGAATACCACTGTCTACTTGCCTGTTTCAAACCATACAGGGATTTCTGTAATTTTCATACCTGAGTAGAGTTGGAAACAGAGAGGCCAGGTGGAATTGACATATATACATCCTCATGCAAGTCACCATGCAAGAAAGCATTGTTAACATCCAATTGCTCTAAGTACCAGCCTTTAATGGCAGCAACTGATAAAAGAACTCGAACTGTGGTGATCTTAGCCACAGGAGAAAAAGTATCAAAGTAGTCAACCCCCCCAAGCTATGTATAACCCTTTGCAACAAGCCTAGCCTTGTACCTTTCAATAGAACCATCAGCCTTGTATTTGATCTTGTACACCCATCTACAACCAATGGGAACCTTTCCAGAAGGCAAATCCACTAACAGTCCAAGTATGATTCTTAGCAAGGACCTGCAGCTCAACATTCATGGCATCTATCCAACAGTCATGCTTAATTGCCTGGGAATATGTTTTTTTGGTTCAATGCGTGTTGATACAGAGTAGCAAAAATGCTTATAAGCAGGAGAACAATTATGATATGATAAAACAGAAGAAAGAGGATAGGCAACCTTGGAGGAATGAGTAGAAGTATGAGTTTGAGCAGAATAGCAATGGTAATCATCTAGATATCTAGGAGGATTAGAAGATATAGTGGATTGTCTTAAAGGAAGTAAAGAAGTGTCTGTACTTGCAGGCTGAAAAGAAGATTCAAGAGAGGAACCATCAGGGATGGTGGGGGATTGATTGAGAGTTGAGGGTATACCGTCACTAGAAGGGCTATAAGGAAGAGGACTATAAGGTTCAGGTTCAGCAGAAGGACTGATAGGTAAAGGAGAGGATGATGTATCAAGTGGGGATTGGTTAGTACTACTAATGTCAGGTGAAGTATCTAAAGCAAAAGGAAGAGACAGATCAATATTACTAGGGTGTTCAGTAGGAGCAGGTGGTGGGGGGAAGTCAAGAAAGTCAATGGAAGGAGGATACTTATGGGAAGAAGTTGATGGTACAGAAGAGATCTTAAAGGGGAAGATATGCTCATAGAAAAGAACATTTCTGGACACAGATATTGCATGACTCTCAATATTGTAAACAATATAACCCTTGGTATCATCCCTAAAACCTAGAAATATAGCCTTTTGAGCTCTAGGTTCAAATTTTGTCCTATGTGCTTGTAGGGTAGATATAAAACATAAACAGCTAAACACCTTTAAGTGGATAAGAGAAGGAGGCTGCTGGAACAATACCTCATAAGGAGATTTTGATTTCAAAAGAGGAGTGGGTAGCCTGTTAATAAGATGAACAGCATGTTGCACACAAAAATTCCAAAGATTCAAAGGAACATTAGAATGAAAATACAGTGCTCTAGCTACATTTAATATATGTTGGTGTTTTCTCTCAATTACACCATTTTGTTGAGGTGTTTCAACACAGGATCTTTGGTGAATGATTCCTTTAGACAACAAAAAATCAGTAAGAGCCAGGAATTCTGTACCATTGTCAGACCTAATACACTTAAGGGAAGTTTTGAGTTGGTTTTCAATAAGTGCCACAAACTGAATGAGACTAGCTTTAGTTTGGTCCTTTGTTTTGAGAAAGATAACCCAAGTGAACCTAGTATAGTCATCCACTAAGGTTAAGAAATACCTATGTCCTAAGGTAGATATAGTAGAGAAAGGACCCCATAAGTCAGCATGCAAAAGATTAAAAGGAGCACAGGAATTTGAAATACTATTAGGAAAAGACAGTTTCTTTTGTTTAGCAATGTGACATGAGTCACAAGGATCAAGTTTATTATTACAAGTAATAAAGGGAAACAATTTTGAAATTTCCTGTAAACCTTAAAAAGTTACATGACCAAGTCTTAAATGCCATGTATTACAAGAAGTATTATTAATAGAAGGAATAAAGGAATGATGGCTTGTGGTCTTGAGAGTATAGAGCCCCCTTTTCACATTAGTTATACCAATCACTGCCTTGGAAATATTTTGTAGTATGTGACAAGCATTAGCATGGAATTGAACAAAACAATTATTGCTATCAACAAGTTTAGCAATAGAGACAAGATTAACATGAAAGCTAGGAATGTACAAAACATGATGTAAGGTCAAGGAAGGAGAAATGACAACAGTACCAGCTATGGATGCAACTACTTGAGAGCCATTGGGCAGATTAACAGGAATAGGAATTATATTTTTATGAGAAGTGAATAATGAAAGATCAAAACAAATGTGATCAGTAGCCCCAGTGTCAAGAATCCAAAGATTAGGATTCTTACCATTGGTGCTTGAGTGGGAATTCAAGGCAAAGGGAGAGGTTAAAATGGAGTTGGCTTGGGAATTAAGCTGTGACTGTTGTAGCAATGCCAAGATGTGAGTGTACTACTCTTGAGTAAGACCAAACGAGGGTGCAGAAGATGAGCTTGTGGATTGATTCTCAGAGGCAGTATTAGCCATAGCAGCTGGCTGAGAAGTAGCATTAGTACCTGCAGCCTTGCCTTTGCCCTTGTAACCAGATGGAAATCCATGCTTGAGAAAACAAGTCTCAATAGTATCGTTGGTGTTAGAACAAGATTTGTTCTGATCAATATTCTTAGTTTTGATGATAACAATGTATATGAATTTTGTATGAGATAATGTGGTACTCTAATCCTATGCCATTTCCATTTCAGGAATCACATAAAGAGTATGCACAAATCAGCGCAAGAAGCACTGACTCAGAAGGTTCAGCATGTAACATCAGAACATGCTCTGGCAAGACATCAGAAGATGGTCAAGCAGAATCAGAACATGGTCTATTGAAGCATCAGAAGAACTTGAGATCAGAAGCAGAAGCACTGAAGTACTCATGGTATCACACTAGAAGCACTTCAAGGTCAAAAGATAAGAAGATGCTCTGCACCAAGCTGTTTGACTCTGATGAAATTCAAACGTTGTTCATACAAACATCATATCAGAAGCAAGTACAGGATAACAGGCTACGCTGACTGACAAAAGGAACGTTAGAAGCTATTAACGGCAAAGTCAGTAGACGCAGCAAAAGCAAGGCTTGAGGTAGTTGACAAAAGAGTGAAACATTAAATGCAATGCTGTACGGATCACGCAACGCATTAAATGCTCCCAACGGTCATCTTCTCAAACGCCTATAAATAGAAGTTCTGATGAGAAACTGAATACATCACTTTGCGCTAACATACAGAAACGTTGTCAAATTCAAAAAGCTCTCAAACTTCATCTTCAACCTCACTTCATTACTGTTGTAATATCTTAGTGAGATTAAGCTTAAACTTAAGAGAAATATCACAGTTGTGATTATAGCTTTATAAGAAGCATTGTATAACTCTTGTAAGAATTTGTTTACATTCATTTGTAAAGAACTAGAGGAGATCAAGTTGTGATCGGATTCTCTAGAAAGTCTTAGAGGGTATCTAAGCATTGTGTTCCTAGAGTGATCAGGTTATGATCAGAATACTCTAGAAGACTTAGAGGTTATCTAAATGGAAAACCATTGTAATCTTGTGTGATTAGTGGATTAAATCCTCAATTGAGGTAAATCACCTTGTCAAGGGTGGACTGGAGTAGTTTAGTTAACAACGAACCAGGATAAAAATAATTGTGCAAGTTGTTTTTATCTTAAGAGTTTTAAAACTACACTTATTCAACCCCCCCCCCCCTTTCTAAGTGTTTTTCTATCCTTCAATTGGTATCAGAGCGCCGGTTCTAGGTGCAAGCACTTAACCGTGTTAGAAAAGATTCAGGAAGAGAAAAACACAAAACTTAGATGGCTGGTGAAGATCCAACACCTACATCTACTTCTGGCTCTGCTGAGCAACATAATGGAAATGGTAACAATGGTTATACTAGACCATCAGTATTCGATGGTGAAAACTTTGAATATTGGAAAGATAAACTTGAAAGTTACTTTCTTGGTCTAGATGGTGACTTATGGGATCTTCTGGTGGATGGTTACAAACATCCAGTGAAAGCTAGTGGTGTAAAGCTCTCAAGACAAGAGATGAATGATGATCAAAAGAAGCAATTCGAAAATCATCACAAGTGTAGGACTGTTTTGCTGAATGCTATTTCTCATGCTGAATATGAGAAGATATTTAACAGGGAAACTGCCTATGACATATATGAATCATTGAAAATGACTCATGAGGGAAATGCCCAAGTCAAGGAGACTAAAGCTCTTGCCTTGATCCAGAAATATGAAGCCTTCAAGATGGAGGATGATGAAAACATTGAGAAAATGTTCTCAAGATTTCAAACGCTAACTGCTGGATTAAGAGTTCTTGACAAGGGATACACAAGGGCTGATCATGTCAAGAAGATCATCAGAAGCTTGCCAAGAAGATGGGGTCCTATGGTGACTGCTTTCAAAATTGCCAAGAATCTGAATGAAGCCTCTCTTGAAGAATTGATCAGTGCTCTGAGGAGTCATGAAATTGAGTTGGATGCTAATGAACCTCAGAAGAAAGGTAAGTCTATTGCATTAAAATCTAATTATAAAAAATGCACTAACGCTTTTCAGGCTGAAGAAGAAGATTCTGAAGAATCAGAATCAGAAGAAGAAGATGAACTGTCCATGATCTCCAAAAGGGTAAACCAACTCTGGAAGAGCAAGCATAGGAAGTTCAAGAACTTCAAAAGTTCTAAGAAACCTGAACGTGGAGAATCTTCTGGAAGCAGAAAATCTGACAAGAAGAAGGTCACATGCTATGAATGCAATGAGCCTGGTCACTACAAGAATGAGTGTTCAAAACTTCAGAAGGAGAATCCCAAGAAGAAGTTTCATAAGAAGAAAGGTCTTATGGCAACATGGGATGATTCAGATTCAGAATCAGAATCAGACTCTGAAGGCGAGCAGGTAAACATTGCACTGATGGCCACAGTTGATGATGGATCAGAATCTACATCAGAATCAGATTCTGAAGAGGTGTTTTCTGAACTATCTAGAGAAGAGTTAGTTTCCAGTCTAACAGAACTTCTAGAACTCAAGGCTCATCTTAGTATCAAATACAAAATGCTAAAAAAGCTATTTGAATATGAAACTAAGAAGCTAGAAGTGTAAAATTCTGAACTGAAGGAAAAAGTTTTACAATTATCCAAAAATATAGGATCTCCTTCTGACTCAGAAAAATCCATTCCTAGTCTCAATCATATTCTGAAAGAATATGACTCGAGCTTTAGAAAGTTCTTATCTATAAGTATTGGCAGAAGTCATCTTGCTTCTATGATATATGGTGTTTCTGGAAACAAAAGGATTGGCGTTGGCTATGAGGGTAATACCCCACACAAATTTGAACTTGTAGATGATATGAAAATCACATACAAGCCATTGTATGATCAGTTCAAGTTTGGCCACTCACATGATATTAGGCTCACTTCATATGTCAAAAGCTTTCATGTTACACATACTAAGAAGCATGTGACACATCCTAGAAAATATCATGCTGTTAAACCTAAGGAATATCATGATGTACCTCCTGTTGTTTATTATGCTAAACCCAAGTTCAATCAGAACTTGAGGAAAACTAACAAAAAAGGACCCAAGAAGTTGTGGGTACCTAAGGAGAAGATAATTTCTGTTGCAGATATCCTTGGCAGCAAAGAAGACAAAGAAAAGCATGTCATGGTACCTGGACTCTGGGTGCTCGCGACACATGATGGGAAGAAGGTCTATGTTCCAAGACCTGGTGCTTAAATCTGCTGGAGAAGTTAAGTTTGGAGGAGATCAGAAGGGCAAGATAATTGGCTCATGAACCATATGTTCTGGTAACTCTCCTTATATAACTAATGTTCTTCTGGTAGATGGATTAACTCATAACTTGTTGTCCATAAGTCAATTAAGTGATAATGGTTATGACATAATCTTTAATCAAAAGTCTTGCAAGGCTGTAAGTCAGAAGGATGACTCAATCCTATTTATTGGCAAGAGAAAGAATAACATTTATAAGACTGATCTTCAAGATCTTAAGAATCAGAAGGTAACTTGTCTTATGTCTGTTTCCGAAGAGCAATGGGTCTGGCACAGAAGATTAGGACATGCTAGTTTGAGAAAGATTTCTTAGATTAACAAACTAAATCTGGTCAGAGGACTCCCTAATCTGAATTACAAATCAGATGCTCTTTGTGAAGCATGTCAGAATGGCAAGTTCTCCAAACCTGCATTCAAGTCTAAGAATGTTGTTTCTTCCTCAAGACCACTAGAACTTCTGCACATTGATCTGTTTGGCCCAGTCAAAACAGTATCTGTCAGAGGGAAGAAATATGGATTAGTCATCATAGATGATTATAGCCGCTGGACATGGGTAAAGTTCTTAAAACACAAGGATGAGTCTCATTCAGTGTTCTTTGAATTCTGCACTCAGATTCAATCTGAGAAGGAGTGTAAAATCATAAAGGTCAGAAGTGATCATGGTGGTGAATTTGAGAACAGATTCTTTAAGGAGTTCTTCAAAGAAAATGGTATTGCCCATGATTTCTCTTGTCCTAGAACTCCACAGCAAAATGGAGTTGTAGAACGAAAGAATAGGACTCTACAAGAAATGGCCAGAACCATGATCAATGAAACCAATATGGCTAAGGATTTCTGGGCAGAAGCAATAAACACTGCATGCTATATTCAGAATAGAATCTCCATAAGACCTATTCTTAATAAGACTCCTTATGAATTGTGGAAGAACATAAAGCCCAACATTTCATATTTTCATCCTTTTGGATGTGTTTGTTTCATTCTGAATACTAAAGATCATCTTGGTAAGTTTGATTCTAAGACACAAAAGTGTTTCCTTCTTGGATATTCTGAACGCTCTAAAGGCTACAGAGTATACAATACTGAAACATTGGTTGTAGAAGAATCAATCAATATCAGATTTGATGATAAGCTTGGTCTTGAAAAGCCAAATCAGTTTGAGAATTTTGCAGATTTAGATATTGATATATCAGAAGCTGATGAATCAAGAAGCAAAGTTTCAGAAGCTGATGATCTCAGAAGCAAAGGATCAGAAGATTAGGTTGTTGCATCTTTAGAGAATCTCAGAATTTCTGAAGAGCCAACAGTCAGAAGATCTTCTAGACTCACCTCTGCTCACTCAGAAGATGTTATTCTTGGAAAGAAGGATGATCCTATCAGAACAAGAGCATTCCTGAAGAACAATGCAGAATGTCAATTAGGTCTTGTCTCTTTGATCGAGCCAACTTCTGTTGATCAAGCTCTAGAAGATGCAGACTGGATAATTGCCATGCAAGAGGAACTAAATCAGTTTTACAAGGAATGATGTATGGAATCTTGTTCCTAGACCAAAAGGATTTAACATCATTGGTACAATGTGGGTCTTCAGAAACAAGCTAAGCGAAAAGGGAGAAGTGGAGTTTGCTAAGTCTATGCAGGCTGAGCTTGAAATGAGCATGATGGGAGAACTCAAGTATTTTCTTGGGATCCAGATCAATCAAACATCAGAAGGAACTTATGTTAACCAAACCAAATAAATGAAAGAACTTCTGAAGAAGTTTAATCTTTCTGAAAGCAAAGAAGCAAAGACTCATATGCATCCAACGTGTATCTTAGGTAAGAATGAGGTAAGTAAGAAGGTAGATCAGAAGTTGTACAGAGGTATGATTGGATCTCTTCTATATCTTACTGCTTCTAGACCTGATATTTTATTCAGTGTTTGTCTGTGTGCAAGATTCCAATCAGATCCTAGAGAATCTCACTTAATAGATGTTAAGAGAATTCTGAGGTATCTGAAAGGTACTACTAATGTTGGTTTAGTCTACAGAAGATCTAAATAGTACAACTTAGTAGGTTATTGTGATGCTGATTACGCTGGAGATAGAATTGAAAGAAAGAGTACTTTTGGAAGTTGTCAATTCCTTGGAAGTCATCTGATCTCCTGGTATAGCAAGAAGCAAGCTACCATTGCCCTCTCTACAACAGAAGCAGAATATGTTGCTGCTGCTGGATGTAGTACACAGATGCTCTGGATGAAGAGTCAGCTAGAGGATTATCAGATATATGAGAGTAACATTCCTATTCTCTGCGATGATACTTATGCTATTTGTCTATCTAAGAATCCTATCTTACATTCCAAAGCTAAACATATTGAGATCAAACATCATTTCATTAGGGACTATGTTCAGAAGGGTGTTCTCTCTTTGAACTTTGTTGATACAGACCATCAATGGGCTGATATCTTTACAAAACCCCTTGCTGAAGATAGGTTTAAGTTCATTCTGAAGAATATTAGTATGGACTTTTGCCCAGAATGAGAAGATGAGAAGTTCTGATGTATGGATTAGTTCTGAAATAATCTTGTGTTATCTTCTTATAAGAAGTTCTGATGATGATCAATTAGAAGTTTTGATTCAGTCATCTCTGACGTTTCATTATCTAAGTTGATTCAGAAGTTCTTTCAAAGCAAAACAGCTGTCACCAGCTTTCCAGATGCTGAACACGTGTTCACTCTATTTGGACAAGCATGCGTACATTTGAGGAGACGCCGCCCTAGGTAACTGTGCAAATTACTTCAAATGTTATATTATCTCTCCTAACGTCATTTCTCATTAAATGTTTTTTTAACACTCATTGCATTTCATTTCAAATTCGTCCCTATAAAAACTCATCCTCATTACAATTTATCTTTTTATATTCTCTTTCTTCATACATTGTCTCTTCGTTTTCATCTCTCTCTTTCTCCCTCCTTGTTGCATAAACCTTAATTCTAACCGAATCTCAAAGTCTCTTCATGCTTTCATCTTCAAGTATGGAACTTGAAATGTCTTCTGCACATTGTGTTCATCGCAAGTTTGGTTATTGTCCATTGAAGACCTGTTCTATTCCAGATGGAGAACTTGAAGTTTTAACTGATACAATGGTGGACTTTGAAAGTCTTCTGGAACATGGTTTCAATGTCAAGGAGACGATGCTGGTTCAAGGATGGTCAAACTATTTAAGAGACTGATTGGACCAGTTTATCCTCACTTGGTAATGGATTTCTGGAAGCATGCAACCGTTACTTCTACTGCTATCATCTCTTTTGTGCTAGGGCATGAATTCGTTATAACGGAGAAGTTGATAAGGAAATTATATAATCTTGATGATTCAGAAGGAATCACATGCGCCGAACTTGATAGAGTTCCTTGGGAGAAAGTTGATGAAGAACTGTCTGCATTTAAAGCTTCACCAAATCAAACTACATTGCTGAAGCCGTTCTACAGAGTTTGGGCTGAAATTATTTTGGGAACTTTATATCATAGAAAGAGAGCTATCACTGCCATGTATGTGAGTCAGGATCATAAGTATGCTCTCTTCTGCATTGGGAAAGGTATTAAATTCTCTCTCTCAACTATTCTATTTCAACATCTGAAAACGAATATTGAAGAATCTAGAGATGAGGAACGCAAGAAGTTTCCTGAGTTCAAGAAGAACACTATTCCGCTTTCTAGAATGATCTCAGATATTCTAGTAGAGAGTGATTTGATGAATGCTCTAAGAGATGTTAACACACCAAAGTTCTTTACTGTCCTTCAAGGACATGTTCTGAATGCGAATGATCTTGAGAGGATGCTTCTGATTTCGGAGGTAACTTCTGCTCCAAGAATAGCTCCAAATATTCTGACCAGAAGATCTCCTGTTGAGAACTTCTCACAGCTGTTCAAAGAAGAGCTACACAAGTCTGTTAAGCGCTACTTGAAGACATGTGTTCTTGCTCAATCTTCTGTTGATCCTGCATGGATTCGTGGAAGAGTTCTTCCTTCTCTAGCTGAGTTGAAGAAGAAGGAACAGAAGAAGAAAGAAAAGAGGTTAAAAAGAAAAGCTTCAGAAGCAGAATCAAAGGCAGCCAAGAAGCCAAAGCTGTCCTATGATCTTGACAAGGTTAATTCCAAAGAGTATCGAGAGAAGCGCATTAGGGATTCTCTTCATGCCTTGAGAGTTGCTGGTTCTTCTCAAAGTAAGCCTCCTCCTTCTGAACCTCATAACACCTTCACCATACCAAATACTCCCCAACCACCTCTTTCTACACAAGTTCTGAACCCTAATCCACTAAATATCTTTCCCCCAACACCTTCTGATATTCCATCTTCCTCCACCTTTACCACAAAATCTACACCTTCTCTATCCCATCCCTTACCTTCCAGAAAATCCAAATCATACTTCCTTCTTTACCCTGACTACAAATTCACCTTCAATCCTCCTGAACCTCCCTCTCACATCTACCTTGAGTTGTTCAAACTTGAATTCACCAGAAGGTTGGAAATCTTGACAGATGCCTTATATAACAACCTAGATGATGTTTCTACTCGAAACCTTTGGAGGAGCTTTCGACAGGATTTTCAGGTTGCAGCTATGGAAGTCCAGAGAAGATTCGTGGCTGATGCACCTGGTTCTTCTAGATACTTCCTGGAAGTTGATGATGGCAGATATTATCACCCCATCAGAAGCTGGAGATCTCTTGATGAGAAAATGTATGTAGACGAGCTGGATGGTAACCCTTGCAGAGAGATTGTGGTTTTCAAGCCTCATTATTCTGTGTTGACTGGAGACTTCCAGTGGTTGTTCAACTTTCTAAGGGAGAACCCTTCTGAGAAGTCCCCAAATATGGTCATTCCAGAAGTTTCTATCCTCCGGAAGTTGATGCTCCCAATCCTCCAAGGAATCTAGCTGCCATTCTTCAAGCCCTTGAGAATGGAGATTCTGATCATCCTTCTCCTGTGTATGAAGAAGATGCTTCTAGGGAAGAAGCTGATGCTGAGATACATCCTGCTGAGAGTATTCCTGCTGAGGAAAATCATGATGATGATCTCACGATGGATGCTGCTGTTGAGAATGTTGTTCCACTGAATAGAAGTTGTGAAGCTTCTTCTGGAGAAACCTCTCTTCTGGTGAAGACTTTAGAGGTTATTCAAAAGAATCAAGTTGATCTAGCTTCTCTCCTGGACAAGCAAGAAGATACCAACAATGAGTTTCGCTCATTTATACAGAAGCAGACTGAAAGCAACAATGAGATTCATGGCCTTCTAGCTAAGATAGTTTCTAAACTAGGCTAGTCGTAGTCGTTTGGTCTTAGATGTCTCCTTTTTTCTTGCATCGATTTTGTGCATCTGTCTTTTCATCCCTGGTATCTTCTGATTAATTTTGATGAATGAAATCTTTTATCTTCTCTCATATTGTTTGTTTTTCATCTGAATCTTTTATGCTTTTTGATGTTATGACAAAAATGGGGAGAGAATGTGATAATTGATTTGATTTACTATATCAGTTACTGGGAGTAAGTCTCCACATTTCTAACAGAATTTGCAAGTTCTATGTCTTTGAGTGTTTTGCAGGATTGAAGACATTCTAAAAAGCTCAACATGAGAAGCAAAGACATGGGGAAAAGCAATTATATATAGAAACAAGCTCATGGAAATTGAAGCAAGCTGAGTGTTGTGAAGCTTCAAGATCAGAAGCAAGAAGGAAGAATTTTCTGATATTCTTGTGATAGAATATGCTCTAACACATTCTTACTCCTTATATGTTCTGATACATTTTTTATGTGCTCTGATACATATTTTATGTTCTGATGCATTTTATGTGTTCTGATACATAGTATATGCTCTGAAACGTATTTTATGTTTTGATTCATTCATGCCTTGACTCTTGTTGTCTAGTTTGTTTCTGAAACATTTCAGGATGTAGAGATGCTCTGATGACGCTCTGGTACATTCAAGAATGTTTTGATACAATCAAGCATGCAATGATTCTAGAAGAAATTCAAAGCTCTGAAGCTATCCTATGGAAGCAAGAAGCAGAAGCTCTGAATGTTCTGAAGTTCTAAGCTTATGTGAACGTCTCAACTGAAATGGAAAATACTCAGGGAAGTCATCTATTTATAAATTTCTTCCAGTATTAATTCAGGGGGGGATTATTCATCTTAGGGGGAGATTGTTAATCTCATGGGGAGACATATTCACACACTATGTTTATATGCTTTTGCTATAACTGTGTATTTGTCTTTAGCCATCTGATATTCTGATTGCAAATTCATATCAATTATATATGTTTTTGTCATTATCAAAAAGGGGGAGATTGTTAGAACAAGATTTGTTCTGATCAATATTCTTAGTTTTGATGATAACAATGTATATGAATTTTGTATGAGATAATGTGGTACTCTAATCCTATGCAATTTCCATTTCAGGAATCACATAAAGAGTATGCACAAATCAGCGCAAGAAGCACTGACTCAGAAGGTTCAACATGCAACATCAGAACATGCTCTGGCAAGACATCAAAAGATGGTCAAGCGAAATCAAAACATGGTCTATGAAGCATCAGAAGAACTTGAGATCAGAAGCAGAAGCACTGAAGTTCTCATGGTATCACGCTAGAAGCACTTCAAGGTCAGAAGACAAGAAGATGCTCTGCACCAAGCTGTTTGACTCTGATGAAATTCAAACGTTGTTCATACAAACATCAGATCAGAAGCAAGTACAGGATAGCAGGCTACGCTGACTGAAAAAAGGAACGTTAGAAGCTATTAACGGCAAAGTCAGTAGACGCAGCAAAAGCAAGGCTTGAGGTAGTTGACAAAAGAGTGAAACATTAAATGCAATGCTGTACGGATCACGCAACGCATTAAATGCTCCCAACAGTCATCTTCTCAAACGCCTATAAATAAAAGTTCTGATGAGAAGCTGAATACATCACTTTGCGTAAACATACAAAAACACTGTCAAATTCAAAAAGCTCTCAAACTTCATCTTCAACCTCACTTCATTACTGTTGTAATATCTTAGTGAGATTAAGCTTAAACTTAAGAGAAATATCACAGTTGTGATTATAGCTTTATAAGAAGCATTGTATAACTCTTGTAAGAATTTGTTTACATTCATTTGTAAAGAACTAGAGGAGATCAAGTTGTGATCGGATTCTCTAGAAAGTCTTAGAGGGTATCTAAGCATTGTGTTCCTAGAGTGATCAGGTTGTGATCAGAATACTCTAGAAGACTTAGAGGTTATCTAAGTGGAAAACCATTGTAATCTTGTGTGATTAGTGGATTAAATCCTCAGTTGAGGTAAATCACCTTGTCAAGGGTGGACTGGAGTAGTTTAGTTAACAACAAACCAGGATAAAAATAATTGTGCAAGTTGTTTTTATCTTAAGAGTTTTAAAACTACACTTATTCAAATCCCCCCCCCCCCTTTCTAAGTGTTTTTCTATCCTTCAGTTGGTCCTTCCACGATGAGTACATACCCTAGCATGTCCCTTAGGACCAACATATCCTTGAGATTTTCCTTTGAAAGAATTACCATAGCCAGACTTACCATTGGTGTTACTCTGAGCTTGAACATTCAGAGCTGCAACCTCATCAGTGGTGCTAGCAGGAGAGGCCATATTAGAAACAGAACTATTCATTTCTCGCTCTTGTTGTATAACAAGGGAGAAAGTCTTATCAATATTAGGAAGAGGATTCATCATCATAATTTGTGATTTTGAGTGTGTGAATTTGTCATTTAACCCCTTTAAGAAACGTAACACAAAATCTTGCTCCCTATAACGCTGAACAGAGGCAATGGCATCGCAAGAACATGGAATAGCACATGTACAAAGAGGAATGGGACGGTAATTCTCAAGTTCATCCTACATGACTTTCATCTGATTAAAGAAATTAGAGACATCGAGTGTACCTTGACGAAACTTGTACAATTCTTCTTGGATGTCAGATATACGAAAGATATCACCATGAGAAAACCTAATTTGCAAGTTCCTTCAAACTCCAGCTGCATTATCGATCCATAACACCAACTTCACAATCGACTCTGAAATGGAGCGTTGAATCCAAGCGAGGACCATCGTATTACACCAAATCCAGGGTGCATAGAGTGGATCAGATATCGGTGGTTTAGGTAGAGTTCCATCGATAAACCTGTCCTTGTTCTTGGATATCAGCGCAATCTGCATCGAACGAGCCTAAACGTGGTAGTTCTTGACGTCGAGTGGAGGAGACACAAGCACAAGCGCTGGATTTTCGTTTGGATGCAAATAGTAGGGATTTACGGAATTAGTGGAGAAATCTGCATAGCTCTGGTAGGCCATTGAAGAAGAAGAAAGAACGCAAGAAAAACGCGATCGAAGAAAGGAAAGTCATCAAGCAGAACGACAAGAGAAGAAGAAGAAGCAATGGCTACTAGAGCTTGATAAGCTCTGAAACTATATCAACAATGGTGATGTGCGCCATTGATGGAGAGAAATGTAACAAACTTGAAACAAAAAGTGTAACAGAAAAGCTGTAGATAGTAAAGAAAGAAACCATTGTTGCATTGATTAAAGGATAAGATACATGAGGTGTCTTATATATATACACAAACTAAGATTAAATAATATCCATTGGATCAAAGATACTAACTAAAATGGAACTAATAAGCTAAGCTAGTATTGTGATCTAAGAAACATCATAAAGTTATCGAAAAGTTATTTAATAGGGCGGTTATTAATTAATCGTTAGTTAGTAATATGATTCTATATAAATAATGTAACATGGGTTGGGGGCTTAATTGAATTCAATTTCTATTTTGATATCTCGCTTTCTCTCTTTACTTCCTGTTTTCCTCATTTCTTGTAGAGCAATAAAGCTTGTGCTCTAACGTTCAGTTAAGCCAGTTCAGTTAGTAATCATGTAGGGACATCAGTTGTAGGAGCATGGGTTCGAACCTACGACATTTATTTGTTCATCTTTAAATGGTAAATTCTAGCCAATATAGTACTTGACAAAAACAAAAGCTTATGCTCTAACAGATTTGTATCTTGAACATTGTTCTTGATTGTGTAGAAGGCACAAATTCAAGTATTGAGAAATATGACACAAACAAATGAAATTTGTTTCTCTATCAAAAACACACTCGATGTAGTTGCAAATGCATTTCAAGTATGAGGCATGAACTTCTTGATCAAATCATATAGTAGTTAAGTTGTAATCTCTGAGAATACTATATGAATTTTTACACATGAAGAAGAATGACACAATTGCATCCTATGCATCAAAGATTCAAGGATTTGTTCACACAATAAATGTTTTGGTGAAGTGATGGCAGAGAAAATTGTGATTTAAAATGTGATAAGAACATTTACTCTTTATTTTTATCATATGATATTTGTTTTACAATAATATGGCACCTTTGCAACTATGGGGATGAGATATCTTATATGGTCTCTTGAAGCACATGATTTGAAGGTTCTTTAAAGAAATGGGGTGCAAGATTCGATTCAAGCTATGCATGCTTGAACTTTCAAGAAGAATTGTGGTTTTTAATGGCACAAAGGCAACAATATTCAAGAGACTCGAACCAAAGATAAGAAGCATATTTCATGTTATAACTGCTAAAAATTGGGGTCATTGTGCCTTAGATTGTTGGTGCACTAAGAGAAGGAGAAGGCTCAAGATAATGGTGATGATGAAGCGGAGATAGTCCAAGATGATTCAAATTCTAGTATTGTAATGTTCATGGTTGCAATATATGAAATCATTATAAAGCACGATCAATGTTCCTAGATACAGGCTGCTTAAAATATTTTGGTCTAGCTTGATATGCAAGAAAGAGCAAGGTGAGACTAGCATAGATTATAACACTAAAGCATAAAGGAACTAGGAACATGGTGATCACAAGGAATGATGGAAGATATGCATTCATTGAGGTTGCGCTTTTTTGTACTGTAAATGAAGTGCAATACAAAAAAGTGTTAACCAACTTATAGAGAAGGCTTCTTAGTAATCATATAGAATGATGTTTTTGAACTTATTGGTCCTACAACCACCCTTGTCTTATGGTCACCACTTGCAAATAGTAGGATATGGCATCTCAGGTTTGGTCACCTAACTTTAGATCCCTAAACCAATTAGTTAGTCAAGGTATGGTATTAGGTTTGTCAAGTTTTAAAATGCCTTATAAGATATGTGATGGTTTTTGGGTGGTAAGAAACCTAGGAATTGATTTAAGACCAACTTACCAATAAGATCAACTAGTGTGCTAGAGGTTGTCAACTATAATGTATGCGATCCTTTTGAGGACAAGTCTCTAGGGCAATAAATATTTCATCTCACATGTTGATGATCATAACAGGTATGGATGTATTTGATTCAATCTAAGGATGAATTTTTTGACATATTCAAGAAGTTTAAGGCTCTGGGGAAAACACAGCAGCAAAAGAATTTAGGCTGTAAAAGTTAATGGTGGTAGTGAATACTAATTAAAGGCTATTGAGTCATTTTGTGATGATCAATGTAAAAAATATGAATTCCCTAACAAGTTTTTTACCTCAATTGTATATAGGTCTGAAGTGAAACCTTTAAAATTTGCCGCCCTCCATTTTTTTATTTTTAAATTAAAAATGAATAAGATTTCACCTCGGTTGAAACTCCCAACCGATGGGAAAAAAATGTATTAGTCATGGATTTGACTCCCAGCGTCAACAATTTTGTGTTTTGTTTATAATAAAATTGACATCTTCTTTCTTTTAATTTTTAAATTAAAAATAAATTATATTTCCCCTCGGTTAGAAAAATGTCACTAGTCATGGGCTAATTCCCAATGCCAATAACTTTGCTTTTATTTATAATAAAACTAGCACATTTTTTATTTTTAAATTAAAAATAAATTACATTTCACCCCGGTTGAAACTACCAACTGGGGAAAAAAGTGGCATTGATTATGAGTTTGATTCCTAGCGTCAACTATTTTGTGTTTTATTTATAAGGGATAATAGGTATTTTCCCCCTACCATATAGGCGAGATTCGATTTACCCCCTATTAATATTTTTTTTTGGATTACCCCCTTGAAATATGAAAAGTTCTATGATTTACCCCCCTAGGACCCCCCTATAAACTTGTTTTTTTTATTTACCCCCCCTGGTTTTTCACTGTTTTTTACACGTTTAGGGGGGTACGCTGAAAATACAGGGGGGTAATCCAAAAAAAATATTAATAGGGGGTAAATCGAATCTCGCTATATGATAGGGGTAAATACCTATTATCCCTATTTATAATAAATGTGGCGCCTTCCTTTTTTATTTTTAAATTAAAATTAATTATATTCCCTTCGGTTGAAACTCATAATTGAGAAGAAAAGTCACTCAGTTTTGTTTTCCCATAATATATAATGCTCTACATTCATTTACTTTTGCATAAATGAAATATTTCGTGCCCTAGGCGAACGTCATCTTCTACTTCCAAACCTCATGTTCCATTAACAAAACTGTATTTCTACATTAAACCAAAATAAATAAATAAAAACATTTCGCCTATAAACGAAACTAAAAAACATCACTTCTTGCATTAACGAGTTTCAAATCTTTTTCTTATCTTTTCCAACTCAAACGAGGCAAGGAAAATATGGATGTAACTTATTAACAGTATTTCTTGTTGTTGTAACTAGTAAAATATTTAATGTTGTTGTTGTTTTTGTTGACATTTAATGTTTAATGATTTTATTGATTTTATTTTTTGTTGTGGTTGTTGTTATTTTTATTGTTGTTAAGACTTAATGATTGGAAATTATATTGATTTTATGTTTTTGTTGTTGTTGAGATTTTATGTTTAACGATTATATTTATTTTGTTTTGTTGTTTTTTTTTTATTGTTATGTTTGAAATATTGAATATTCTATGTTTTGATGAAGTTTCAATATTATACTACATGGACGTGTATGTGAGACTGATTTACAAATAAATTCTTAATGTTCTATGACAAGGCAAATGCTAAAAATGCAAAAAAAAAAAAATATATATATCTTGAAAATTTTTCTTTGAAGATTACTGTCTAGATTCAATTTATCTAGTAAATGGTTTTCTTGAACATTGATTGTTCTGGGCCGGCCAGAGGCCCAACTGACTAAGACCAAATTCATATCAAATCCAATCCACTTGACCCAAGGTTTAAAATTAGTTCACACACAAAGAGACAAGTACATTCTCTTATTTCCACTTTTCACTATGCTCATCTTGAACTGACTTGAGCGTTGGAGTGGTAACCATGCAGGTCAACCCCGCACCGTTGTGATGGATATCAACACCACCACTTCAAGATCATTAGTTATTCAACTAAATCTATTTCTATTTCCTAAATGGAACAGTGACGCAGTCTGTGGGAATCGTCTTATGATTCTAGTGAATTTCCACCATCAAATTAATCTCAATCTGAAATCATATCTATACCAGCAATAGAAGAAGCAGAGACATAACTCTAATACCCATGTCCAATATCTTTAATACATCTCTTGAAGTAAACGATCATCAGATATCACCAATTGACGGATTTGGTTATACCCCGTCATCTACCACATGTCCTTTGAAATGTTGCTTTCTACTAATAGATGACACTAGCATTCAGCGAATTGGGAACCGGTTGGAGTTAGGATTTCTAAATCATGAGAAGATCAATAGAATTCCAAACTTCGATCTACCTATGAATAATTTTTGAAACATTATAAGAAATGTTAAAATAAAAATAAAACTATTTTAAAACTAGAAAGTAAACTAATGACACAAAAGTGAAAATAGAAGAAGTCAACAATTCTACATGTAATAAATGTCAAGATCATGAATCTAAAATTATTGAATTAAATCAAGTGATCAAGAAGTTTGAAAAAGGTCAAAATGGTTTAGAAAATGTATTAAGTAGTCAAAAATATTCAAGTAATGAATATGGACTTAGCTTTTTTAATTTTGATAAACCTAGTACAAGTCAAACTATCTTTGTAAAGGCTACTAACAAATTCAACAATAAGGAATTAAAGAATGAACATATTCATAAGCCTACTTGTTCCTATTGTAATGCAAAAGGCCTTGTGATAGAAACCATCATGCTTATAACTTTTATGCTTGTAAAAATCATCATTTTCATAAGCCTAGTTGTTTTAATTGTAATACAAAAGGCCATACTCCCAAGGCTTGCTACATAAGAAACTATGATGTTCCTTATGGTGAGTATGTATGGGTAAAGAAAGGAACTAACCCAAAAGGATCCAAAGAAAATTGGTTACCTAATTACTATTAATTGTTTTTGTAGGTACTTGAAGATCACATGTTAAGTTGATTTTTCAAGATACAAGACCATATGATATGGTAGTTCTAAAAATATCATTGAATAAAATATGTTTTGTAAAAACATCAACATGGTTATCAACTTTGACTTCATATGATAATATTGTGAAGAAGAGAAGTATCTTTAAGTCTAATGCATCATTTCCCTTATTTTATTATGATACTTTATATTCTACTCTTTTTCTTTTTGATAATGTCAAAAAGGGGGAGAAGAGAGATGATTTATTTTTGTTGTTTCTCAGGATATCAAAGACATCATAGAAAAAAATGCAAAAGAAAGGGGGAGATATACAAGATAGCGGAGAATTTTGTCAAGAAAAAATTTCCCATCATAAAAAAGGGGGACATTATGAAGAAGATGTGTTCATCCTTCTTAGTATGATTTTGATGAAGATAAAAGGATATCTTAAAAGATTGATTAAAGAAGAAAAAGATTGATTCACGTATCAAGTTTGTGGAATTTTTGTGTAACTTCCTTAGGTTTTAGGATTGGGAGCAGTTTTGCAAAAATATGTATCACTGCCAGATGTTGGACACGATGTTGTGACATCCTGAACAAGTGTCATAACAGGAACTGAACTGCTATTATTTTCTTGACAGATTTGATTTGATTTTGTGAGATTTTTGTGGATATATCTCACTTATTTGCGCAGGTCAAGAAGATTTTATTTGGAACAATTCATTTAGGTCTCCAACTGTGCATAAGTTTCTAAGATTGGATATCTAGACTATTTTGGAAACTTGTGATGTTTTGTTCCAAGATTCTAGGAGAGTTTCTGCATATTTGATGCAGCCCTCAACTTGTGGATCAAAAAATATTTGGGTGAAGAATACGAAGCTCGTGGACAGCTGGGGAGTATATAAAGAAAAATATAATCCTAATGTTTTCATGTCTTTTACAACTTTGTAAAAGAAAAAGGTAAATTTATAGTCTTAGGTTTTGAGAGTCGTTTTAGTGCGTTGTGTTTTGTGTATGTCACTCATGTATCTATTGATGCATTGAGGTTAAGTGATTATTCATTGTCAATCACTCACAGGACTTTAAGCAAAGAGTCTATTGTATGTAATTGGAAGTATGGTCTTTTGTTTTAGTATTTTATTATTATCACTAAGGTGATTGGAAGTGTGAGGGGAATCTCATATATAGGGGTGTCCTAGATAGAAGTTGCACAAGGTAATGATTAGGCGATAAGTTGTAAACTAAGGTTGTTTACCTTTGAACTAATACTATCATAGTGAAATTCCTTCCTGGCTTGGTAGCTCCCATAGAAGGTGAGTTACACCAAAATAGGTTAACAATTAACTATGTATTTTACCTTTTGCAGTTTACGTCTGCATAATTAATAGTTTGATAAAATTGATTCTGTCAGACGCATGATGTCTAAACATCTGTCTTAACATTGTATTGATGTTAGGATATCAATTTTGACATCTATTGTAATGTGCCAGAATTTTGTTTTGGATTTCAGTGATATTTGAAATTCTGGTGTTTAAATCTCAGGTGTCCTAAGAGATATAGAGACAATGATCTCTAAACAACATATAATGACAAGGTATATAAAAGTGCAGTATAGAAACTTTAAAGAACACAAGTCATTGTTCACCAGGTTTGTTATCAACAATACCTACTATAGGGGCTACCAAGCCAGGGATAAGTCCACTATGATAGTATCAATTCAAAGTACTATGCAAATAACCTCTAGGACAAACATAAACAATCTCCGGTTTACTGACTTCTCACTTAATCACTACTCGTGCTAACTTCTACCTAAGACTCACCTAAATATGAGGCCCTCCTCAATCCCCCTCAATTATAATTGTGAGGATCAATTACAAATATTAGAAGACACACTTCCAAAACACAGTCATTCAATGCTTAAAAGCTTATCAATGAACACACAACTTACAACTCAAAGGAAACACCAAACTCTTCTATCAAGATGATATTGGAGAAGCTTATAATAAACAAGATTGTGCAAACCCTAACACAAATTACAACGTAAGTTCCACAAAATAATAGGTTTGATGCTTGCTATTTATAACACTTTTATGGACTAGATTTGGGCTTCAAATTGCTGCAGGGCACTCCAGAGAATCTTCCAAAATCTTCTCCATAAAGATAAGGCTCCAATCATTAGATTCCTAAATATTCTCCATATTTAGTAACTAGTTAAATATCTTAAAACAACGAAAATCTCTTATTCCTTAAATCAAAGTGGTGCAGGAAATAGAGTCGCCATCCGTGTCTATTTATCCCAAGAGAGGGAAAGGAAACACAGAATAAACCTGGGGGAAGGATAAGCACGAGCCCTACCCTGCTGCCTACGTATCCTATTTTAGGAATGAGAGTTATCGTAGCTAGGCTAACTAGTGTCTGTTTGTTTTTTTTAAGTGAACAATTACATCCGTATCCTACGGTAGCTCGACCTTTGGAGACTTACGTCAGGGAGGTAGGAAGGAAATAATGTGCTCTAAAGCGCCGTCGAGGCAAAAGAAAAGAAAGAGTGTGGTTTGTGTTTTAAACATGCATGAAAGAAATCCTAGTGCGAAGGGAAATATCTACCTAATCTTAGCATGCAAAAGGAGAATCTAGAAACCTACTAGAGAAAGCAAACACAAAAGCAATATCACACAATTGAGCGTGGCTCGAAAAGCAAACAACTACCAAAGTAGCAACCTGAGGACATGGGAAAAGAAAATAAAACGGGGAGTTTTTAGCCAACATGGTCGAAACGACTGGGGCAAACAAAGCTATTGTGATGGATAAGGGTGTCTATATCGCGATATCATGTCACCGGGCACATGACAGAAAAAGGGGGAAAGTAAAATTGTGTGTGCGTACACGAAGCATCAGCGTCGGGCAACATGACCTATACAAAACGTGAGGGTCCGACTGCAAGAACCTTCCACTTTCCTTAGTCAGGTCTTAGACTCGACTCGATAATAAGATCGAGGGGATGGTTCATAAGCAACGGCGTTTAACGCATGCTAACTAAACCAACTCGAAGAAATGTGGCGGGGTCGATTACGAACTCTCTCTGCTTGCCTACCATGAGGACTTAAAAGTGTTGCCTACTTTAGGTCTTATTGCACCATTGACACCCTGCCACAAAGCACAAAATTAAACAAACACAAGCATGGTCTCTTAGAGAGGACTTTCAGCTATCAGAAGAAAAATGAATGTCTAACCTACTTCTCATGGCAAAAGATGATGTGGAAAGAGAGTAAAAGGGAGAAAAGATTAGTACCAAACGGACAGTAATCCGTAAATAACAACAACTAAGCAAAAGAAACCCAGAGATCCGCGTGCAAGCTAGCGTGCAAGCAACAAAAAGCGTCAGATAACCGATAGATGACACAAGCATCAAAAAGCACATTGACAATGCGAAAGTAAATCGCGTGTCAGAATCAGAGTGTATGTCGACACATCCGAACTATACACCTACAAAGAAAGTCGCAATAGACAAGCAACAACAATAGGAAATACGGTTATTTGAACATAATTTGAAATATTTTGTGTTTGAGTTTTTCCTAACATATCCCTACCTTCAAATACGGTTATTAATGAAATTCATACTAGTCGTATAGGAATCAATTGTGTATAGAAATGAGTAAAAATGAATTCATATAAAAAATTTTGAAAAATTTCTTACAATCTGCGATTACTATTACCACTTTGTAGTTTCACAGGTACATGAGTAATCCAGTTAGCATGTTTGTTTTTATTCCTGCTAGTTCAGTGAAATGTATTTGTCCAACAGATAAAATTTAAAGATTCATGTTCATTAACACAGTTTGTTAAAGCAATACAACACAACATCTAAATCATAGTGCTTTATTTATAATATGGAGAATAAAAGCACAATTTTTTTCTCCTTACACTCACATTCTTGTCTTGGCAATAGCATTGTTTCCAAAGAGTACTTGGGTTGTGAGGTGGCCTTCTAGTATTGAGGCGTGCAAACCGGTGGCTCCCCAACGGGTGGTTTATAAATCGGAGGCTTGTAAATAGGAAATTTGTAAACAGGTGGTTTTTTTACTGGTGGTTTATATACAGGAGGTTTTTCGACTGGTGGTTTGTAAATAGGCGGTTTTTCAACTGGTGACTTGTAAACTGGAGGCTTCTCGACAGGTGGCTTGTAAGCAGGTGGCTTCTCAACGGGTGGCTTGTAGACAGGGGGTTTGTAAACAGGTGGTTTTTCTATAGGTGGCTTATAAACTGGGGGCTTGTAGACAGGTGGCTTGTAAATAGGAGGTTTCTCAACTGGTGGCTTGTAGACAAGTGGCTTCTCTATAGGTGGTTTGTAGACAGGGGGTTTCTCTACTGGAGGTTTGTAAAAGGTGGTTTTTCTATTGGTGGCTTATAAATTGGGGGCTTGTAGACAAGTGGCTTGTAAACTGGAGGCTTTTCAACTGGTGGCTTGTAAATCGAAGGTTTCTCTACAGGTGGCTTGTAAATCGGAGGTTTCTCAACCGGAGGTTTGTACACTGGTGGCTTGTAAATAGGAGGTTGTTCAACTGGTGGCACTATGCCAAACAGCAGCTTTTACAGCGCTTTTTTTGGGCTATTAGAGCGCTTAATAGCGCTGCCATAGCCAGCGCTGCCGTAGGTAAAGACAGCGCTTTTTGGTACGCCAAAAGCGCTCTCGTAGCATCCCCTATATCAGCACTTTTTCTAGAAAAACGCTCTCGTAGCATCCCCTATAGCAGCGCTTTTTCCAGAAAAGCGCTCTCGTAGCATCCCCTATAGTAGCGCTTTTTATAGAAAAACGTTCTTGTAGCATCCTCTATAGCAGCGCTTTTATCCAGAAAAGCGATCTCGTAGCATACCCTATAGCAGCGCTTTTTCCAGAATGAGCTTTCGTAGGTTGCGCTTTTTTTATCTTTTATGCTTTTTTTTATCTTAGGCGGCGCTTTTATTAGAAAGTGCTTTCGTAGGTTGGCCTTTAAGAGCGTTTTTGAAAGCACTGTCGTTGCTAAACACAGTATTTTAAAGTGCAACCTGTAATTTAAGCCTCCCAGTTCGACCTGTAATTTATATTTATTTTCAACCTGTAATATTTTCGACCTGTAATATATTTTCAACCTGTAATATTTTCAGCCTTTATTTATTTTCGACCTGTAATATATTTTCAACCTGTAATATTTTCAACCATAGGTAGGACATTATATACCAATATAATACCATTATAATCCAAAATAAAATATATACACCATTATAGTTCAATTCACATGTTTACAACAGATACATATAACTAAATCATCTCTAACAATAACTAAATCAGAATATAAGCCCGAAATTCTCAAAATCCGACGAGCGCACAGTCCTATGGTCCTGCAAAGTATGAATAGAACAACACGGTCAATTAAACTAACTTTGCAGAAACATCAACAATATTATTAGCAACAATTTCATGTGATTTGCAACTCAATCCACCAATGTAATGTAATGTGTCATCAATCCAGTCTCAAATCAAACTATCAGCACCACTTATTTAAGAATCAAACTCAACAATAACAAAAACAAAGTTCAGCACTCTTATTCAGCAAACAACAAACTTGATTCATATAACAACGTCATCATCGTCAACTAATATTAAGCAAAATTAACCAACATCCACCAAAGAAACTCAAACACAAAGTCATTATCAAAATCCGTCACACAGTAATGTATTCATAAAACTTTTCACACAATAATGTATTCATACCTATATGAATAGTCGCTGAATATAAAATTGACACAATTCCTCTTTGATTTCTTCCAACTTAAGTCTCGTGTAAGAAGCAGCATAGAAGTCATCAAAGTACTACATAACAAAAACATAATATGCATGATTTAGTTAAATGTAATAAATTATAAGAAATTATCATAAGTTATAAATCCATACCGTGATTGGAATCTCTAATTGATTCGTTTGAAGGATTTCTTTCAAAAACCTCAAAACAAAGTATCTGCAATCATAACTGTTTCGCTGTTGCGGACACTACATAGAAAAACAAATAAGATTTTATAGTTGTCTTGTTTTATCAAGTAGCATAACTATTATAAGCAAAATTGTGAAAATTAACGTACCTGCACTTTGATCTAAGTAATGTTGTTTGATTTAGTCCGGGATACGTGTGCGTCTCTTTGACTTCAAAACACTTGTATTGATCTAACAAAAATATAAAAGCATATATTTAGATCAATCTCACAAATAATTAAATATATAAATATACACGAATATTTAGAACGATCTCACTTACCTATCAATCATTGACTTCATAGCCGGATAATTGGTCCACTCACCATCTACCGAATTCAGAATATATACCACTTCTTTTATAGGGTTGATAGCAAGCAACAACCAGTGTGCTCTATAAATTAAAACAAAAGTTTATATGAAAATTTTGCTACTCAAAAGAAACAAAGATTAGATGAACCAAGAATGAAAAACTAACCCTACTGGTCGGGTATTATACGCCCAAAGAAATAGGCTTTCTGTATTACCAGTGGTCATGAATCTATCGACTAAGCGCTGTCTAACTGAATCCGGTTCCGTAGCAATTGTTTGTCAGCTGCAATGGGCGGAAGACACGAAATGGAATTTGTTTGACAATTAAGTCCCGCGCAACACTTTGTCATACAACAACCTTAAATAAAAACATAATAAACATTAGATTATTTTCATTGAAATGTGTAAATAAATTGTTCAACTAATTAAATAATATATTCATCGGATTACCGGATGTATGAGTGAATATTACCGACGCCTAATTGGTCATGCGTAAAAATATCTTTCATGTCATCTAGTGCAACATTTTGTACAACCATCATACAACGGTTTCTCTGCATCGCTTACCAATCTCTCGAACATTTTGGGACAATCCTCAAGATCTTCTTCAAGTGCTTCTGCAATCTCTTCGACTCGATCATAATCGTATGTGTCTGTGAAATCGTCGTTTGAAGCATACGTCGTATTATACCTCGATTCAACATTCCCGTTACTGTTCTCACCATTCAAATTCTAACATGTATAACTTCTATCAATTCCAAACCGTAGTAAATGCGATGCCAACTGATCCCCGTCAACCTGACCCCCATAACAGCAACCCAAGCAAGGACACGACATTCGACTCGAGTCTTCGGCGTGCGCAACCGCAAACTTAACGAATTTCGATACCCCTTTCTCGTACTCTTTCGACAATCGATTTGAATTCATCCATGACTTATCCATGTCTTAATTAATCTAAACAAAAACAACTAATTAAGGCACAACACAGTATATACAGAATGAATCTGCAGCAATAAAACGCAACATATATATTCACGCAATTTCAGACAAATTCATCACAATACTAGTAATTTGAGAAAGAAATTTACCTCGGATTTTACCGAACTCAAGAAAACGTAGAGATTGAGCGCTGTACGTCGAACTAGGCCAGGAAACGCTGCTAATTCAAAGGAAAGAAAACTTCTATTATAAAAAAATTCATACAATAAAAACCGACTCAACCACTAATTAGTTTATATACAAATGATGCTGGAACTATCTGTAATAGCATAAGTAGTGCATTAATGTGAGTATACATAAAAATGAGGCCATACTCCATAGCTTAAATAATATGTCAATCTTAAGAAAAAATGAGGCCATACAAATGATGCATTACTCTGTATTCAAGAATTTGAACCGCATCAATCAACCAATATAATCACCATTTGATATTAACAACAATTCAACATGCGTGATTCAATGAACATCCCCATCCTTAATCCTCAAGAATGAACAACAACACTTTAATTTCTATCATCAATTAAGCACAACAAGCATTGAGTTTCAAGAATCCACAACAACAAATATGAATTTCTAGCAATATCAATCTCAACAATTAGTGTTCAACATCAATATGAATATCAACGCAATTCTACCTCTCATTCAAATTCGTTCAACAACAACAACCTCCATAATTGAATATTCCTCATTAGGCACAACAATTTGCAAAGACCTTCATGGCCCAATTACAACGAAAAAGTGCATGAGGAAACTTGGACCAAACCGGGTCGGCCCAACCGTTATACACTCTTCCACTCTCATCGTGAAAAAAACAGAGGAGAAAAAGAATGTTGCTCACTCTTCTCTCGGTCGCGAATCTCCCTATCTCTCTCGATTGCTTTCTCTCATCATGGATTCTCACTTGCGATTTCTCTCAACAATGTTCAATCTTTCAAATGTCAAACACAGAAATACCGCAACAATCATTCAAGAACTATAAACCCTAATCCCAGTCAATCCCTAAATAACCCCAAGTTTCATTACATCAGAATCAACATTTAGGTTACACAGTGATACAATCGTAAATGAAGACAACATGAAAATGGAAGAACCTTTAAATCGGGTACCTCCTTCGTCTTCTCTTCTTCAGCGTATCTTCTTCAGCGCTCTTGACTTCTTCTTCGTCTTCGTCTTCTGGGAGATTGGTTTCTGCAGATTCGAAGTGAGGGTAGTTTTATGGAGGTTAAGTGTTGCGGTTTTGAGGATGAGGTAAGGTTTTGAGGTGAGGTTTGCAGTTTGTGGGCGACGACGGCAATGGCTGAGAAAGATTTTTTGAGTTTGCAGTTTCTGGGCAGCGATGGTAGAGAAAGAGGAATTAGGGATTATGAAACGCGTTAGTATAATTTTGTTTCTAGAAATTTTAATTTTAAAAAAACTATGACAGCGCTTTTGAAAAGCGTCTTCGTACCCATGCCTTTACCAGCGCTTTTTAGGGTAAAAGCGCTTTCGTAGCCTTACTACCTATAGCAGCGCTTTTAAAAGCGCGTTCATAACCCCCTATAAGAGCGCTTTTGAAAAGCGCTTTCGTACCCATGCCTTTACCAGCGCTTTTAGAAAGCGCTTTCGTAACACACCCCCCCTATAAGAGCGTTTTTTTTTCCGTTTTTTAATTTTGTTTTTAGCGAAACTATAGCAGCGCTTTTTCCTAAAAGTGCTTTCGTAGGGGTGCTGCTAAAAGACAAATTTGGCATAGTGTGGCTTATACACTAGTAGTTTTTCTACCGGTGGCTTGTAAACCGGAGGCTTCTCGATTGGTGGCTTATACACTGGAGGTTTCTCAATCGGTGGATTATAGACCGGCGGTTTCTCATAAGAGCAAGAAGAAGCAAGACTAGGAAACTTAAGGAAGCCATATTAGAAACTTTGAGTTTGATGCATAAAACACAAGAGTGACTACCTTCTTTTATACTAATCATGCTCTTACTGATTCCACTCACAGCTGCATGGCTCAATCTTATCGGTAGTGACTTGGCACTCTCTTGTACCAAAAGTCAATAGTTTTTGTTACCTACCATTTTGTTTCCTTATGGCTACGGAGTTTGAAAATTGTGTGAACTCGTAAGGACATGTTGTTTCATGATAATATTTTTAATACACCGACACGATCAATAATGACTTATTCCAAATATGTATTATTTTCAGCATAACTAATAAAGATCTGGTACAACGTACAAAATGGTACATGTCTTAAAATAGTATGAAAAACAAAGACGTGCAAATTGGTCACATACATTAGTAAAATTATTTGAAAACTTCAAAACTAACTAATAGTTCATGTATTCCATAGTAACTATTTTCTACTGGCACCGTTGGACTTTAGCTTCCCAAAGTTGAGTTTACGTGTTTCGTAATGAATGAAGTATATATGCAAATTGCAAATATTTTGGCTATAAAAAATAATGCTTTGTTGTTTTCCACTTTACTTTTCCTAATTATGTACCCTTTTACCTAATCCTTTGTCTTAGTGAAAACATAGCTTTTGACTAAAATTTGTTGGCATTTGAGTTTTATTAACTAAATTAAGATAAATTAAGATTGTTCTTGTATAAAAATCAGATTTAAGGAGCTTGTCCTCGGAAATGAGGAAAGCTTAGGGAAAGAGATGATTTTGAGACTGACCGAGAGAATTTGGGTACTATCATAGAGATAGGTATTGACCCAAGATGATGTCATGCTTAACCCTCTTGCAGGAGTCTCTTTGTGAGTCTATCGAGTGTTGGATCAGCTTCTCCTGCATAGGTTGCAGAGAGAAGTCATGAGAAAGTGAGAGAGTATCATCCCCTCTACTTCGATAAGAAGGTCCTATTTATAATAAGACATTATCCCATATGAATAGTCATATTTAAGTGGGTCTTAATGGCCATAATACTTGTAACCACCCATTAATTCTTATGACGTCTGTAACCGCATCTTAATGACATTATAACGCTTGTAACCGCCTCATTAATGGTTTATAACGCTTGTATTTATGCGCAGTCAACTCATCAATGAATTGTCATCCTGGCTTCCGACCTCTAGATGTCCTAGTAACAACTTATAGCTCGGGTAGGGCATAGTGCTCGGCCATATGTATATTTCACGCTATAGGTCGCGTCCTTATAAAAATCCCGAGTCTGGAACAAGTCCCCCGAGTAAGGATCCTCGTTGACGAGATGCTATGCTCGGTCATGAAGGTCTCGGATATTTACAACCATTACATGTGTTAGGAACAAATGAAAGACCTTTGCGATTTTAACTTTAATCGGCTAACGAGCCCTTTTGTCCATAATTTCAGGCTAATGAACTTCAAGCGAGTTTGTCAAGGTTTTTATTGAGCTGGGATCATGTCCAATGGTCTTTTGCCTATATGCTTTTTTATTTCGCAATTTTTGATTGCCTTATCATTTGATCCATTGTTATCCTTGTTAAGATTTCAACACATGATGTGCCCTTTGGACGTGCAAGACATAATCTTATTTATCCGTGCTGGGACGTACCCGGGAAAAATCATGCTTTATGTTTCTTAATAGTTCTTACTCTTTATCAATCTCAACAAGATAACAAGTAGTAAAGATGTTTTTGATGAGCCCCGAGTTGTGGTGGTCGGGTTTACATAACTCGGATGCGGTTATGATAAGTCCCAAACCATTGAGATAGGATTCATATGCCCTAGTGACTAGAATAGTTATTTCCTGTGTTTGGAATTTCCAGTAGTCAAATAGGCTTTGTATTTAATCAACTTTGCCTTTGGTAGCTTTTATTTTTTTATAATTTTGCTACTGTTTTTGTTCACGTATTATCCGAGTAGTCAATAGTTTTGAAATTGGATTTTCGTGCACCATACTTGGTGAAACTTAGGCGTTTTATTGCACGATGATGTTTATGAGTAACTTAGGGGATTTTGGAAGCAGTGGGTTAGGCACTTTGTTCCAAGAGAGGTGTCTTGCTTATCCCTCTGGTGGGAGCCCCTTTTACAGCTTTATTTTGGTCGTTATACCCGGGTTGAGCTTGTGACTCCTTATGTGCTCTAGTATTTGCATTTAATTGTAAGCCCCAAGCATTTGTTATTTGCTGCAACAGCTAATATTAAACGCCTTTAGATTTCACGAGTTTGCACTCAACCATGCCGCGTTCCCGATCACTATGCTGGGTTGCTTATTCGCCATCCGTGTATATTCCCATAGCTCATATGTCTAAGCATGCTTTGAATTTTTGGGAGATATTCAGCCCGTATACTTTGCTCTTTTAAGTGTGGTATTTAGAGCATTTTGAATCCTCGGAGAGAAGCTTTTATTTTTTATTGATGCCCAAAGCCTTTTAAGTGCTCGGAAGTTTGACTTTCGAGACTGTAAGCATGTTGGGGCTTTTGCTTTTGCCAGGAGCTGAAGTTTACTTAGCTTTGCTGGAGCCGATTATGCCAGAGGTTTTAAGGGTGCGCTTGGACTTTATTTTTTCAACCATTTATTTATGAAACAAACAGCTTTAGTTGTCCGAGTTCATGAAAATGCTCGGAACTTTTAGTACTTTTTAGAGGCATCTAATGTACTTGGTTTAGTTTAGGCCAGAGATTTAAGTTTACTTAGCCTGTCCGATTCCGACTATGCTTGAGTCTTAAGAGTGTGCTTGGGCATTTGACTTTGGGTACAGAGCCCCCTGTAAGGTCTTTTTTAAGAGCCTTAACGAGGTTGACCGCGTCATGTTTATAGTTCAGAGCCCCTTGCAAGAATTCACCGAGAACGGTTTGAGAGCCTTGGCGAGGTTAAACCGAGTTTGCGGCTAGAGGTCTGAAGACTTAACCGTCTTGCGCGGACAGAGTCCCTTGCAAGGATACAGTGAGAACCGGTTTGAGAGCCTTGGCGAGGTTGAACTGTCTTAGGTGTGAACATAGGCCCAGAGGCATAACCGTCTTTGCGGACAGAGCCCCTTGCATGGATACACCGAGAACCGGTTTGAGAGCCTTGGCGAGGTTGAACTGTCTTAGGTGCGGACATAGGCCCGGAGGCGTAACCGTTTTTGTGCAACCTACTTCCTACTATTCATAGTGGTGTTACATAAATTTTTAGGCCGAGTGTTTATACTTACACTACCCGGCCACAACCGATTACAGATTTACATTTTGTTCGAATCTCACCTAGTTTTTTAGACTAATACGAGTAGGGTGTCTCCCGCCCACGTAGGGAAAAGGACGACACTCTGTACCTCTTTTAGTGAATCTAAATGAGACTTTTTACAAATGGCAGAGACATCAGCTCGTCTTATACAAAAATGTTAGAATAAATTTGTGTCTCGTCCAGCTTTATGTCAGATTCTTTCTGATGAGGTGAGTCGGCTTGTCAACTTGTCTTTTTTCGAGTTGTGCAATTTTGACTTCTGTTAAGCATATTTGTGTGCTGACTTTTGAAAGTTTGACATCTTTAGACTCTTCAAATAATCTTCCTAATCCGGGATACCTATACCACCCCCAACTGTGAGGCTTGTGGAACATGCTGAAGCGCTTCGATCACAAGCTATCCCGGTTAGATATTCCGATTATCTTTAACCATAACGCGCGTTGTTCTCTTTTGATTTTATCAGTAACACCTAAACTCCTCCAGTAATACTTTTGTATAACTTTTACATTTAAAATAAAGGTGCCTCGTGCCCGCGTAAGAGAAAGGAGCGACACCTATTATTTTGTAAGTTTAAAGCGCTCTTGTAAAATAATTACACTCCGAAGAAAAATTAGCTCTCCCTTTTTTCAACAATAAAAATTTATTTGAGTATAAATTTGTATTTTCCGACCTCCTACTTTTGTCAGAGATCACGCTTCCAGTGAGCTGTCGGCATTTGATAAACTAGAGTGAAGTCGGCCTCCACAAGATTGACTCCCCTACAAAATATTCACTGAGTGATCGAAACTGTGCCATATGACTCATAGCTCTTTCCAGAAATACTGAGTTCCAACAAACCATTTACTGATGATCAATTTCATCTTATCGATAAAAATGGTTAATGTTTTAAGGAATGCAAATAATAGTAACAAATATGTCAATGTACCAAATATATAATATCTTATAAGACATTGGCTCATTCCGTTTTGTTTATTCCATATAGAAACTATTTTTGCATTCGAATTGATGATGGCAGCAAAGTAAATTGCGAATGAATGTCACCATACTAGTGCTGCTTTTCCATATTTACACACTCACAAGTCACAATATATATTTCATGTTGGTTAAATTTAAATGCGATCTTGGAAAGCCAAAAGACAGATTCTCTAGGGCAGACAAACTTTCATAGGAAATAGTTAATCATTAAATGTTATGTCTATTTATGTTTCCTTGGTCTCTATATAAAGACCCTCTTTCTGTAACCCAAAAATAACTTTTGCAACAAATCCTTTGCAAGTCAATATATATATCAGAAGAGAGTAGTTTGATCTGTTACCTTCCAATTGGTATCAGAGCGCATGACAAACATGATGAACCAGATGCCATTGCCGCAACTATCGAAGTCAAACTATGAGAACTGGAGCATCCAGATGAAAGCGCTGCTTGGATCATTAGATGTGTGGGAGGTTGTAGAAGAAGGGTTTGAAGAACCAGAAACCACAACGGGAAACACAACAGCCCAGAACAAAGCGTTGAAAGAGACGCGGTCGAAAGACAAAACGGCATTGTACATGTTGTTTAGAGCAGTAGACGAATCTGGTTTTGAGAAGATTGTCGGTTCAACTACTTCGAAGCAAGCGTGGGATACACTAGAGACGGCGTTCAGAGGAGCAAATAGAGTCAAGCAAGTTCGTTTGCAAACTCTTCGAGGAGAATTAGAAAGGATGAAGATGAAGGAGACGGAGTCCGTGTCGGACTACATCACGCGTGTGCAAACAGTTGTAAATCAACTGAAACGAAATGGAGAAGCAATGACCGATGCACGAGTTGTCGAAAAGATTTTAAGATCTTTGACTGAAAAATTCGAAAATATAGTATGTGCAATAGAGGAGTCGAAGGACCTTGCGACAATCACTGTCGAAGAAGTAGCTGGTTCACTTGAGGCACACGAACAACACAAAATACAAAAGAAGGAGGAGACACTTGATAATGCAGAACAGACAAAGGAATCCACTAGAGATGAAAGGGCACTTTTATCTCAAAACTGGCGTAGTCGAGGACGTGGTCGTGGAGGTCGAGATGGTGGTCGAAGCTATCAGAACAACAATTTTGAAAGAGGACAGGCAAGTCAACAAAATTGGCGTGGTCGAGGACGTGGTCATAGAGGTGGCAGGTCGAACTCCAACATCGAATGCTACAAATGCAATAAACATGGACATTTTGCGAAGGATTGCAACTCATACAGTTGCTACAATTGTGGAAAAGGGGGACACCTTGCAAAAGACTGTCGATTCAGGAGGAAAGTCGAAGAGACAACAAATTTCGCACTAGAAACAGAATCAAACGAAGGATTCCTATTAATGACTCAAAAGGAGACAAACACAGAAGATGACACTATATGGTACCTTGACTCAGGAGCAAGTAATCATATGTGTGGTCACAAACATCTATTCAAAGAAATAAAGAAAATTGAAGATGGTCATGTATCTTTTGGAGATGCGTCGAAGGTAAAGGTCGAAGGCAAAGGAACAATTTGTTATTTGCAGAAAGACAACGTACTTGGGAAAATACAAGATGTTTATTATGTACCAGACCTAAAGGCGAATATTTTAAGTCTGGGGCAACTCACGGAGAAGGGATATTCGATATTTATGAAGGATCAAATACTGCATTTGACAGATAAATCAGGGTACCAAATTGCTCAAGTCGAAATGGGAAGGAATCGAATGTACAAGCTGAATCTGAGAAGCGTTCGAGGAAAATGTTTGAAAATCAACACTGAAGACCAAGCAACTCTGTGGCATCTACGTTTTGGTCACTTACATCATGCTGGGTTAAAGAGATTAGCGGGAAGAAACATGGTACATGGATTGCCTAACATGGAGTTTGAAAGAAAATTTTGTGAAAATTGTGTTTTTGGCAAGCAGACGAGAACTTCTTTTCAAAAGAAGGCAGAATATCATGCTAAGCACATCCTTGAATTAATTCACACTGATATCTGTGGACCAATCACTCCAGAATCCTTTAGTGGCAAGAAGTATTTCATTTCCTTCATCGATGATTTCTCAAGAAAGACTTGGGTCTACTTCCTGAGAGAAAAATCTGAAGCATTCGAAGCATTCAAAAGGTTCAAGGTAATGGTTGAAAAAACGACTGATCGACACATCAAAGCACTCCGTTCTGACAGAGGAGGAGAATATACTTCGACAGCCTTCATGAAGTATTGCGAGGAGCAGGGTATAAGGAGATTTCTAACTGCAGCATACTCACCTCAACAAAATGGGGTTGCTGAAAGGAAAAACCGAACAGTCCTTGACATGGTTCGTTCAATGCTCAAAAGTAAGAACATGTCGAAGGAATTTTGGGCAGAAGCTGTGCAATGTTCAATCTATGTTTAAAATAGATGTCCGCATTCAAAGTTGGGAGATCGAACACCACAAGAAGCGTGGAGTGGACAGAAACCGACTGTATCTCATTTTAAAGTATTTGGTAGTGTTGCTTATGCACATGTACCAGATCAACGAAGAACAAAGCTTGAAGACAAGAGTCAGAAATATATATTAATTGGGTATGATGAGAAAACGAAAGGATACAGGTTATTCGACCCCATAAACAAAAAGGTGGTAGTAAGTAGAGATGTTCGAGTGAATGAAGCAAGTAGGTGGGACTGGAACAATTCGACAGAAGACATAGTCGAAACTGAAGAACCCTCAGTCGGTATACCAACAACCCAAAATCAATTACCAAGGTTTGAATACTCTGACAGTGAAGACGAATCCTCATAGCCCATAATGAGAAGTTTGCAAGAGTTGTATGATAATACAGAAGAAGTACATCTTGTGTGTCTACTGGCAGATTCTGAAAACATCAGTTTCGAAGAAGCATGGAGAGATGAGAAGTGGAAGAATGCCATGGACGAAGAAATTAAAGCTATCGAACACAACAAAACTTGGGAACTAGCAGAGTTACCAAAAGGAAGTCGAACCATTAGTGTGAAATGGGTGTTTAAGAAAAAGATGAATGCTCAAGGAAAAGTCGAAAGGTACAAGGCGCGACTTGTGGCAAAAGGATACAGGCAGAAGGAAGGAATAGATTATGACGAAGTATTCGCACCAGTTGCAAGAATGGAGACAATTCGACTGCTGATTTCTCAAGCTGCTCAGCTCAAATGGCCAATATTTCAAATGGATGTCAAATCAGCATTTTTGAATGGTGTGCTCGAAGAAGAAGTCTATGTCGAACAACCACCAGGATACATGAAAGACGGAAGCGAAGGAAAAGTGCTAAGACTCAAGAAAGCACTTTATGGATTAAAGCAGGCACCTCGTGCATGGAATACACGTATTGATACTTACTTCAAAAGGAATGGCTTCCAACAATGTTCTTACGAACATGCTCTATATGTAAAGAAGTATAAAGGAGATATACTGCTCGTTGCACTATATGTCGACGACTTGATTTTCCTGGGCAACAGTGATCAAATGATCGAAGAATTCAAAGGTCGAATGACACGAGAATTTGAAATGACGGACTTAGGTCGAATGAGCTTCTTTCTTGGTCTGGAAGTTTGACAAGAAGAAACTGGAATTTTTGTCTCACAAGAAAAATATGCAAAGGACATTCTGAAGAGGTTCAAAATGGAAGGTTGCAATCCAATCTCGACACCAATGGAGCCAGGAGCCAAGCTTTCAAAATTTGATGGGGGGGAACGTGTCGAAGCAAACAAATTTCGAAGCTTGGTCGGAAGTCTTCGATATCTCACATGTACTAGACCAGATCTTTCTCTAAGTGTCGGAATCTTGAGTCGATTTATGGAAGAACCAGTTCACTCACACTGGAAAGCTTTGAAGAGAATATTTCGTTATATCCAAGGAATTGTGTCACTTGGAATGTTTTACTCAAAAGCAGAAGATTACAAGCTAACAGGTTACTCCGACAGCGATTGGTGTGGAGATATAGACGATCGAAAAAGTACATCAGGATATGTATTCTTTATGGGAAATACTGCTTTCACATGGCTCTCAAGGAAGCAACCAATTGTAACACTGTCGACATGCGAAGCAGAATACGTGGCTGCATCATGGTGTGTATGCCATGCTATATGGCTTAGAAGATTGTTATGTGAGTTAGAGCAGAAGCAGGAAAATGCAACCATAGTACAAGTCGACAACAAATCAGCAATCGAACTGGCGAAGAATCCAGTGAATCATGAAAGAAGTAAACACATCGACGTACGTTTTCATTTCATTCGAGAACATGTGAAAAATGGAAGCGTCGAACTGAAGCATGTGGCAAGCAAGAATCAAGCTGCGGATATTTTTACAAAACCATTGTCGAAGGAGCTATTCGATAGAGGCAAGATGATGCTGGGATTAATTGATCAAAGGAGCATTTAATTTATGGGGGAGTTTTGTTGGATAAATTTAAATGCGATCTTGGAAAGCCAAAAGACAGATTCTCTAGGGCAGACAAACTTTCATAGGAAATAGTTAATCATTAAATGTTATGTCTATTTATGTTTCCCTGGTCTCTATATAAAGACCCTCTTTCTGTAACCCAAAAATAACTTTTGCAACAAATCCTTTGCAAGTCAATATATATATCAGAAGAGAGTAGTTTGATCTGTTACCTTCATTTCATATATGATGTATAATAATCTACTAACTAGTATCCATGTAGTTTTATATTTCCCAAGCATATTCAAGTCATTTTAGTAATAAACTATGTGACTATAATATAGGATGTGAACCAGCTGTTTACTCCCATGAATTTCGGTATTGCAGTTATGCTACCACACAGGGCCGGCCCAATCGATCGGGAGGTCCTGTTCTAATTTAAACATTAGTTTAATTTTTTAAAAAATATATAACTTTCATAACTAAAATTAATATTTCAAAAATAATATATATATATATATATATATATATATATATATATATATATTAATCAAATAAAATACCAAAAATAAAATAAAATAAACTTACATTAAATTATTATATTGGTAACAAAAAAAATTAATTTTATTAAATATAAAAACTTATAAATTAGTAATGAAAAGAACATTGACAACTAGAAATTAGTTAAAAAAATCTAAGCTAAACAAAAATATAAATTAATAATATTGATTTAAAGAGAGAAAAACAAAACAACATCATGAAAACAAATTTGACAGTATAATAATATTTTGAAAGATGTATACAAAATATGACAATTATAGAGACATTAACATTTACATTGAAGGGTTAAAGTAGCATCACGTGAACACCGCCTACTGATGACTAGCAAATAGTAGTAATGTATATATAAATATATTATTTTATTTATAAGTTTTAGTATTGTATTGTACTCCGTAAAAATGCAGACTCAAGTCCCATCTCATCTCACTCTCTCACTTTTTTTCTTCTTCTTTCTGTATCTATGTCAATTCATTTATCATAGGTGTGTCAATCAACTCTCTCAGTTGTTTCAATTCATTCATAGCTACAGTAGAAACTCTTTAAATTAATAATGTCAGGACCGGAGAAATTTATTAATTTAGAGAGTTATTAATTTATCGATAAATTAATAATTATTAATTTAAAGAGTTTTCAAATAATTATATTATACATACCAAACAAAAAGGCAAATTAGTCTATGCCTCTTAGAATTACGTTGCATCGAACCTCTGGACTCAACGTAAATTAGTAACTACTGTGTTCATATGCTATTGGATGCAATAAGAAAAGTTAGAGATGAGCTCCAAATAGACTTGAACTTTAAAGTAAAACAGACAACTATTGAATTATATTTCAATAGAGTGTAATATATTTTTTTTCAGTTTCTATGAATTATTAATTTATGATTTTCTTGGGACCGAAAAGTATAAAAGGATCTCTCGAAAAATTATTATCTTATTATTTTATCGAGTTTTTCAATTTTTTACATTGGCCCAAGTCGGAACCGGACAAATTTATTATTTTAGAGAGTTTATTAATTTATCGAGTATTAATTTAAAGAATTTCTACTGTATATCTATTTCATCCATTTCACCTTATTCCTATTTCACCATAGTTGTCTCTTAATTCTTTTTCTTTTTCTTTCTGTATTTATTTCAATTCATTCACTATAGCAGTTTCAATTCATGGTCCTGTTTACGGTGATTTCCGGTAAACAACCGCTAGTCTTCCAAACTATAATAAATATGATTTGGTTACTCGCAGGATCGACTAGATTGATCCTAGGACATAGTCAAAAAGATTGTTATTTATGATGATTCGAACCATATTTATGATTTGCCTTGAAAATAAGAATTACTCAATCGAAACAATAAAGGTTAGCAATCACTTGGTCATACACGTAAATATAACTTCAGCGAAAGGTAAGTCAAGATAAAACATAAGACAAAAAAACTGTAAAAGTGCAAGAATCTTAAAGTGCAGAAATGTTAAATACTTCAAAGATAAATAACATGAAAATAAAGAGTGCAGGAATGTAAATGGCAGGAAGTAAACGAAATGCAATAATATCGAAAGATACTTGAAAATAAAGGAAAATACACACGAATTAAAATGGTGGTGGTGTCATACGTACATTTCTCAGCGAACTCTTTCTCTTAACACTTGATACTTGAGTAATATGTGAGTGATTTGTACAAAATGAACACACTGAATCCTAACATTAGAACCCTTATTTATACTAGTTTCGACCTTAACGGTCCTATGCTAATCTAATGCCACGTTTCTCATGAGAATCCCCGGAAAACCATCTGTCTCTGGACAGTTATGCAAACTTCTTCGAATTTCAAATCTTCCCGCCTGAATCCTCCTTCGACGCGTGGCAATATAACAACATTAAAATACCACGAAAACACGCTAAGCATCAGTACTTAGCATATCTCGTAAAATTTGTCTAAGTCTCAAAGATATACACTCCTACTAGTTTCAGCATTCACTATCTTCGTTATGACTTAAAATCTTCATTCTCGAAGCATGGCCATCAGGAGCCATTTCTATCTTAAAAGACGGTCATCAGCAACCATCCTCCTTCGAGTTTTCACCCTTCGAAGGATCACATTTGCAAAACGAAATCTTCAGCTAACAAATTGCCCCCAATAAATGCCTGTTTCGAAAAACAAGAGAAATAGGCGTTTCTTGCTGTAATAAGATTTCGTTTTAGAGTTCCAAGATCATTGACTGACGTCATAATCATTTATGACTCTGTTTCCAAAACGTCTTGTCATTTTCAAGATGTCTACTCATAACTTACATTCCCACGTTCTGGTCTTACTTCCTGATCATTACTCCTATATACTAGGAGTAAAGCTAATAACTATTCGACCGCCGTTGGATGAAATCAACGCCTGCCGCGTGTCTCTTAGCTTTTACCCAAAAAATTTGAAAGGGTTTCCGTTAAACCTTTAAATACCGAAACTTTAACCTTCACATAACTGCTACCTCTTATTTCCGTATTTCTCCACAGAAAGGAACACTCCTGATTATATTCAAACCCATTCCAAAAAATCAAACTTACTCATGGCGTCTTCCTCAAATGTTCTTCAACCAGCTTTGAAACTTCAACAATCTACACAGATGGGGGATCAAGAGTACATACCAAACCCAAATTCTGCGGAAGTGCGCGCCATTTACGCTTCTCAGGTAATCATTCCTTTTGAACTTTCTGGGGAAACTCATGCTTTCATGGGTCCTTTACCAGGAGAAACTAACCCTTCTCTGAATAAATTCTTTCCTGCTTATTATAAAACTAGGCCGTTAGTTAGTAAGAACAAAATAGATGAAGATGGCCGTCCTATTTCAGCAAAGCCTGATGATACGGAAAACACTTCGACCGTAAACCCTTCAGCCCTAGAGAAAATTAGGTTAAACAATATAACCAATTTTGTGAAAGTTTTTAGGTCAATTCCCTTAGCAAAATACCCTGAACTATACTATGCCTAGTTGGCAAGAGTAGAGAAACATAAGGCTGTTAGACGCTGGCCTTAGGATCTAGAGGGGGGGTGAATAGATCTTAAACAGTTTTGCGGCATTTATTGAACTTTAAGCGGAAGTGATTCTGAATCGACTCGCGTCTATTCCGAACCACTATTGAAACGATTGTATATGTGTTAAAACCACTAACCAGCTTGAGATGAACGATAAGAGAATAAACTATAGAATCAATACGTCGCTCTATTGAAAATCAATTAACTTCTTATATGATGAACGACGTTTGCAATGCAGTAATGGTGAAAGAAGCGAAAACACAAACACTTGGTGATAATGATCAAATTGATGGTGATTCAATGTGTGATGGATTGTGAGGTTTATATAAGTTCTTAATTCACAATCTTAACACTCGGATCGTTGATCAATTTGCTATTATAACCAAATATGAACAGAACGTAAATGAAAAGGTAAAAGCGACAAGAACACGATATTTGTTTAGGCAGTTCGTCGATCGTCCTCGCTACGACTACGTCTGCCCCCAATTCCAAACTGGAATTGGGAAATCTTTGATTAATGTTGAAAGTAGTATATACAAAGAAGAAAGCAAAGCGATAAACGATAAACCAATTATGTCGATCCTTTGAATCTTCTCCCCCCTTAATCTTGAGCAAGATCAAGGTGATCCAAGAGTTTCACTTTGATTCCTTTTTGCAGTGTCTTGAATTGCTTGAACCCTTGTTCCTCAATCGTCACACTCAGCCGAATCCTCGATGAAAACTCTTGATAAAAACCCCCAAGAAACACCTATCTTGGAGGACAAAACCCTCGGATTTTATTCACCAAAAACCCCACAAATCTTCACCCACTAGGAATCTTCAATTCCGTTCCATGGACGTTATCGAACTCGATCACTAACCCTCAACGCAAGAATGATTATGTGTAATTGTGTTGGAGATGACGAAGAACGAAGATGAGAAGCCTTTGTGTATCTTTCAGTCTTTGGTGTTGATGAATAATTGAACCTTGGACAATATATATGAGAGCTTTTCAGATGATGCAGAGAAAAACAGAATTTTTGACATTCTTGATCAGTTAGGTCGACCTCTTGTAGTGCTTAGGTCGACCTAGCAGAGGTGCATAAGCTTGAATGGTATTTGCTCCCAGTTAGGTCGACCTGTTTGGGAAGTAGGTCGACCAGAATTCTCTTCAAGTGCGTTTTTGGGGCAAATCTTCAGTTTAGGTCGACCTAGATGATGTGTGAGTCGACCTAGCAGAAGTATGTGGAATTTTCTCCATTTTAGGTCGACCTGGGTTGACAGTAGGTCGACCTAACTGCTGCTTTTCTGCATTCTTCTTGTTTTTCTTGTGTTGGGTTGACCTATAAGCATAGTAGGTCGACCTGCTCTGTCACAAATGACCAATGCTTGCTTTTCCTTGAGTTCTTCTGCTTGTCCCTTGTTGCTTGTATGCTTATTGAGTTTGCCATGAATCAAAAACATCTTTGTGATTGTGATCTTGTATTCACATACTCCCCCTTTTTGATGATGGCAAACCGATAGTAGAAGCTTTAGTAGTAAGTAATGAAGGCTCAACGAGGCTCCCCCGTACACTCAGCATCTATGTCACTCAGCTGATCTCCCCCGTACACTCAGCATCTATCTCCCCCTTTGACAACATCAAAAGAGAAACAACGAAACAGAAGAGAAGAGTAACGAGAGAAACAACAAAAAAAATACCGGCATTCATAGTAATAAATAACATGTAGATAGTGAAACCATAAGAACTAAACATGTTTTAAAAGAACCCTACAACATACATAATCGTTAACAGAAGCAAGTAGAGGTGACATAATATCCAAAGAAAACTTTTAATATTACAACCAAGCACACAAAATATTCAGACAAATTTAAAAGAAAACTAAACTAAGTACTTAGAAACTTTAGTAAATATTCATGACAATGATGGAATGAGATGTAATGATATGATGGAATGAAAAGATATGCATCCTAACGCCTGCCCCTTCTTCCTCTTCCTCTTTGAAATGTTTGAGGACGGTCTTCTTCAACTTGTTCCAACAGATCAAGCACGGAGTGGTTTAGAGTATTGAAGCTTTGACTTATGTTGGCATGACGATGCAATGCCGTTTCCTCAAACTGATTTTGTCTTAGAGTCGAGTTGGAGGCAAAAGTCTCAAAATCGCTTTTGTGGTCTTGAATTAAGTTGTACAACGATTGATATTGTCGTTGTTGTTCTTCATAGCGATCTTGTTGGAGCTGTTGCATTTGTTGGAATGTTGTTGTTGTAGGAGTTGCATATTCTCTAACATGGAAATGATGTTGGTTTGATCTGGCGGAGGCGGAGCCGGAGCCGTGTATCCCCAAGGGATATCCTCTTGTTGTGAAGGAACATATCTCCAATTTGCATCCGTATCTTGTGCAACATCTTCCATGTGGTGATCATCATCATTTGCATTGTCTTGATCAAGTCCTTCTTCTTCATTTCCTGCATTGTTTCCAAACTCCGTGGGATCATCATAATTGTAGATAACCTTCCATGTTCCATTTTGAATGAGATAGTAGGTTTTCCTAACTGGATTCCAATGGTATCCCATAAGAGTCAAGGTGGTTTGTGAGAATTCTTGAGATTGATGTATGCGAGTGTAGTGTAAGTGATCAAGTCGCATGCCGAAGTGATTGACAATTGTTTGAATGATTGATCCATAACACAGGGCTGTAGTTTTCTGTTGGACCTCATGAAACTTAGCAGCTAGGAAGTGAGGCCAATGTATACGCGTTCTATTTTGCAGCAGATACATGAGCACAACTTCATTCCTTTCAATTCTTGAATACCCTCCTGCCCTTGGTCGAATGATTCTTGAGATGACCCAATTTAGGATCCTAGGATCTCGCTTCAGATGACCGGCTGTTATTGTTTCATTAGGTCTGTCAAATACGGAAGGGTCTTTGAGGATAGACTTCATGTAGGCCTCATGGTCATAGTTTCCCGGTACATCCCCGTCTACCATACAGAATTCATCACCTACAATTTTCAGACCAAAAATACTAATCCAAGCCCGTTTGTCAACAACATGCGACCTAGAGCCCATTTTGAAACCGAAATTACAACCATCCCCTTTTGTAAATCCTGCATAGAAAGCCCTGACGGTATTTTCACAGTACGGAGTATCACATTGCACTAAGGGATGAATATTTTGATGTTCAATCAAAGCAGCGACATCGGGGATATGCATGTTTTCGACAAGATTTGGATCATAGGTATATTGCTTAACAATTTTTCTTTTCATCTGCCATTTCTCAAAATTTTCCCCACAATCAGGATGAACAAGAGCACTTACCGGTTGAGATGATGAATCAGAAGCAATTTCCTTTCCCTTTCTTGATTTTGGAGGCATGGTTGTAGATGATTTGTGTGAGAGGGATGATTTTTGACACTCTTTGGACTTTGAGGAATTAGGGTTGGCCATACACAATGATGTGAGAATGAGTGGGAAAGAGAGGAGGAATGATTATGAATGAATGGGGATGGGTCGGGTCGACCAACAGACCCAAAATTGGAAATTTTTGAACCAGTAGGTCAACCTAAATGAGGGCTGGGTCGACCTAACAGAGAAGCCTTTAAAAAATTGCAGATTAGGTCGACCTAAAAAGAGGGTAGGTCGACGTAACTGGGCATTTTAGCTAAAATGTTGAAAAAAGGCTTGTGTAGGTTGACTCAGATGCAGGGTAGGTCGACCTAAGTTGCCTCAAATGTTTGAAATGCCTTAGGGATGTTACTATATGATGCATTCATGCTTAGTTACTTGCTTGTATGCCCAAAACATGATATGTTATGAATGGAGATGATAGACACATATATGTAATTGAGATATATGGATAAACATACATGAAGTCACTATAAGCATGTTAATTGATAGCATATTATAGTATCAATAAAATTTTTGGAAGTGAACAATAGGCATGTTACCGCTTTCTCAATATGTAGGTGTTTTGTCATCATTGTGTGGAATCCTCTTGTCAGTGTGCCATACTCCTAGATTTGATGATGAATTGTCTTGATAGAATGTTTCATGACTCGATTGCTTGATTTTGCGAAAAACTTATCTAGTATCGATCACTTGATGTTCTCCCGGATGCGGGACAGGGTCCCAAACATTATTCTGCTTAGAATAGGTTTAAATCTTTTTGCAATGCAATTTGCCAATTGCACATCAAGTAATGAGTCTTTTGTGTTTTTCGGGTTAACTTGTATTTGTGATGTATCTTATACATTTGTGGTGGCCAGGTCACTTGCATTTCCTTTGCCAAGAATAGTTCTTCATAGATGACATACCAAAAGTGATATGTCTTCCTTTATGTGTCTTGAGCATCAGCTATCAAGAGACCACCACCTTTCGGCGATGTCAAGACACTTTTCCTGCAAAGATTAATTTAGAGTGGAAGGTCCCCAATCTTCATTGGGTCCTAGATGGTGAGTACAGACATTGTTGCACTTAGGCAACCATTGAAATACTCCTTTAGGAACTAAAATTCTCCTAAATTTGCATTTTTCAATGGTATGACCCTTTTTGCAACAATAATGACATGTAATATGATGAGAACATGCTGTTTTGCTAGTTGATACTTTTGGTACAAAAGTGTATTTGCTATATAAAGGAGTATACGATCTTTTGAACTTATTTGGATCAACGGCAAAAGTCACTTTTGGTTGTAGAGCCTTGTCTAACTTGGCTTTTAGATCTCTCACTTCTTTTTGCCAAATGTGACATGTCTCACAACCAAACCATGATGTAGGATCGATTTCAACTTTATCATTTTGAATGTCTAGCATAGATTGTTTTAAAGCTTCCATGTCCTTTTCGGTCTTCTCAACTTTTGATTCAAGGTATGAAAAAATTTTCTTATTTGAGGCCAAAAGTTTGAAAGCTTCAATTGCATCTCTATGTAGTTCTTCAAAGGCTAATTTTAATTGAGCATGTGATACCTTATCTACAAGTTCAGGTTTAAGATGACTTACACGTTTCTTTTTCTTGTGTTGATGAGCCGTAAGACACAAATTTACTGATTCTTCTTCATCGCTTGATGAGCTTTCACTAGATGAATCACTTTCCCATGCTATGTAGGCTCTCTTAGATTTGTTATGACCTTTGCTTTGGTTCTTCTCTTTTTCCTTCTTAAGGTATGGACAATCCGGTTTGTAGTGACCGGCTTTCCCACAATTAAAGCAAGGGCCTTTTATTTTTCCTTTGTTGTCGTCATCTTGTTTGAACTTGTTTGATTGCTTTCTATAGTTGATCAAGCCTTTGTCAGAATGTTTTGCTCCATTTTCTTTAGATATTTGTTGTATCTTCGCACAAACAGTCCCATTTCCTCATCATCGGAGTCTTCGTCATCACTTGTATCACTATCCTTTAGCTCTTGTCTTGAGGTCTTGGAGCTTGAAGCTTTTAGAGCTATTGACTTCTTCTCTACCTCTTTCTCCATGTTCTTTTCTTTCTTTGCCCTTTTCTCATGCATGTCAAGGCATTTAAGGTGTTGTTCATGTTCCTCTAGTTTACCAAAGAGAGTGGTAATGTCTAAGGTGTTTAGATCATTTGCTTCCTTTATTGCTGTAACCTTGGGTTGCCATTCCCTGTTCAAGCATCTTAAGATTTTGTTAGTAGCAACTGCATTGGAAACAGGTCTATCAAGAGAATTTAACCGATTTTTCAGGTGAACGAATCTCTTCTGCATGTTTTCGATGGATTCACCATCTTCCATGTGGAAGAGTTCGAACTCTTGAGTTAACGTATTGATCCTAGCTAGTTTGACATCATCCGTTCCCTCGTGGGCAACTTGCAATGTGTCCCACATAGCTTTAGCGGATCTACAATGGGAAACGCGATAGTATTCATCAACTCCTAGAGCTGAGATTAGAATGTTTCTCGCTTTCCAATCGTATGCATATCTCTTTTCATCTTCAGCATCCCAAGTATTTTCTGGTTTTGGAACAACTGCACCAGTTGCATTTGTCATGGTGATCTGAAAGGGACCATTGACAATAGCTGTCCAGATGTTCCTATCAATTGCATTGATGTGGAAACACATACAATCCTTCCAATAGCCATAGTTTTCACCGTTGAAAACTGGAGCTCTATTGTGAGCCCCTTTAGGTCCGGAAGCCATCTTTCCAATAAGTGTTTCACGTAGCACGGAATAAACCAGGCTCTTGATGCCACTTGTTAGACGCTGGCCTTAGGATCTAGAGGGGGGGTGAATAGATCTTAAACAGTTTTGCGGAATTTATTGAACTTTAAGCGGAAGTGATTCTGATTCGACTCGCGTCTATTCCGAACCACTATTGAAACGATTGTATATGTGTTAAAACCACTAACCAGCTTGAGATGAACGATAAGAGAATACACTATAGAATCAATACGTCGCTCTATTGAAAATCAATTAACTTCTTATATGATGAACGACGTTTGCAATGCAGTAATGGTGAAAGAAGCAAAAACACAAACACTTGGTGATAATGATCAAATTGATGGTGATTCAATGTGTGATGGATTGTGAGGTTTATATAAGTTCTTAATTCACAATCTTAACACTCGGATCGTTGATCAATTTGCTATTATAACCAAATATGAACAGAACGTAAATGAAAAGGTAAAAGCGACAAGAACACGATATTTGTTTGGGCAGTTCGTCGATCGTCCTCGCTACGACTACGTCTGCCCCCAATTCCAAACTGAAATTGGGAAATCTTTCATTAATGTTGAAAGTATTATATACAAAGAAGAAAGCAAAGCGATAAACGATAAACCAATTATGTCGATCCTTTGAATCTTCTCCCCCCTTAATCTTGAGCAAGATCAAGGTGATCCAAGAGTTTCACTTTGATTCCTTTTTGCAGTGTCTTGAATTGCTTGAACCCTTGTTCCTCAATCGTCACACTCAGCCGAATCCTCGATGAAAACTCTTGATAAAAACCCCCAAGAAACACCTATCTTGGAGGACAAAACCCTCGGATTTTATTCACCAAAAACCCCACAAATCTTCACCCACTAGGAATCTTCAATTCCGTTCCATGGACGTTATCGAACTCGATCACTAACCCTCAACGCAAGAATGATTATGTGTAATTGTGTTGGAGATGACGAAGAACGAAGATGAGAAGCCTTTGTGTATCTTTCAGTCTTTGGTGTTGATGAATAATTGAACCTTGGACAATATATATGAGAGCTTTTCGGATGATGCAGAGAAAAACAGAATTTTTGACATTCTTGATCAGTTAGGTCGACCTCTTGTAGTGCTTAGGTCGACCTAGCAGAGGTGTATAAGCTTGAATGTTATTTGCTCCCAGTTAGGTCGACCTGTTTGGGAAGTAGGTCGACCAGAATTCTCTTCAAGTGCATTTTTGGGGCAAATCTTCAGTTTAGGTCGACCTAGATGATGTGTGAGTCGACCTAGCAGAAGTATGTGGAATTTTCTCCATTTTAGGTCGACCTGGGTTGACAGTAGGTCGACCTAACTGCTGCTTTTCTGCATTCTTTTTGTTTTTCTTGTGTTGGGTCGACCTATAAGCATAGTAGGTCGACCTGCTCTGTCACAAATGACCAATGCTTGCTTTTCCTTGAGTTCTTCTGCTTGTCCCTTGTTGCTTGTGTTAGACGCTGGCCTTAGGATCTAGAGGGGGGGTGAATAGATCGTTCACAGTTTTGCGGAGTGAAACGACTTTTCAGCGGAAGTGATTCTGAATCGACTCGCGTCTATTCCGAACCACTATCGAAACGATTGTATATGTGTTTAAAACCAGTCGAAGACTTGAGATAAGTGATAAGAGTATATGTTGCAGAATCAAAGCGTTGCTCTTATTGAAAATCAGATTAACTTCTTGTATGATGGACAATATTTGCAATGCAGTAAGAGTGATAGAAACAAATATACAAACACTTGGTGATAATGATCAAATTGATGGTGATTCAATATGTGATGGATTGTGATGTTTATATAGGTTCTTAATTCACAATCTTAACACTCGAATCGTTGATCAATTTGCTATTATAACCAAATATGAACAGAATGTAAATGAAAAAGTAAAAGCGACAAGAACACGATATTTGTTTAGGCAGTTCGTCGATCGTCCTCGCTACGACTACGTCTGCCCCCAATTCCAAATTGAAATTGGGTAATCTTTCATTAATGTTGAAAGTAGTATATACAAAGAAGATAACAAAGCGATAAACGATAAACCAATTATGTCGATCCTTTGAATCTTTTTCCCCCTTAATCTTGAGCAAGATCAAGGTTATCCAAGAGCTTCACTTTGATTCCCTTCTGCAGTGTCTTGATTCCTTGAACTCCCCGTTCCTCAATCGTTACACTCAGCCGAATCCTCAATGAACGTCTCTTGATAAAAACCCCCAAGAACCACCCGTCGTGGAGGACAAAACCCGCAGATTTTATTCACCAACAAACCCCACAAACCTTCACCCACTAGGAATCTTCAATTCCGTTCCATGGACGTTATCGAACTCATCACTAACCCGCAACGCAAGAATGATTATGTGTAATTGTGTTGGAGATGATGAAGAACGAAGATGAGAAGCGTTTGTGTATCTTTCAGTCGTTGGTGTTGCTTTGAATAATGAACCTTTGATAATATATATGATAGCTTAACAGTTGGAGATGAGAGAAACAGAATTTTTGGCATTCTTGATCAGTTAGGTCGACCTCTTCTAGAGCTTAGGTCGACCTAGCAGTGCTTGCAGAATTTTGCTCCCAGTTAGGTCGACCTGTTTAAGGAGTAGGTCGACCAGAATCCTCTTCAAATGCATTCTGGGGACATTTTCTCAGATTAGGTTGACCTAGTTGTTGTGTAGGTCGACCTAGCAGACTGGTATGTAAATTTCATCAATTTAGGTCGACCTAGATGATGTGTGAGTCGACCTAGCAGAAGTATATGGATTTTTCTCCATTTTAGGTCGACCTAGGTTGACAGTAGGTCGACCTAACTGCTGCTTTTCTGCATTCTTCTTGTTTTGCTTGTGTTGAGTCAACCTATAAGCATAATAGGTCGACCTGTTCTGACATGAGTGATCAATGCTTGCTTTTCTTTGAGTTTTCTGCTTCCACCTTGTTGCTTGTATGCTTATTGAGTTTGCCATGAATCAAAAACATCTTTGTGATTGTAATCTTGTATTCACATACTCCCCCTTTTTGATGATGGCAAACCAGTAGTCGAGGCTTTGGTAGTAAGAGATAAAGACTCAACAATGCTCCCCCGTACATTCAGCATCTATTTCTCGACAAGGCAATCTCTCAACAAAGCTCCCCCGTACACTCAGCATCTATCTCCCCCTTTGTCAACATCAAAAAGAGATACAACGAAAAGAGGAAAGTAACGAGAGAAACATAGATAAAATGCTAGCATTCATAAAAAGGTAGCCAGTTATAGCATGAGAGTCAAATGAGCAAGAGCGATATATGTATGAAGTCACTATAAGCATGTTAATTGATAGCATATTATAGTATCAATAATATTTTTGGAAGTGAACAACAATAACGTTACCGCTTTCTCAACTTTAATGGCAGCCTTTAATCAATGTGGAATGACGCCTGGCTAGATGATGAACTACCTTTACGCTAAGAAAAATGTTAGCAAAAGAAAACATATATATATATATATATATAAAGTAAAGGAATAATATTAAGAGAGAACAAACGTAATTAGCCCAAATTAGAGATATCGAGTATCCCTAATTCCCTACGAATGTTGAAGTATTGCTCCTGTCGCACGCTCGCGAAAAATGAACAGAGTCGCCACCAATATATTTATCCCATAAGGGAAAGGAATATCAGAAAACTTAACAAAGGAAGGAACAAGGTCTTGCGACCAGAGAATCAAGGTACGGGAGTCGGTTACGCAAGGGGAAGGTATTAGCACCCCTCACGCCCATCGTACTCGATGGTATCCACCTATGTTTGTTTCTATCTAAAGGGTGTATAACTATGTCTATGTCTAAATGCGAAATGAATGCAAAAATGTAGGGAAAATAAAGAATTGTACTCGCACGGGCCCTACCCCGCTGCCTACGTATCCTTTTCAGGAATCAGAGTTACCGTAGCTCGGCTAAAGATTTTCTGTTTGTTTTTGTGTTTTTTAGTTGGGCGGAGTTAACGCTCGCGCTCTTGCATAAGGGGACAGCCTAGGATGCAATGGAGCGGAGATAACAATGCCCTTAAGAAAAGAAGAAAAAGAGAGATTGGTTTATGTCTTTTAGGGTGATTCCATGATGACGAGAACCCACTACAAGGTCTCGCATCACTTCCTCACTTTTGTTTTAAGTCTGAACATTTATTAGGTTTTTTGAAGTGTTTTTGGTTGGTGTCTTTTATGGGGATTTTAATTTGTGACTTAGATCATACCAAAAAGAGTTTTGTTTTGCATATTTAGAGAACGCACATCGAGGCCTACGCCACAATCGTTTCTCTAAACAACGGTTAAGAAATACATCGAGGTTTCACACCTCAATCATTTCTTCTCCGCTAAGTAAAGGAGATACAAAAAGAGTTTTTTTGTGAATATTTAGAGAATGCACATCGAGGCCTACGCCACGATCGTTTCTCTAAACAACGGTTAAGAAATACATCGAGGCTTCACACCTCAATCATTTCTTCTCCGCTAAGTAGGAAAGAACATACATCGGGGCCTACACCCCAATCATTTCTTTCCTACTATGAAATATAGTAACGGTATGATCTTCATCGATATTTATTAAGTATTTTAGAAGTTGAAAAGGAAAAGAAAATGATAAGGGAACTATTCCTAAAATCTAGTCTAAGTTGTCTATACATGGGAATTAAAATGGTGTCAAAGTAGGCCTAAGATAAGGCCAAAGACAAGTAACGAAATCACACAACGATTATACAAAGAATAACATGGAAATGGTACAGAGATATAGAGAAGATGATTCAAGTATTAGTGCAAAATTAAACTAAAAAAAACTACTATTTTTATGAGTTTGATTGTGTTAAGGGAATTCTAATTCAAACCTAAAATATACTAACCTAAATTCTAACTAAGCCTAAACTAGTATTTTTTTATGAGGTTTTTATGTCATTTTATTACCTAAAAAAAGTAGCAAAAAAACTAAGTAGGAAAACCTAAGAAAACTATCAATTAAGTGAAACAGGGAGGTGTGAAATCAGAATGATGATGCTGGAAGCAATGAGGCGCTGAGCCCAAAGGAAACAGGCCCAAGCAGCGTTTTTATTTGATAACATGCCCAAAAAGAGAGGGCGTGGGCCTAGGGGTGTGTAGACAGCAATTTTGTGACTGCAAGGCCCAATGAGTTTTTGTTGAGTTTTCAGGTTTGTCAAAAGGTATTATGGGCTCAGGGGGGTGTGAATATCAATTCGATGGCCCAATATTGTTGATCCATTCCCCATTGTTTATTCAGATTTTATTTTACAAAAAAAGAAGAATTAAAAAATAAAACTAAAAACAAAAAGGGATTTCAGGGTTCTACGTTAGTGACTATTCAGCTTCTCAAAGCCTTTCTCTCCTTGATACGATCTCCGGCGAGCACTACCGCCGTCGCCGCCACCAAACACCTCGGATCCCACAACCTCCTCTACATATCTTAACCAAAATCTACTCCTAGATGCTAATCTAACCATGAATTCACAGATAGCCACACCGATTGGCGGAACTAGAGAGCCTAAGTTCAGAAACCCTAGCTAGTTCAAACCGAAATTCAACGGTGCATAAGAAGAATCAAGGCGCGAAAGCTTAGGGGAAATGATCAGAGAACACAAATCAATCACATAGCGTCGAGAAAATCGAAGAAAGATTGAAGAGCGCCTTACCTGCTGGAGAACCGTCCGGCGCCTCTGAAATACGCGAGGAAAGCTTCAAGCCAGGTATCGTCCTTGTTCTTCTTCTCCTTGCGTACGCATACCCCCTGCTCCTCTTCTTGTTTTCCGATTTTCTCTTCTTCTTCTTTTCCGATTCTTGCGAACTATTGAGTGAGAATTAGCGAGAGAGTGGATAGTTATCGCTGTTGAATTGTTGAGTACCGGAGAGAATTCGATGGGGAAGATGCGTGAGGCTTAGCTCTACCTCGTCGAAGCTTCGATGCGAGGCTTCAAGAGGTATGTCGAAGGAGCTCTAGTGAGAGGGAGGGTGAAGAAGGTTTTGTTGCAGAGTGAATTGAGGGAGAGGATGAAGAAGAATGGTGGCGTGAGATTGAGGATGGATGATAGAAGAATGTGAGAGTGATGAAGAAGATGGTTGGGAGAGATGAAGATAATGATGAGTGAAGTGTGAGAATGGCGTGTAAACAAGTGAGGATGATGATGACTGTTTATATAGATTGAGGGAACTGATTTCTGTTACAGATTGGAGTGTTTAAGCCATAGGATCAATGAGAGACAGTTAGAAGATTAAGGGTGAGATTGAGGTCGGTTAGAAGTTTGTTAAAAGTTGTTATTTGATGTTAGAAGTTAGTTACCAGTGACAGTTAGGGAGTTAGGAGTTAGTTATGGAAAGTTAGTTGGATAATTGTGTTTAGGTGTGTGAACTGGTTTTGTTACGTATATGGTAGGTTTATACTGCTGTGGGAAATATATGATTAGTTTTTGTAGTTTTTTCAATTGGTGTGATTGAATGGATGTTGGTAAATTTGTGGTTCGGAATGTGTTAGTTAGGGTGAATAGGTTTTCTGTTGTGATTGGTTAAGTCCTGTTTTCGATTATGTTTCTGTTTGGAGATCAGTTAGAAACAGGTATGTGTGAATTGTTACTAATGGTTATGAGGTAAGTTAGTGTATGCTGCTGCATAGGACTTATTGAGATTGACTAATTTGGTTGGCTATGTATGTGTACAAGATGGATTATGTATGTATGTATGTGTGGGTGAACTGTGTGTTAAAACTGCTGTTAAAAATGATGCAGGGCTGTTTGAAATTTGGCTTGCAAGATTTTTTTGGCGGGGGTGTACCTGTATGAATGTAGCTTTGAATGATGCTGAATGTTATTGCTTGTTGAATGTAGCAGCAGGTTTTGGTTTGATGTGCATGGTTGAATGTTTAGAATAAAAGGAATGGGGCTGAATTTTGGTTTATATATACACAATGCAGGGACTGGTTTTTGAAAGGTATATGGTTATGCTATTTTTGTGTAAAGTTAGAAATTGCTAGTAACTGTTAGGGCCGTCAGGAAACTGGCTGTGCTGTTATGACACAAAGTTCTGCTAGCTTGGTTGTTGTGATTTATTCTGGCTCCTTTTTGTTTTGAACATATGCAGGCTAGAGATTGTGACTGGCTGCAAATGAAATTGAAGCATGGCTTGGCAATTTAGGCAAGATGACCATGGAATCAAGATGATGAAGACGGAATCGTGGCGGTGGCAGCTTGGTTCAAAGACTTCGACATGAAGGCATATTGACAAGTGGATTAGTATAGAGATGGCTAGAAACTTAGATTTTTGTGTAACCTTTTTTATACTCTTTTTGCAATGGGTTTGTTGCTTGCACGGTTATATGTAATGATGAGTCAGATGTATGATACCTCCTTATCTCCTTTTTTGTTGCAAAAATATATAAATACCAATGGAGCTAATAGTCATGTAACCTTGTTCGATCACAAATCCTCCATGGCTTTATTTAATCCCATCTTAATATCGATTCCAGGAGAATATGGATGGGAAGAATTTCGGTGTTGAACTTGTTAGAATAAAGCTTTGAATATCAAGAAGATCGCTTTTGGGCACCCACTTTCACTGTTGACTCTTTTGGTTTGCAACTTGAATATTTATCATAAAATAAAAGCCCAAGACAATTCATTATGAACTTCGGAAACAAAGTTGGCCGTCCATGGTTGACTTTGACCAAGAGTCGGAATTTTGCCAAATGTCTTTCAATTCAAAATAGCCTAATACGACCTTCACATGAACGAATTCACGCCCTTTTAATGAAGCCTCATACAAATAGCTTGTATTCCGAATAATCTGTTGAACCAAACTTTGAAGATGAACCGAATGAAACCCTAACAGTAAGATGATCATAGGAACAACCCTGAAAATCCGCCAGTTGACACAAGCACAACAAAATGAACCTTACTCCACTATTAGTTGAAAACCTCAATAGAAACAAGCCTGCATGAAGTATGAACTTCAAGCCATATGAGACCTCAGCTCTATCTACGACCTCGATCCCATGTCAATTTTATTGATTAATGATGCATGTTATGTTAATGGCCTATGGAGGTATGTACATGAGACTATGAAATGCATGAGCCTAAGCCAGACAAAAATTGAAGGGTAGGACAAATTTGGGGTATGACAGCTGCCCCTATTTAATCGTCTTAAACCTGAAGGTGAGATTGGCGCTAGCCTTTCGAACATTCAGGGTAGAAGAAGATTAAATATCAAGTACCAGAAATTTGTCCGGAAGAGAAGATGGTGTAAGTGTTATCTTTATTTTTGTTTTGATATCTGCTGGGAAAAGAGAATTTTGTTTTTTCTGGTGGCAATATTTACAGTGAGTAATGGATGAACGGTGATAGCTTGTAACGTGGTAATGGTGCCAATACAAGGTTCTCGATGGAAGTGAGTCTGTTGTATGAAACTGTGGTTGGGAAATACGGGTTTGATGGAAAGGTAGGACCTACGATCTGTGACTCGAAACTAGGGTAAGGTCAACGGACCTACGACCCACAAGAATTGAAAAAGCCGAGGATAAGGTTGACAGACCAACGATCCACAAGAAATGAAAAAGACGAGGATAAGGTTGACAGACCTACGATCCACGAGAATTGAAAAAGATGAGGATAAGGTTGACAGACCTACGATCCACAAGAATTGAAAAAGACGAGGATAAGGTTGACAGACCTACGATCCACGAGAATTGAAAAAGATGAGGATAAGGTTGACAGACCTACGATCCACGAGAATTGAAAAAGATGAGGATAAGGTTGACAGACCTACGATCCACAAGAAATAAAAAAGACGAGGATAAGGTTGACAGACCTACGATCCACGAGAATTGAAAAAGATGAGGATAAGGTTGACAGACCTACGATCCACAAGGATTGAAAAAGACGAGGATAAGGTTGACAGACCTACGATCCACGAGAATGAAAAAGACGAGGATAAGGTTGACAGACCTACGATCCACGAGAATTGAAAAAGATGAGGATAAGGTTGACAGACCTACGATCCACAAGAATTGAAAAAGACGAGGATAAGGTTGACAGACCTACGATCCACGAGAATTGAAAAAGATGAGGATAAGGTTGACAGACCTACGATCCACGAGAATTGAAAAAGATGAGGATAAGGTTGACAGACCTACGATCCACAAGAATTGAAAAAGACGAGGATAAGGTTGACAGACCTACGATCCACGAGAATTGAAAAAGATGAGGATAAGGTTGACAGACCTACGATCCACAAGGATTGAAAAAGACGAGGATAAGGTTGACAGACCTACGATCCACGAGAATGAAAAAGACGAGGATAAGGTTGACAGACCTACGATCCACAAGAATTGAAAAAGACGAGGATAAGGTTGACAGACCTACGATCCACGAGAATTGAAAAAGATGAGGATAAGGTTGACAGACCTACGATCCACAAGGATTGAAAAAGACGAGGATAAGGTTGACAGACCTACGATCCACAAGGATATTATTGAAAAGCACTTAGACTGGGGATTGGAGGTTGGTAAAACCAAGTATCGGCATCGTGGGTGGAGGTTTGTAATGGAGTAGCAGATATCAATTGGAGTTTGTAAGGACATTTTATGTGAGGATGTATCATTGTCCTGATAGAGGGGTGATTTGTATTATCTGGCTTATGCTTTGTATGCATATTTGAATTTTTCTATGGCGTAATGCTCCATTTTGATGGATATGCTACGCTTTTGAGGATGCAATGTTATATGCGATGAATACTATATGCAGAGTGCCAAATAAAGGCAATAGTGATGTAAACACCAGGGAGAATCCCCTTAGTGTTAAGGACCATGTGGAGGTGCCAATAGATATTGGACTTTGATTTGTAAGATGACTTTTCTTTGACTTGAAGAATAATTTCTGACTTCTCACCATGTGCCACTGCTTGGAGGATTTTCAGTTTGAGGAGATTCCCTTGATTCACCATACTGGGGATGAGAAATCCAGATAAGGAGCCTTGATTAGGGAAGTAGGACAACTCCTAGGAGAAATAAACTCCTATATTTGAGGAATGGAACAAACTCTCGGGAGAAATAGACTCCGTGCTTGGGGAGAGACCAAGGTTCCAAGAGAAATAAACTCCTGTGGTCATGGAGCGACAAAAAACTCAGAATTGTGCCCCAAGCTTCGTGACTTATGGAGGAATTTGCCCCAATGGATCTTTGGAGAGATTTGTCAAATCTCGACGTAACTGCCCCAGATTGGTTGGATTTGAGAGAGATTCCTCGACTTGATTGCCCCAGATTGATCAAGGCTCGAAGAGATTTGTCGACATGATTGCCCCAGATATGCTGAACTTAAGAGGTCAAACTTTAATTCAATTGCCCCTGATTGGGTACATCTTGCTAGAGTCCTCACGCTTTCTAGTTTTGAAGTTAAACAAACATGGAAACAACTTTACCACGCTCGACGGAGTCTTCAAACTCTTCCCCTCAAGGTAATCAAGGAAAGCATTAATTGTTCATGCCCAACGGAGTTCTTTGGATATCTTGCCCCTTGATGGTCAACATTTGAGATGATTAGCTTTTCTTCCTCGGAGTTCTCAAGTCTCTTGTACTTTGACATGATCAAGTTACTCACTGATTCTCATCATGGTAACTTCCTTGACGTTAAGCACATGTTTTGTATGCAAAAGAATGTTAATTCTAAGAATGATGATTCTAATGCAAAGCCTATGTTAGTCTTGAAGTTGTAAAACTTTTTATGAAATGAGGTTGCAACCTCTTGTGACCGAATCACTAGTTGACACAACCTCGATTTTTGTGTATGGAAGACAAAGCAAACGTACGATACCGACATGGACATGAGTCTCGCTTCATTGGGAGTCAGTTAAACGTTATCTCATCGGAGTGCGCCTTCGAAATAAACCCTACTTCAATTAGGACTTTTAAGGGTTGTAACTTGGCCGGGTTCGCGGTTTTTTAGAAAACAAAGGATTTTTAGGCTCAAAATTATTTGTACCCACCCCCTTCGTGATGTTCTCCATTCCTATGCTCAATTAACTCGACACGAGTGTTCATCCCTCACAAGGAATTTGAAATGGTTGAGGAATCAATGAGGTTCTTTGGACATGGCGGTCGCTCACCTTTTATTCTTCTGATTCATTGTCACACGACTTTGTTCTTGCTTGGCAATTTCATCATCTTTTTTTTTTGCCATTTTCTTTTCATGTTTTATTTTCATTATTATTTTTCGCCATTTTTTGCTCTGTCTTTTTTTTTTTGAACAAGTCATGTGACCTCGCATAGTCTTTGATTCGTTGGAGGTGATTGCGACCGCCTCATTCTTTTGATTTGATGAAGGATTACCATTGTGGCATCGTCATCTCTTGATCTCTTGATGAAATAAGGATAATCATTGCGGTTTTGAGATTCCTCAACCTTTGGAAGGATAACCATTGTTGTATCCTTGGATGCATATCCTTTTGGTGAGTTTTGAACATTCGATTAAGTTAAATGAACACTACCCTGTCCCAGGGTTAATATAAGGGTTTTTCATGATTAGAAAAGAAACTCCTTCTCCAAGGCTCAACGGGGTTTACGAGGGTCTATCTCCCTTATGTCTCCGGTGTTTGGGGATTTGAAACAATGCCTGTACATCCTCAGTAGGGTTTTTTATTCAAAAGCACACAATTAGAGATTTTTGCGTTTTTATTTTTCATCATTCTCCCTCAGCTTTTTGCATAAGCAAGCAATTAGTAAAGTTGGTATCGTAATGCCAAAAACATTTTATGAGTGAAAACGAATGGATTACTTCAAGACAAACATAAACAATGTATTATGATTTTCATTCAGAAATTAACAAGTTTTTACATGCTATTGATACTTAAACAAACAAAGGAAGAATTACAATGAGAATGCAATAAGAAACTAAATGAATGCCATTGTTGAGGAGACTTGACTCCGTCTGGACTTATTGATCTTGAATACTTCTTGCAGTTTTGAGACCTCATAGGGACTTCGACTTATGCATGAACCTCTTGGAATGAACGACACACAATCCTCAGTTGAATGACTTTTGCGCTCCAGCAGGGTAGTCAATTAGTATTATCATGTGTTCCTTCCGAACACTTCAGATTACTTCAGAAGAGAACTTCAACAAAGTCACCCACGAGTTGTAAACTTTTGCCTTGCTTTAGGGATTCGAGCAATGCGAGTGATGCAATGCCCAAGATAAGAGTATGTCTTGCTTATCCCTCGTGCGGGAGCCCCAAGCATAGATGTTGGAGTAGTAATCACCATCATAAATGGAAGAACCTTGTATGGTCATCAAATTGAGGAGATCTATTTGTGGTGAAGAAGACCCAAAACACGAATCTTAACCAACTGAAAGTCTGACAAACGAGGAAGCAACTGGGCACAAGGCAGTAGAATCACATCAATTTGTTTCTCATATTCTTTTGTCTCTATTAACAAGCGAAGGCCATTGAGAAGGAAATTCTGAGAAAATGTAACTGGGATATGGAGCAGAACCTTGAGGATGAGAAGCATTATGAAGAACACTCTTGATTACCACACGGAAGAAGATTCCGACGAAGTCACATAGGAATTTGTAATGCTTTTAGGGATTCGAGCAATGCGAATGATGCAATGCTCAAGATAAGAGTACGTCTTGCTTATCCCTCATGCGGGAGCCCCAAGCATAGATGTTGTAGAAGTATTCATTATCGAAAGTGGAGGAACCTTGCATGGTCATCAAACTGAGAACTTGTTTGTTGCAAAGAGATCAAACACCAACTGAAACACCAACCTCCACGTATACAACTGAGCATAAGAACCTTGAGACGCTTCTACAAAACATTATTGATTTCTTTTTTTTTGGAAAAGATTATGACAAAGTTGCTCGAGAATTTGTGGTGCTTTTATTATTATCATACCAACCAACTCAGACAAGGAAGTAGTTTTCAACCAAAATAGGGAATACTGAAGTGAGAATACGGAAATGAAGTGATGATTGCCAATGTTGAGGAGCCTTGACTCCATTTGGGCTTATTCTTCTTTTTTTTTTTTTTGTGATACTTTCTGGAATACGGGCATTCACTTATGCGTGAACTCTTCGTTTTATGCGCAGGCCATTTGGAGTGAATGATATTACTTTGGAGTCAATGAGATCTTGGACTTTGTGTTTCAAAATACTACAATCCTCAGTTGAATGTCCAGATGTCCCAGAATGATACTCACACCTTGCATTTAAGTCATATCCTTGAGGAATTGGTATTGGAGGGGGCTTAAACTCCCTTAATTGGACCAAAGAATCCTTGAGCAAATGAGAAAGCAGCTGACCATAGGTCATAGGAATTGGGTCAATTCTTCTTGGTGGTCTCCTTGGCATTTGTGGACCCTGCTGATGGCAATGATTCCAATACCCATTCTGTTCAGGTGTCTTCCTCTTTTGACCTGGCTGTGAAACAAATGGAGACTGATGAGGTGGGAAACCTGGAACCCAAGATGGTGCATTATGCTTCTGATTTGAAGTAGGTCTGACATAGAAGTATGAACCAACCTTTTCTTCCACCGCAGTCGGAAACCCATTTCCTCGAACAAGCATACCCTCGGGGGTGAACAAAATCACTTTTGAATCAATGAGATCTTGAACTTGATGTTTCAGCGCCCTACAATGCTCAACATCATGACCAGGTGCCCCAGAATGGAACTCGCATCGAGCATTGGCATCAAAGTTGGGGGGAAGCTTTTCAGGCGTAGCCAATTCTCGTAGCTCAACCAACTGAAGCTCCAACAAACGGGGAAGTAACTGAGCGTAAGGCATCGGGATAGGATCGAGAATTCTCTGAGGTATCTTAGGCTTTTTCCCACACATTTGGCCTCCTTGAAGAACAGATTGGCATGGAGGTAATGGCACATGGAGTTGAGGAGGAACTTCCTGGGGTGTTCCATGAGTGGGGAGGGATCCTACTGAAGAGAAGGGATCAACAACTTCTGTTGCCGCAGTAGGAACAACATCCCCTTCCTTCCTTAATACCGTCTTCAGAACTTCCATGACCAAGCTCAATTGAGTCTTCAACTGACTATTCTCCTCTTTTAGTGCATCCTGATTACGGATCAAGTCTCGCATCTCCAACATAAGATGACCCATTTGTTCCTTCATCTCATCCATTTCCTCACGGAGTTGTTCCATAGTTGATCTTGGAGTTGTGGCGGTGGGAAGTCAAATTTGTTGTTGATCTAGAAATCTGAAGAGAAAGGGTCCCATAAATATCTGAGAGAACCATGAAATGCATGATAGTATGAATGCATGTTTTGTTTATGAGAGATCCTAAAGTCTTTTCGCACTTTTGTTTTTCTTTTTTGGAATCAAAGCTTCTCTTTCTTTTTTTTTTTGTATAAAATCTTTTTCTTTTCTTTTTTGCTTTTCTATTTCCTTTTCTTTTACATATCTTTTCTTTTCTTTTCTTTTCTCTTTTTTTTTTGGAAATAGACTTTAGGATCTTTCATAAATGGAGTGGACAAAGCAATGAAGTTATGCAATGCAAAAGCATGGGATCCTCGGTCCATATAATCTTAGTAACCACTGTACAAACTTCTGAATAACTGATACAGGTCAAATATCACAGAATCAAAGGTCCGACACCTTTTTGAATACCAGGAAGACCAATAGTCACCAACAGTACCTGTCATGTATATCCCTTCCCACTCACAGGTGAATCTAGGTCAGGGTAGGTCAAAAAAGCCAACAGAGGATTGAAAGTAGGCGTAATCATACGATATTGCCTCTTTCAACCAAGCTCTGTCCGTGGATACATGATCGGATCAATCAGACATACGTCTTCTGTCCGTCATGGCCACTCTATTCCTAGTTCCTAAGGTATCACTCATGGCCTGGGTATTGGGCCTTTTACCTCATAGAACATCCCACCCAACCTGCAAAACAGAACAGAAGACCCCAAGGAACACAGAATATAATCCATATGCATGATGTACAAACAGAAATAAACATGATATGCAAGCAGAAAATAAACATGCAAACATATATACAAGGTATAGACATAAAAACAAATAAAAACCCAGTAAATAAACAAACAAACGCAGGCTAGGATCGACTCGCTATGGATGGACCAGCAACAGGTCTAGCAACATCCCCAGCAGAGTCGCCAGCTGTCGCACGCTCGCGAAAAATGAACAGAGTCGCCACCAATATATTTATCCCATAAGGGAAAGGAATATCAGAAAACCTAACAAAGGAAGGAACAAGGTCTTGCGACCAGAGAATCAAGGTACGGGAGTCGGTTACGCAAGGGGAAGGTATTAGCACCCCTCACGCCCATCGTACTCGATGGTATCCACCTATGTTTGTTTCTATCTAAAGGGTGTATAACTATGTCTATGTCTAAATGCGAAATGAATGCAAAAATGTAGGGAAAATAAAGAATTGTACTCGCACGGGCCCTACCCCGCTGCCTACGTATCCTTTTCAGGAATCAGAGTTACCGTAGCTCGGCTAAAGATTTTCTGTTTGTTTTTGTGTTTTTTAGTTGGGCGGAGTTAACGCTCGCGCTCTTGCATAAGGGGACAGCCTAGGATGCAATGGAGCGGAGATAACAATGCCCTTAAGAAAAGAAGAAAAAGAGAGATTGGTTTGTGTCTTTTAGGGTGATTCCATGATGACGAGAACCCACTACAAGGTCTCGCATCACTTCCTCACTTTTGTTTTAAGTCTGAACATTTATTAGGTTTTTTGAAGTGTTTTTGGTTGGTGTCTTTTATGGGGATTTTAATTTGTGACTTAGATCATACCAAAAAGAGTTTTGTTTTGCATATTTAGAGAACGCACATCGAGGCCTACGCCACAATCGTTTCTCTAAACAACGGTTAAGAAATACATCGAGGTTTCACACCTCAATCATTTCTTCTCCGCTAAGTAAAGGAGATACAAAAAGAGTTTTTTTGTGAATATTTAGAGAATGCACATCGAGGCCTACGCCACGATCGTTTCTCTAAACAACGGTTAAGAAATACATCGAGGCTTCACACCTCAATCATTTCTTCTCCGCTAAGTAGGAAAGAACATACATCGGGGCCTACACCCCAATCATTTCTTTCCTACTATGAAATATAGTAACGGTATGATCTTCATCGATATTTATTAAGTATTTTAGAAGTTGAAAAGGAAAAGAAAATGATAAGGGAACTATTCCTAAAATCTAGTCTAAGTTGTCTATACATGGGAATTAAAATGGTGTCAAAGTAGGCCTAAGATAAGGCCAAAGACAAGTAACGAAATCACACAACGATTATACAAAGAATAACATGGAAATGGTACAGAGATATAGAGAAGATGATTCAAGTATTAGTGCAAAATTAAACTAAAAAAAACTACTATTTTTATGAGTTTGATTGTGTTAAGGGAATTCTAATTCAAACCTAAAATATACTAACCTAAATTCTAACTAAGCCTAAACTAGTATTTTTTTATGAGGTTTTTATGTCATTTTATTACCTAAAAAAAGTAGCAAAAAAACTAAGTAGGAAAACCTAAGAAAACTATCAATTAAGTGAAACAGGGAGGTGTGAAATCAGAATGATGATGCTGGAAGCAATGAGGCGCTGAGCCCAAAGGAAACAGGCCCAAGCAGCGTTTTTATTTGATAACATGCCCAAAAAGAGAGGGCGTGGGCCTAGGGGTGTGTAGACAGCAATTTTGTGACTGCAAGGCCCAATGAGTTTTTGTTGAGTTTTCAGGTTTGTCAAAAGGTATTATGGGCTCAGGGGGGTGTGAATATCAATTCGATGGCCCAATATTGTTGATCCATTCCCCATTGTTTATTCAGATTTTATTTTACAAAAAAAGAAGAATTAAAAAATAAAACTAAAAACAAAAAGGGATTTCAGGGTTCTACGTTAGTGACTATTCAGCTTCTCAAAGCCTTTCTCTCCTTGATACGATCTCCGGCGAGCACTACCGCCGTCGCCGCCACCAAACACCTCGGATCCCACAACCTCCTCTACATATCTTAACCAAAATCTACTCCTAGATGCTAATCTAACCATGAATTCACAGATAGCCACACCGATTGGCGGAACTAGAGAGCCTAAGTTCAGAAACCCTAGCTAGTTCAAACCGAAATTCAACGGTGCATAAGAAGAATCAAGGCGCGAAAGCTTAGGGGAAATGATCAGAGAACACAAATCAATCACATAGCGTCGAGAAAATCGAAGAAAGATTGAAGAGCGCCTTACCTGCTGGAGAACCGTCCGGCGCCTCTGAAATACGCGAGGAAAGCTTCAAGCCAGGTATCGTCCTTGTTCTTCTTCTCCTTGCGTACGCATACCCCCTGCTCCTCTTCTTGTTTTCCGATTTTCTCTTCTTCTTCTTTTCCGATTCTTGCGAACTATTGAGTGAGAATTAGCGAGAGAGTGGATAGTTATCGCTGTTGAATTGTTGAGTACCGGAGAGAATTCGATGGGGAAGATGCGTGAGGCTTAGCTCTACCTCGTCGAAGCTTCGATGCGAGGCTTCAAGAGGTATGTCGAAGGAGCTCTAGTGAGAGGGAGGGTGAAGAAGGTTTTGTTGCAGAGTGAATTGAGGGAGAGGATGAAGAAGAATGGTGGCGTGAGATTGAGGATGGATGATAGAAGAATGTGAGAGTGATGAAGAAGATGGTTGGGAGAGATGAAGATAATGATGAGTGAAGTGTGAGAATGGCGTGTAAACAAGTGAGGATGATGATGACTGTTTATATAGATTGAGGGAACTGATTTCTGTTACAGATTGGAGTGTTTAAGCCATAGGATCAATGAGAGACAGTTAGAAGATTAAGGGTGAGATTGAGGTCGGTTAGAAGTTTGTTAAAAGTTGTTATTTGATGTTAGAAGTTAGTTACCAGTGACAGTTAGGGAGTTAGGAGTTAGTTATGGAAAGTTAGTTGGATAATTGTGTTTAGGTGTGTGAACTGGTTTTGTTACGTATATGGTAGGTTTATACTGCTGTGGGAAATATATGATTAGTTTTTGTAGTTTTTTCAATTGGTGTGATTGAATGGATGTTGGTAAATTTGTGGTTCGGAATGTGTTAGTTAGGGTGAATAGGTTTTCTGTTGTGATTGGTTAAGTCCTGTTTTCGATTATGTTTCTGTTTGGAGATCAGTTAGAAACAGGTATGTGTGAATTGTTACTAATGGTTATGAGGTAAGTTAGTGTATGCTGCTGCATAGGACTTATTGAGATTGACTAATTTGGTTGGCTATGTATGTGTACAAGATGGATTATGTATGTATGTATGTGTGGGTGAACTGTGTGTTAAAACTGCTGTTAAAAATGATGCAGGGCTGTTTGAAATTTGGCTTGCAAGATTTTTTTGGCGGGGGTGTACCTGTATGAATGTAGCTTTGAATGATGCTGAATGTTATTGCTTGTTGAATGTAGCAGCAGGTTTTGGTTTGATGTGCATGGTTGAATGTTTAGAATAAAAGGAATGGGGCTGAATTTTGGTTTATATATACACAATGCAGGGACTGGTTTTTGAAAGGTATATGGTTATGCTATTTTTGTGTAAAGTTAGAAATTGCTAGTAACTGTTAGGGCCGTCAGGAAACTGGCTGTGCTGTTATGACACAAAGTTCTGCTAGCTTGGTTGTTGTGATTTATTCTGGCTCCTTTTTGTTTTGAACATATGCAGGCTAGAGATTGTGACTGGCTGCAAATGAAATTGAAGCATGGCTTGGCAATTTAGGCAAGATGACCATGGAATCAAGATGATGAAGACGGAATCGTGGCGGTGGCAGCTTGGTTCAAAGACTTCGACATGAAGGCATATTGACAAGTGGATTAGTATAGAGATGGCTAGAAACTTAGATTTTTGTGTAACCTTTTTTATACTCTTTTTGCAATGGGTTTGTTGCTTGCACGGTTATATGTAATGATGAGTCAGATGTATGATACCTCCTTATCTCCTTTTTTGTTGCAAAAATATATAAATACCAATGGAGCTAATAGTCATGTAACCTTGTTCGATCACAAATCCTCCATGGCTTTATTTAATCCCATCTTAATATCGATTCCAGGAGAATATGGATGGGAAGAATTTCGGTGTTGAACTTGTTAGAATAAAGCTTTGAATATCAAGAAGATCGCTTTTGGGCACCCACTTTCACTGTTGACTCTTTTGGTTTGCAACTTGAATATTTATCATAAAATAAAAGCCCAAGACAATTCATTATGAACTTCGGAAACAAAGTTGGCCGTCCATGGTTGACTTTGACCAAGAGTCGGAATTTTGCCAAATGTCTTTCAATTCAAAATAGCCTAATACGACCTTCACATGAACGAATTCACGCCCTTTTAATGAAGCCTCATACAAATAGCTTGTATTCCGAATAATCTGTTGAACCAAACTTTGAAGATGAACCGAATGAAACCCTAACAGTAAGATGATCATAGGAACAACCCTGAAAATCCGCCAGTTGACACAAGCACAACAAAATGAACCTTACTCCACTATTAGTTGAAAACCTCAATAGAAACAAGCCTGCATGAAGTATGAACTTCAAGCCATATGAGACCTCAGCTCTATCTACGACCTCGATCCCATGTCAATTTTATTGATTAATGATGCATGTTATGTTAATGGCCTATGGAGGTATGTACATGAGACTATGAAATGCATGAGCCTAAGCCAGACAAAAATTGAAGGGTAGGACAAATTTGGGGTATGACAGCTCCGTTGCTAGAGGTTTGGTGAAGATGTCAGCTAGTTGCTTCTTGCTTTCTACATGTTCAAATGTAACGTCTCCTTTTTCTACATGATCTCGTAGAAAGTGATGTCTTACTTCAATATGCTTGGTACGTGAGTGTAAGACAGGATTTTTACTCAAGTTTATGGCACTTGTGTTATCGCACATGATAGGTATGCAATCAAGCTTAATACCAAAGTCAAGAAGTTGTTGCTTGAGCCATAATATTTGTGCACAGCAGCTTCCAGCAGCTACATATTCTGCCTCAGCAGTAGATAATGCAACCGATACTTGTTTCTTGCTATGCCAACTTATTAATGAATTTGAGAATAGATGACACGTTCCACTGGTGCTTTTTCTATCGGATTTGCAGCCAGCAAAATCTGAATCAGAGAATCCTACCAAATGACACTCATTTCCCTTTGGATACCATAGGCCATATGTAGTAGTTCCACGTAAGTATCGCAGAATTCTTTTGACAGCTTTCAAGTGAGATTCTTTTGGACAAGATTGATATCTTGCGCACATACACACACTAAACATGATGTCTGGTCTTGAGGCAGTAAGATACAATAGTGAACCTATCATACCTCGGTATAATTTCACGTCAACCTCTTTACCTTTTTCATCTTTGTCTAGATTAGTATTTGTTGCCATAAGTGTGTCAATTTCTTTTGCTTCACTCATTCCAAATCTTTTGAGCAGCTCCGTACAGTATTTAGTTTGATTCACAAATGTTCCATGACTGAGTTGCTTGATTTGTAGGCCAAGAAAGAAATTTAGCTCACCCATGAGACTCATCTCAAATTCACTCTGCATAAGCTTAGAAAAATCTTTGACAAGTTTTGCATTAGTCGACCCAAATATAATGTCATCTACATAAATTTGGACTAAGAGAATATCTTTATCTTTTCTTTTAATAAAGAGAGTAGTGTCAACTTTACCCCTAGAGTACCCTTGACTAAGGAGAAATTTTCTCAAACGTTCGTACCAAGCCCGAGGGGCTTGTTTAAGACCGTATAGAGCACGTTTCAGCTTATAGACATGAGTTGGATACATGTAATTCTCAAAGCCGGGTGGCTGAGCAACATAGACTTCTTCATTTATATAGCCATTTAGAAAGGCACTTTTAACATCCATTTGGAATAGTTTGAAGTCTTTAGAACAAGCATAAGCAAGTAAGAGACGAATAGCTTCGAGACGTGCTACAGGAGCGTATGTCTCTTCATAATCAATACCTTCCTCTTGATTATAACCTTGGGCAACTAATCTAGCTTTGTTTCTAGTAATAACGCCGTTTTCATCAAGTTTGTTACGAAAAACCCATCTAGTGCCTATTACTTGATGATCTCCCGGATGAGGGACTAAGTCCCAAACATCATTCCGTTTAAATTGGTTTAATTCTTCTTGCATGGCCATTAGCCAATGCTCATCAAGTAATGCATCCTTAGCGTTTTTCGGCTCAACTTGTGAAACAAAAGCAAAATGATGACAGAAGTTACTTATCTTTGAGCGTGTTGTAACGCCCCTTGAGATGTCTCCTATTATATTGTCAATTGGATGGTCTTTCACATTTGTCCAGGCTTTGGGAAGTTCTTCATTGTTTGAGATGCTTTCTTTTTCATTTTCATTGTGAGACTCATCTTTCTCTCTCTCAGCATCTTTCTTTACAATACTTTCATTCTCGTCTTCCTTATCCTTGACAATGTCTTCAGTGGACGGACCTGCACCATTAAATGAAAGACCTTTCTCGACATATTTTGCATAAGATTCATCAAAAGACACGTGTACTGACTCTTCTACTATAAGTAATCTCTTATTATATATCTGATATGCTTTGCTAGATTGTGAGTAACCAAGGAATATGAAGGATAGAAAAACACTTAGAAAGGGGGGGATTGAATAAGTGTGACTTTAAAACTTGGACAATAAAAATAAAGTGCACAATTATTTTTATCCTGGTTCGCTGTTAACGAAGCTACTCCAGTCCACCCCCGCAGAGATGATTTACCTCAACCTGAGGATTTAATCCACTAATCGCACGGATTACAATGGTTTTCCACTTAGTCCACGACTAAGTCTTCCAGAGTCTACAGATCACAACTTGATCACTCCAGGAACACTGCTTAGATACCCTCTAAGACTTTTCTAGAGTCTACTGATCAACCTGATCACTCTAGTTACAAACTGCTCAGCCAACTGCCAAGACTTCCTAGAGTATACTGATCACACGATCACTCTAGTTCCTTACAACTTAATGTAATCTATTCAAGAGTTTACAAATGCTTCTTAAAAGCTATAATCACAAACTGTGATATTTCTCTTACAGTTTAAGCTTAATCTCACTAAGATATTACAAAAGCAATGTAGTGAGCTTTGATGAAGATGAAGATTCTGAGTTTAGATTTGAATAGCGTTTCAGCAAGTTTATTTTCGTTCAGAGTTGTTAAGAATTGGTAACCTTGCTTCTCATCAGAACTTCATATTTATAGGCGTTGAGAAGATGACCGTTGAATGCATTTAATGCTTTGCGTGTTCCGTACAGCATCGCATTTAATGTTATACGCTTTTGTCAACTACCTCGAGCCTTGTTCACGCTGTGTCTACTGACGTTGCCTTTAGTAGCTTTAACGTTCCTTTTGTCAGTCAGCGTAGTCTGCCACGTGTACTTCCTTCTGATCTGATGTTTGTGAATACGACGTTTGAATATCATCAGAGTCAAACAGCTTGGTGCATAGCATCTTCTGATCTTCTGACCTTGAAGTGCTTCTGAGCGTGATACCATCTTCTGATCTTCAGTGCTTCTGATCTCATGTTCTTCTGATGCTTCCATAGACCCATGTTCTGATTCTGCTTCGACCATCTTCTGATGTCTTGCCAGACCATGTTCTGATGTTGCATGCTGAACCATTTGAGACACAACTTCTGAGCGCTGAATTATGCGTACTCTTTATATATTTCCTGAAAGGGAAATTGCATTGGATTAGAGTACCATATTATCTTAAGCAAAATTCATATTATTGTTATCATCAAAACTAAGATAATTGATAAGAACAAATCTTGTTCTAACAATCTCCCCCTTTTTGATGATGACAAAAACATATATAAATGATATGAATTTGCGATCAGAAAGAGTAGACGGCAAAAGACAAATTACACAGCTATAGCATAAGCATATGAATATGTCTCCCCCTGAGATTAACATCTCCCCCTGAGATAAATAATCTCCCCCTGAAATAAATACTCGAAGAACTTTAATAAAAGACTTCCCTGATTATTTCGGTAGAGACGATCATATAAGCTTCTGCCTTCAGAGAATTCATAGCTTCTGACTTCTGCTTCCATTGGACAGCTTCAGAACTTGAATTTCTTTAGATCCTTAGAACACTCACAGCTTCTGATTCCTGCTTCCATCGTGGACAGCTTCAGAACTTGAATTTCTTTGATCTTCAGAACATTCACAGCTTCTGACTTCTGCTTCCATTCAGGACAGCTTCAGAACTTGAGTTTTCTGGATCTTCTAGAACATTCACATCTTCTGATTTCTGCTTCCCTCGGATAGCTTCAGAACTTTGAATGTCTACCAACATCACTTCATGCTAGATTTGTATCAGAACATTGTTGAATGTACCAGAGCATCATCAGAGCATCTCTACATCCTGAAATGTTACAGAACAAAAACTAAACGACAAAAGTCAGCATGAACGAGTTAGAACATAAAATGTATATTCAAATACATGATATGTATCAGAGCCAAATGTATCAGAGCATTTAGGCTAAAAACGTGTATCAGAGCAAATAATGTATCAGAGCCATAACATTATATGTATCAGAGCAAATAGAATTTTGTCAGAACAGGATAGACAATGATATTCAAATTCTATTATCAGTGCTTCTGATCGTGCTTCTGATTCCTGAAGCTTGACAGCACTCAGCTTGCTTCAGTTTCCAAGAGCTTATTCCTTTTACAGAATAACGCTTCTTATGGTTTTGCTTCTAGTGTTTGCTTCTGAAGATTCACTTCACTTCTGTACCTGCAAAACACTTAAACCATGTAGAACTTGCAGTTCTTGTTAGTGAATGCAACTGATTAAATCAAATCATTTATCACAGTATTTCTCCCCCTTTTTGTCATATCATCAAAAAATAGAAAAGATTCAGATGAATAAAACAAAACACATGGAGGAAGAAGATGATTTCATTAAGGTTCAACCAATGGGTACAAAAGTACAGGATGAAAAGATCAGATGCACAGAAACAAAACAGATGCAAAGAAAAGAAAGAAACAACACAGACTCAATCTAAGATGGCCCTAGTCTTGACAAGATCTTGGCCAGCATCTCTTTAACATCGTTGTTGTGTCCTTCTTGCCTTTCAATGAAAGCATCATACTTGTCATTGAGTGAGCTTTGCTCATCCTGTCTCCTCTGAATCGCTTCTAGAGTCCTTGCAAGACGAGAAGGTTCATCAGAAGAAGCTTCACCGCTTTCAACCACAGGAATGGCATGTTGATCTGCAGCTTCCATAGAAGTATCATTTGCTGGGATATCCTCAACAGGGTCTGATTCAGCAACATGATCTTCAGCATCTGCTTCTTGCATAGAAGCATCTCCATACTCTGCAGCAGGAATTTCAGAGTCTCCATTCTCTAGAGCCTGAAGAATGGCAGCTAAATTCCTGGGAGCAGAGGGACCTTCAGCTTCTGGTGGGTCAACAACTTCTGGAATGACCAAGCTAGGGTCTTTCTTAGAAGGGTTTTCCCTCAGAAAGTCAAATAAGGTCTTGAAGTCTCCAAGCAGAACAGGATACTCAGGAATCCAGAGAACCATGTCCCTGCATGGGTTTGCTTCCATTGCAGCAGCCAGTCTCAACTGTTCCATCTCATCCACAAAGGGCTTCTCCTCAGCAGCAACACAATTTCTGAGAGGATGGTAGTATATACCATTATCTCCCTCCAGAAGGTAACCAGGGTAACCAGGGGCAGCAGCCACTAGTCTTTTCTGAACTCCCATTGCTTCTACTTGAAAATCCTTGCGAAATCTTCTCCAGATATTTCTTGTAGAAACATCATCCAGACCATTTAGGAATGCATCCTTCAGAAGGTCTAGACTGCTAATCACCTCATGTCTGAAGAGTTCCAGGTATGTAGAAGGTTCAGGTTCAGGTGGATTGAAGGTGAATTTGTAGTCAGGATAGAGAAGACAGTAGGGTTGGGATTTTCTGGTAGGTAATGGATGGGATATAGAAGGTGGAGGTGCGGTGGTTGAGGAGGAGGGGATATCTGAGAGAATGATTGATGAGGTTGGAGTGTCAGATGGGATGGATTGAGGAGAGGGTGGAGTATTTGTAAAGGGAATTGGTGAGGGGAAATTATCAGAAGGAGTTGGTGGAAGAATGCTCAACGGTGTGGGGTTTAGAATGGGAGAGGAGAAGGATGATGGAGAAGGATTTTGTAAAGTGAAGTTTACTTTTGGTCCAGAAGGAGGTGATTGGGGAGAAGGTTTAGGGACAGAAGGAGGTGGAGTATAAACCTGCCTTGAAGATCTGGTTCTGTGTAGGGAGTCTCTGATCCTCTTATTTCTGTATTCAGAAGATCCCACCTTGTCAGGATCATAGGTGACCCTTAACTTCTTGGCTCTTTCAGCCTCATCTTCTTCAGCCTTTCTTTTTAACCTCGCCTGTCGTTCCTTCTTATCCTTCTTCAGAATATCCTCTTTAGACGGAAGTACTCTGCCACGGATCCAAGCAGGATCAACATCTGATTGCTTCCTCACGCAATCTTCCAAGTAAAACTTGACAACTTGATCAAGTTCTTTATGAAACAGAGAGATGAACCCTTTAACAGCAATTCTTCTAGACAGAATGTCAGGAAAGCTTGTGCACATAACAGATACATTCTTAATGACTTCCAGTCCGAACAGATCAACACCATTGAAGATGGGACCTTGAGTTACTCCAAGAAAATGCGAGGCATTACAATTTCTGATGGAGTCCACCACTTTGCTTTCAATCAGAATGTCTGAAATCATCCTTCCGAAAGGAATGGTTGTTCTTGGAATATGAGGGTACTTCGCCCTTTCATCTTCTCTTGACTCAAAGATAGAGGTTTTCAGATTCTCAAATAGAATATGGGAGATGTTGATCTCTATCTTTTTGCCAATGCAGAAAAGAGTATACTTGTGAGTCGGACTGATGTAGGAGGAGCAGCGTATCTTTTTTCTATGGTGAAGAGAACCCAGAATAATCTCAGCCCATACTTTATAAACAGGCTTTAAGTTGCCCGTGAAATGAGAATCAACTCCAACAGCTGTAGAGATTTGTTTTTCAACTAGAGCCCAGTCAACTGTATGGGGTTGAAACTCAGACCAACCTTCTTCATCATCAAGATTGTACAGCTTTCTGATGAGTTTCTCAGTGATAGTCACTTCATGCCCTAGCACGAATGAAATGATGGCAGTTGGGGTAACTGTTGCATGTACCCAAAACTCCTTTACAAGTTCAGGATAAATTGGACCAACCAATCTATCAAGATATTTGGACCATCCTTGCTCAAAGATTCTTGCATCACACTGAAAGCCATTTGCTTTAAGGTTGTTGACGTCCACAGCCGATTCACATAGAACTTCCAGTTCTTTCGTGGGTATTAAGCATGTTTTCAACGGAGCATCATTTTTGCTTAAACGGTTCTGTGTGGAAGTGATACTATCTTTAGAGATTGATGAACGAGAAGATGGATTCATTATGATAATGCTTTGTGATCAAATCAAGAACTAGGGTTTGAAGAGAGATGCAACGAGGTGAATGCACAAAAGAGAGAGAAAGAGAGAAAAAGTGGGAATGAAGATGAAGCGGGTTATTTAAAAGATTTAAAAAGAAATCATTATGCATTTAATGAGAAATGACATTAGGAGAGAGAACACAGTAAATGAAATGATTTAATACAGTTACCTAGGTCGGCGCCTTTTCAACTGCACGCTTTGTACAAACCGTACAGACACGTGTTCACCATCAGATAATAGATGACAGCTGTAGATTTCAGAATAGATTTTACGCCTTCAAATTCTGATTACTGCTTCTGAATTGATCTAATTTCTCTTCTGGAAATACTCCTTCTGAAGTGTGCTGATATAAGTCTGAATGATCTTCTGATCCATTACTTCTGATGTACACAGCTTCTGGAGGTTTACTTCTTTGTTCTGCAGCTTCTGATAAGACAAAACTGTATCTGCAGAAATTCTTAAGCTCTTTGTTTCATCAGAAACAAGTTTATCATCAAAACAGATGTTTATTGATTTGTCCACAATCAATGTTTCAATGTTGTATACTCTGTAGCCTTTTGAGCGTTCAGAATATCCAAGAAAGAAACATCAAAGCCTTAGAGGTAAACATCATAGATGGTTCCAAGACTAATAAGCTTCTTTTCTGAATTCCTACAAACATAGTCTCTTCAACAGATTTAAGAACCAGAACTTGGAAGACAATCTTTCTTCCCTTCAAGTGTTGAGAGCAACTTGAGTCCAGGTGTCATGTCATGTTGAATGTTGTCTTCTTTGTTATCAAGAGAATCTGCAAAAGAAATAATCTTTTTCTTTGGTACCCACATCTTCTTGGGTCCTTTCTTGTTAGATTTTCTCAAGTTCTGATTGAACTTGGGTTTGACATTATAAGCGATAGGAGGAGCAGCATGATAATTTTTAATATGAGTTTCATGATATTTCCTAGGTTGTGTCACATGCTTCTTGGTGTGTGTTATGTGAAAACTTTGTGCATGTGAGGTGTGCCTAATATCATGAGAGTGGCCATACTTGAACTGATCATACAATGGCTTGTATGTGAGTTTCATTTCATCAACAGGTTCAAGTTTGTATGGGGTTTCACCCTCATAACCAATGCCAACTCTTTTGTTTCCAGACACAGCATATATCATAGAAGCTAGCTGACTTCTGCCAATACTTCTAGATAAGAACTTCCTGAAACTTAAATCATATTCTTTCAGAATATGGTTTAGACTAGGAGTGGATTTTTCTGAATCAGAAGGAGATCCAACATTATTGGATAATTTTAAAAGTTTTTCTTTTAATTCAGAATTTTCCAACTCAAGCTTCTTTGTTTCAAATTCAAATTGCTTTTTCAGCTTTTTGTATTTGAGACTAATCTGAGACTTGAGTTCCAGTAATTCAGTTAGACCGGAAACTAACTCATCTCTAGTAAGTTCAGAAAATACCTCTTCAGAATCTGATTCTGATGTAGATTCTGATCCGTCATCTTCTGTCGCCATCAGCGCACAGTTAGCCTGCTCATCTTCTGAATCATCTTCTGACTCATCCCAGGTTGCCATAAGACCTTTCTTCTTATGAAACTTTTTCTTGGGACTTTCCTTCTGAAGATTTGGACATTCATTCTTGTAGTGTCCAGGCTCATTGCATTCATAGCACATGACTTTCTTCTTGTCAGATCTTCTTTCATCAGAAGATTCTCCATGTTCAAATCTCTTTGAACTTCTGAAGCCTCTGAACTTCCTTTGCTTGCTCTTCCAGAGTTGATTTACCCTTCTGAAAATCATGGACAGTTCATCTTCTTCTTCAGATTCTGATTCTTCAGGATCTTCTTCTCTAGCCTGAAAAGCGTTAGTGCATTTCTTGATATTTGATTTTAATGCAATAGACTTACCTTTCTTTTGAGGCTCATTTGCGTCCAGCTCTATTTCATGACTTCTCAAGGCACTGATAAGCTCTTCCAGAGAAACTTCATTCAGATTCTTCGCAATCTTGAATGCAGTCACCATCGGACCCCATCTTCTGGGTAAGCTTCTGATGATCTTCTTTACATGATCAGCCTTGGTGTATCCTTTGTCAAGAACTCTCAATCCAGCAGTCAGAGTTTGAAATCTCGAAAACATCTTTTCAATGTCTTCATCATCCTCCATCTTGAAGGCTTCATACTTCTGGATTAAGGCTAGAGCTTTGGTCTCCTTGACTTGAGCGTTTCCTTCATGAGTCATTTTCAAGGACTCATATATATCATAGGCTGTTTCCCTGTTTGATATTTTCTCATACTCAACATGAGAAATAGCATTCAGCAAAACAGTTCTGCATTTATGATGATTCCTGAAATGCTTCTTTTGATCATCATTCATTTCTTGCCTTGTCAGCTTTACGCCACTGGCATTTACTGGATGTTTGTAACCATCCATCAGAAGATCCCATAGATCACCATCTAGACCAAGAAAGTAACTTTCCAGTTTATCTTTCCAGTATTCAAAGTTTTCACCCTCAAATACCGGCGGTCTTGTGTAACCATTGTTACCGTTGTATTGCTCAGCAGAGCCAGATGTAGATGCAGGTGTAGGTGTAGACTTTTCACTTTCATCAACCATCTTTTACTGAAGCGTTTTTCTCTTCCTGAATCTTTTCTAAACACGGTTAAGTGCTTGCACCTTAGAACCGGCGCTCTGATGCCAATTGAAGGATAGAAAAACACTTAGAAAGGGGGGGATTGAATAAGTGTGACTTTAAAACTTGGACAATAAAAATAAAGTGCACAATTATTTTTATCCTGGTTCGCTGTTAACGAAGCTACTCCAGTCCACCCCCGCAGAGATGATTTACCTCAACCTGAGGATTTAATCCACTAATCGCACGGATTACAATGGTTTTCCACTTAGTCCACGACTAAGTCTTCCAGAGTCTACAGATCACAACTTGATCACTCCAGGAACACTGCTTAGATACCCTCTAAGACTTTTCTAGAGTCTACTGATCAACCTGATCACTCTAGTTACAAACTGCTCAGCCAACTGCCAAGACTTCCTAGAGTATACTGATCACACGATCACTCTAGTTCCTTACAACTTAATGTAATCTATTCAAGAGTTTACAAATGCTTCTTTAAAGCTATAATCACAAACTGTGATATTTCTCTTACAGTTTAAGCTTAATCTCACTAAGATATTACAAAAGCAATGTAGTGAGCTTTGATGAAGATGAAGATTCTGAGTTTAGATTTGAATAGCGTTTCAGCAAGTTTATTTTCGTTCAGAGTTGTTAAGAATTGGTAACCTTGCTTCTCATCAGAACTTCATATTTATAGGCGTTGAGAAGATGACCGTTGAATGCATTTAATGCTTTGCGTGTTCCGTACAGCATCGCATTTAATGTTATACGCTTTTGTCAACTACCTCGAGCCTTGTTCACGCTGTGTCTACTGACGTTGCCTTTAGTAGCTTTAACGTTCCTTTTGTCAGTCAGCGTAGTCTGCCACGTGTACTTCCTTCTGATCTGATGTTTGTGAATACGACGTTTGAATATCATCAGAGTCAAACAGCTTGGTGCATAGCATCTTCTGATCTTCTGACCTTGAAGTGCTTCTGAGCGTGATACCATCTTCTGATCTTCAGTGCTTCTGATCTCATGTTCTTCTGATGCTTCCATAGACCCATGTTCTGATTCTGCTTCGACCATCTTCTGATGTCTTGCCAGACCATGTTCTGATGTTGCATGCTGAACCATTTGAGACACAACTTCTGAGCGCTGAATTATGCGTACTCTTTATATATTTCCTGAAAGGGAAATTGCATTGGATTAGAGTACCATATTATCTTAAGCAAAATTCATATTATTGTTATCATCAAAACTAAGATAATTGATAAGAACAAATCTTGTTCTAACAGAATATGCCCTCATCAGCTTTAGCATCGAATTTACCAAGATTATCCTTACCATTGTTCAAAACAAAACACTTGCAACCGAATACATGGAGATGAGATACATTTGGTTTTCTACCTTTTAGTAATTCATAGGGATTTTTGTTCAGTATAGGACGTATTATTATCCTATTCAAAACATAACATGATGTACTAATCGCGTCAGCCCAGAAATACTTTGGTAGATTACCCTCATTCAGCATTGTTCTTGCCAGCTCCTCTAGAACCCGGTTTTTACGTTCAACTACTCCGTTTTGTTGAGGTGTTCTAGGAGCTGAAAAGTTATGCTCAATTCCATGTTTATCACAGTATTTTTCAAAAAGAATGTTTTCAAACTCTCCACCGTGATCACTTCGAATTGCAACTATTTTGTTGTTCATTTTGTTTTGACATAATCTTGCAAACTGTGTGAAAGCTGGAAAAGTTTGATCCTTACTAGGTAAAAAGATTGTCCAACAAAATCTCGAGTAATCATCGACAATGACAAAACCATAGGTGTTTCCACCTATGCTTTTAGTCCTTGAAGGGCCAAAGAGATCCATGTGAAGTAGTTCAAGAGGGCGTGATGTTGAAACCACGTTCTTTGATTTAAAAGAGATTTTTGTTTGCTTTCCCTTTTGACAAGCATCACATAGTTGATCTTTTGAGAACTTTATTTTAGGTAAGCCGATTACTAAATCTTTTGAGACAACCTTATTAAGTAAGTCAAAATTTATGTGGGCGAGACGTCTATGCCAAAGCCATGAGTCTTCGCTCAGAGTAACTAGACACTTGGTACTAGACTTAGATACCTCATCCAAGTTTAGCATGTAGATGTTGTTTACTCTTAAGCCCTTAAACATAATGTCTCTTTTCTTAGTATGTTCTAATGTGCAGCCAGAATTTGTAAACATTACTTTAAAATCTTTGTCACACAATTGACTTATACTTAAAAGATTATGTTTAAGACCTTCTACTAGCAGCACATCAGTTATAGTAGTGGTAGAAGGGTTACCTACACTTCCTTTACCAAGTATGGCTCCCCGATTGTTATCTCCATAGGTGACATACCCCTTTTTCTTTGCTTGAAACTCAACGAAAAGAGATAGGTCTCCAGTCATGTGTCTTGAACATCCGCTATCAAGGAACCACAACCTTTCGGCGATGTCAAGACACTTTTCCTGCAAGATTAATTTAAAGAGGGAGGTCCCCAATTTTCATTGGGTCCTTGGTAGTGAGTACACAATTTGTTGCACTTAGGCAACCATTGAAATACTCCTTTAGGAACTAAAATTCTCCTAAATTTGCATTTTTCAATGGTATGTCCCTTTTTGCAACAATAATGACAGATAATATGATGAGAATATGGAGTTTTGCTAGTTGATACTTTTGGTACAAAAGTGTATTTACTATATAAAGGAGTATACGATCTTTTGAACTTATTTGGATCAACCGCAAAAGTCACTTTTGGTTGTAGAGCCTTGTCTAACTTGGCTTTTAGATCTCTTACTTCTTTTTGCCAAATGTGACATGTCTCACAACCAAACCATGATGTAGGATCTATTTCAACTTTGTCCTTTTGAATGTCTAGCATAGATTGTTTTAAAGCTTCCATATCCTTTTCGGTTTTCTCAACTTTTGATTCAAGATATGAAAATATTTTCTTATTTGAGGCCAAAAGTTTGAAAGCTTTAATTGCATCTCTATGTAATTCTTCAAAAGCAAGTTTTAGTTGAGAATGAGATACCTTATCTACGAGTTCAGGTTTAAGATGACCTACAGCTTTCTTTTTCTTGTGTTGATGAGCCATGAAACATAGGTTTGCTGATTCTTCTTCATCGCTTGATGAGCTTTCACTAGATGAATCACTTTCCCATGCTATGTAAGCTCTTTTAGATTTGTTATGACCTTTGCTTTGGTTCTTCTCCTTTTCTTTCTTAAGGTATGGACAATCCGGTTTGTAGTGACCGACTTTCCCACAATTGAAGCAAAGACCTTTGATTTTTCCCTTGTTGTCGTCATCTTGTTTGAACATGTTTGATTGCTTTCTATAGTTGATCAAGCCTTTGTCGGAATGTTTTGCTCCATTTTTCTTTAGATATTTGTTGTATCTTCGCACAAACAGTCCCATTTCCTCATCATCGGAGTCTTCGTCATCACTTGTGTCACTATCCTTTGGCTCTCGTTTTGAGGTCTTGGAGCTCGAAGCTTTTACAGCTATTGACTTCTTCTCTACCTCTTTCTCCATGTTCTTTTCTTTCTTTGTCCTTTTCTCATGCATGTCAAGGCATTTAAGATGTTGTTCATGTTCCTCTAGTTTACCAAATAGAGTTGTGATGTCTAAAGTGTTTAGATCATTTGCTTCCTTTATTGCTGTAACTTTGGGTTGCCATTCCCTGTTCAAACATCTTAAGATTTTGTTAGTAGCAACTGCATTGGAAACAGGTCTATCAAGAGAATTTAACCGATTTTTCAGATGAACGAATCTCTTCTGCATGTTTTTGATGGATTCACCATCTTCCATGTGGAAGAGTTCGAACTCTTGAGTTAACGTATTGATCCTAGCTAGTTTGACATCATCCGTTCCCTCGTGGGCAACTTGCAATGTGTCCCACATAGCTTTAGCTGATCTACAATGGGAAACGCGATAGTATTCATCAACTCCTAGAGCTGAGATTAGAATATTTCTCGCTTTCCAATCGTATGCATATCTCTTTTCATCTTCAGCATCCCAAGTATTTTCTGGTTTTGGAACAACTGCACCAGCTGCATTTGTCATGGTGATCTGAAAGGGACCATTGAAAATAGCTGTCCAGATGTTCCTATCAATTGCATTGATGTGGACACATATACAATCCTTCCAATAGCCATAGTTTTCACCGTTGAAAACTGGAGCTCTATTGTGAGCCCCTTTACGTCCGGAAGCCATCTTTCCAATAAGTGTTTCACGTAGCACGAAATAAACCAGAGCTCTTGATGCCACTTGTTAGACGCCGGCCTTAGGATCTAGAGGGGGGGTGAATAGATCGTTCACAGTTTTGCGGAGTTAAACGACTTTTCAGCGGAAGTGATTCTGAATCGACTCGCGTCTATTCCGAACCACTATCGAAACGATTGTATATGTGTTTAAAACCAGTCGAATACTTGAGATAAGTGATAAGAGTATATGTTGCAGAATCAAAGCGTTGCTCTTATTGAAAATCAGATTAACTTCTTGTATGATGGACAATATTTGCAATGCAGTAAGAGTGATAGAAACAAATATACAAACACTTGGTGATAATGATCAAATTGATGGTGATTCAATATGTGATGGATTGTGATGTTTATATAGGTTCTTAATTCACAATCTTAACACTCGAATCGTTGATCAATTTGCTATTATAACCAAATATGAACAGAATGTAAATGAAAAAGTAAAAGCGACAAGAACACGATATTTGTTTAGGCAGTTCGTCGATCGTCCTCGCTACGACTACGTCTGCCCCCAATTCCAAATTGAAATTGGGTAATCTTTCATTAATGTTGAAAGTAGTATATACAAAGAAGATAACAAAGCGATAAACGATAAACCAATTATGTCGATCCTTTGAATCTTCTTCCCCCTTAATCTTGAGCAAGATCAAGGTTATCCAAGAGCTTCACTTTGATTCCCTTCTGCAGTGTCTTGATTCCTTGAACTCCCCGTTCCTCAATCGTTACACTCAGTCGAATCCTCAATGAACGTCTCTTGATAAAAACCCCCAAGAACCACCCGTCGTGGAGGACAAAACCCGCAGATTTTATTCACCAACAAACCCCACAAACCTTCACCCACTAGGAATCTTCAATTCCGTTCCATGGACGTTATCGAACTCATCACTAACCCGCAACGCAAGAATGATTATGTGTAATTGTGTTGGAGATGATGAAGAACGAAGATGAGAAGCGTTTGTGTATCTTTCAGTCGTTGGTGTTGCTTTGAATAATGAACCTTTGATAATATATATGATAGCTTAACAGTTGGAGATGAGAGAAACAGAATTTTTGGCATTCTTGATCAGTTAGGTCGACCTCTTGTAGAGCTTAGGTCGACCTAGCAGTGCTTGCAGAATTTTGCTCCCAGTTAGGTCGACCTGTTTAAGGAGTAGGTCGACCAGAATCCTCTTCAAATGCATTCTGGGGACATTTTCTCAGATTAGGTTGACCTAGTTGTTGTGTAGGTCGACCTAGCAGACTGGTATGTAAATTTCATCAATTTAGGTCGACCTAGATGATGTGTGAGTCGACCTAGCAGAAGTATATGGATTTTTCTCCATTTTAGGTCGACCTAGGTTGACAGTAGGTCGACCTAACTGCTGCTTTTCTGCATTCTTCTTGTTTTGCTTGTGTTGAGTCAACCTATAAGCATAATAGGTCGACCTGTTCTGACATGAGTGATCAATGCTTGCTTTTCTTTGAGTTTTCTGCTTCCACCTTGTTGCTTGTATGCTTATTGAGTTTGCCATGAATCAAAAACATCTTTGTGATTGTAATCTTGTATTCACATACTCCCCCTTTTTGATGATGGCAAACCAGTAGTCGAGGCTTTGGTAGTAAGAGATAAAGACTCAACAATGCTCCCCCGTACATTCAGCATCTATTTCTCGACAAGGCAATCTCTCAACAAAGCTCCCCCGTACACTCAGCATCTATCTCCCCCTTTGTCAACATCAAAAAGAGATACAACGAAAAGAGGAAAGTAACGAGAGAAACATAGATAAAATGCTAGCATTCATAAAAAGGTAGCCAGTTATAGCATGAGAGTCAAATGAGCAAGAGCGATATATGTATGAAGTCACTATAAGCATGTTAATTGATAGCATATTATAGTATCAATAATATTTTTGGAAGTGAACAACAATAACGTTACCGCTTTCTCAACTTTAATGGCAGCCTTTAATCAATGTGGAATGACGCCTGGCTAGATGATGAACTACCTTTACGCTAAGAAAAATGTTAGCAAAACAAAATATATATATATATAAAGTAAAGGAATAATATTAAGAGAGAACAAACGTAATTAGCCCAAATTAGAGATATCGAGTATCCCTAATTCCCTACGAATGTTGAAGTATTGCTCCGTTGCTAGAGGTTTGGTGAAGATGTCAGCTAGTTGCTTCTTGCTTTCTACATGTTCAAATGTAACGTCTCCTTTTTCTACATGATCTCGTAGAAAGTGATGTCTTACTTCAATATGCTTGGTACGTGAGTGTAAGACAGGATTTTTACTCAAGTTTATGGCACTTGTGTTATCGCACATGATAGGTATGCGATCAAGCTTAATACCAAAGTCAAGAAGTTGTTGCTTGAGCCATAATATTTGTGCACAGCAGCTTCCAGCAGCTACATATTCTGCCTCAGCAGTAGATAATGCAACCGATACTTGTTTCTTGCTATGCCAACTTATTAATGAATTTGAGAATAGATGACACGTTCCACTGGTGCTTTTTCTATCGGATTTGCAGCCAGCAAAATCTGAATCAGAGAATCCTACCAAATGACACTCATTTCCCTTTGGATACCATAGGCCATATGTAGTAGTTCCACGTAAGTATCGCAGAATTCTTTTGACAGCTTTCAAGTGAGATTCTTTTGGACAAGATTGATATCTTGCGCACATACACACACTAAACATGATGTCTGGTCTTGAGGCAGTAAGATACAATAGTGAACCTATCATACCTCGGTATAATTTCACGTCAACCTCTTTACCTTTTTCATCTTTGTCTAGATTAGTATTTGTTGCCATAGGTGTGTCAATTTCTTTTGCTTCACTCATTCCAAATCTTTTGAGCAGCTCCGTACAGTATTTAGTTTGATTCACAAATGTTCCATGACTGAGTTGCTTGATTTGTAGGCCAAGAAAGAAATTTAGCTCACCCATGAGACTCATCTCAAATTCACTCTGCATAAGCTTAGAAAAATCTTTGACAAGTTTTGCATTAGTCGACCCAAATATAATGTCATCTACATAAATTTGGACTAAGAGAATATCTTTATCTTTTCTTTTAATAAAGAGAGTAGTGTCAACTTTACCCCTAGAGTACCCTTGACTAAGGAGAAATTTTCTCAAACGTTCGTACCAAGCCCGAGGGGCTTGTTTGAGACCGTATAGAGCACGTTTCAGCTTATAGACATGAGTTGGATACATGTAATTCTCAAAGCCGGGTGGCTGAGCAACATAGACTTCTTCATTTATATAGCCATTTAGAAAGGCACTTTTAACATCCATTTGGAATAGTTTGAAGTCTTTAGAACAAGCATAAGCAAGTAAGAGACGAATAGCTTCGAGACGTGCTACAGGAGCGTATGTCTCTTCATAATCAATAACTTCCTCTTGATTATAACCTTGGGCAACTAATCTAGCTTTGTTTCTAGTAATAACACCGTTTTCATCAAGTTTGTTACGAAAAACCCATCTAGTGCCTATTACTTGATGATCTCCCGGATGAGGGACTAAGTCCCAAACATCATTCCGTTTAAATTGGTTTAATTCTTCTTGCATGGCCATTAGCCAATGCTCATCAAGTAATGAATCCTTAAGTTTTTCGGCTCAACTTGTGAAACAAAAGCAAAATGATGACAGAAGTTACTTATCTTTGAGCGTGTTGTAACGCCCCTTGAGATGTCTCCTATTATATTGTCAATTGGATGGTCTTTCACATTTGTCCAGGCTTTGGGAAGTTCTTCATTGTTTGAGATGCTTTCTTTTTCATTTTCATTGTGAGACTCATCTTTCTCTCTCTCAGCATCTTTCTTTACAATACTTTCATTCTCGTCTTCCTTATCCTTGACAATGTCTTCAGTGGACGGACCTGCACCATTAAATGAAAGACCTTTCTCGACATATTTTGCATAAGATTCATCAAAAGACACGTGTACTGACTCTTCTACTATAAGTAATCTCTTATTATATATCCGATATGCTTTGCTAGATTGTGAGTAACCAAGGAATATGCCCTCATCAGCTTTAGCATCGAATTTACCAAGATTATCCTTACCATTGTTCAAAACAAAACACTTGCAACCGAATACATGGAGATGAGATACATTTGGTTTTCTACCTTTTAGTAATTCATAGGGAGTTTTGTTCAGTATATGACGTATTATTATCCTATTCAAAACATAACATGCTGTACTAATCGCGTCAGCCCAGAAATACTTTGGTAGATTACCCTCATTCAGCATTGTTCTTGCCAGCTCCTCTAGAACCCGGTTTTTACGTTCAACTACTCCGTTTTGTTGAGGTGTTCTAGGAGCTGAAAAGTTATGCTCAATTCCATGTTTATCACAGTATTTTTCAAAAAGAATGTTTTCAAACTCTCCACCGTGATCACTTCGAATTGCAACTATTTTGTTGTTCATTTTGTTTTGACATAATCTTGCAAACTGTGTGAAAGCTGGAAAAGTTTGATCCTTACTAGGTAAAAAGATTGTCCAACAAAATCTCGAGTAATCATCGACAATGACAAAACCATAGGTGTTTCCACCTATGCTTTTAGTCCTTGAAGGGCCAAAGAGATCCATGTGAAGTAGTTCAAGAGGGCGTGATGTTGAAACCACGTTCTTTGATTTAAAAGAGATTTTTGTTTGCTTTCCCTTTTGACAAGCATCACATAGTTGATCTTTTGAGAACTTTATTTTAGGTAAGCCGATTACTAAATCTTTTGAGACAACCTTATTAAGTAAGTCAAAATTTATGTGGGCGAGACGTCTATGCCAAAGCCATGAGTCTTCGCTCAGAGCAACTAGACACTTGGTACTAGACTTAGATACCTCATCCAAGTTTAGCATGTAGATGTTGTTTACTCTTAAGCCCTTAAACATAATGTCTCTTTTCTTAGTATGTTCTAATGTGCAGCCAGAATTTGTAAACATTACTTTAAAATCTTTGTCACACAATTGACTTATACTTAAAAGATTATGTTTAAGACCTTCTACTAGCAGCACATCAGTTATAGTAGTGGTAGAAGGGTTACCTACACTTCCTTTACCAAGTATGGCTCCCCGATTGTTATCTCCATAGGTGACATACCCCTTTTTCTTTGCTTGAAACTCAACGAAAAGAGATAGGTCTCCAGTCATGTGTCTTGAACATCCGCTATCAAGGAACCACAACCTTTCGGCGATGTCAAGACACTTTTCCTGCAAGATTAATTTAAAGAGGGAGGTCCCCAATTTTCATTGGGTCCTTGGTAGTGAGTACACAATTTGTTGCACTTAGGCAACCATTGAAATACTCCTTTAGGAACTAAAATTCTCCTAAATTTGCATTTTTCAATGGTATGTCCCTTTTTGCAACAATAATGACAGGTAATATGATGAGAATATGGAGTTTTGCTAGTTGATACTTTTGGTACAAAAGTGTATTTACTATATAAAGGAGTATACGATCTTTTGAACTTATTTGGATCAACCGCAAAAGTCACTTTTGGTTGTAGAGCCTTGTCTAACTTGGCTTTTAGATCTCTTACTTCTTTTTGCCAAATGTGACATGTCTCACAACCAAACCATGATGTAGGATCTATTTCAACTTTGTCCTTTTGAATGTCTAGCATAGATTGTTTTAAAGCTTCCATATCCTTTTCGGTTTTCTCAACTTTTGATTCAAGATATGAAAATATTTTCTTATTTGAGGCCAAAAGTTTGAAAGCTTTAATTGCATCTCTATGTAATTCTTCAAAAGCAAGTTTTAGTTGAGAATGAGATACCTTATCTACGAGTTCAGGTTTAAGATGACTTACAGCTTTCTTTTTCTTGTGTTGATGAGCCATGAAACATAGGTTTGCTGATTCTTCTTCATCGCTTGATGAGCTTTCACTAGATGAATCACTTTCCCATGCTATGTAAGCTCTTTTAGATTTGTTATGACCTTTGCTTTGGTTCTTCTCCTTTTCTTTCTTAAGGTATGGACAATCCGGTTTGTAGTGACCGGCTTTCCCACAATTGAAGCAAAGACCTTTGATTTTTCCCTTGTTGTCGTCATCTTGTTTGAACATGTTTGATTGCTTTCTATAGTTGATCAAGCCTTTGTCGGAATGTTTTGCTCCATTTTTCTTTAGATATTTGTTGTATCTTCGCACAAACAGTCCCACTTCCTCATCATCGGAGTCTTCGTCATCACTTGTGTCACTATCCTTTGGCTCTCGTTTTGAGGTCTTGGAGCTCGAAGCTTTTACAGCTATTGACTTCTTCTCTACCTCTTTCTCCATGTTCTTTTCTTTCTTTGTCCTTTTCTCATGCATGTCAAGGCATTTAAGATGTTGTTCATGTTCCTCTAGTTTACCAAATAGAGTTGTGATGTCTAAAGTGTTTAGATCATTTGCTTCCTTTATTGCTGTAACTTTGGGTTGCCATTCCCTGTTCAAACATCTTAAGATTTTGTTAGTAGCAACTGCATTGGAAACAGGTCTATCAAGAGAATTTAACCGATTTTTCAGATGAACGAATCTCTTCTGCATGTTTTCGATGGATTCACCATCTTCCATGTGGAAGAGTTCGAACTCTTGAGTTAACGTATTGATCCTAGCTAGTTTGACATCATCCGTTCCCTCGTGGGCAACTTGCAATGTGTCCCACATAGCTTTAGCTGATCTACAATGGGAAACGCGATAGTATTCATCAACTCCTAGAGCTGAGATTAGAATATTTCTCGCTTTCCAATCGTATGCATATCTCTTTTCATCTTCAGCATCCCAAGTATTTTCTGGTTTTGGAACAACTGCACCAGCTGCATTTGTCATGGTGATCTGAAAGGGACCATTGACAATAGCTGTCCAGATGTTCCTATCAATTGCATTGATGTGGACACATATACAATCCTTCCAATAGCCATAGTTTTCACCGTTGAAAACTGGAGCTCTATTGTGAGCCCCTTTAGGTCCGGAAGCCATCTTTCCAATAAGTGTTTCACGTAGCACGGAATAAACCAGAGCTCTTGATGCCACTTGTTAGACGCTGGCCTTAGGATCTAGAGGGGGGGTGAATAGATCGTTCACAGTTTTGCGGAGTTAAACGACTTTTCAGCGGAAGTGATTCTGAATCGACTCGCGTCTATTCCGAACCACTATCGAAACGATTGTATATGTGTTTAAAACCAGTCGAAGACTTGAGATAAGTGATAAGAGTATATGTTGCAGAATCAAAGCGTTGCTCTTATTGAAAATCAGATTAACTTCTTGTATGATGGACAATATTTGCAATGCAGTAAGAGTGATAGAAACAAATATACAAACACTTGGTGATAATGATCAAATTGATGGTGATTCAATATGTGATGGATTGTGATGTTTATATAGGTTCTTAATTCACAATCTTAACACTCGAATCGTTGATCAATTTGCTATTATAACCAAATATGAACAGAATGTAAATGAAAAAGTAAAAGCGACAAGAACACGATATTTGTTTAGGCAGTTCGTCGATCGTCCTCGCTACGACTACGTCTGCCCCCAATTCCAAATTGAAATTGGGTAATCTTTCATTAATGTTGAAAGTAGTATATACAAAGAAGATAACAAAGCGATAAACGATAAACCAATTATGTCGATCCTTTGAATCTTCTTCCCCCTTAATCTTGAGCAAGATCAAGGTTATCCAAGAGCTTCACTTTGATTCCCTTCTGCAGTGTCTTGATTCCTTGAACTCCCCGTTCCTCAATCGTTACACTCAGTCGAATCCTCAATGAACGTCTCTTGATAAAAACCCCCAAGAACCACCCGTCGTGGAGGACAAAACCCGCAGATTTTATTCACCAACAAACCCCACAAACCTTCACCCACTAGGAATCTTCAATTCCGTTCCATGGACGTTATCGAACTCATCACTAACCCGCAACGCAAGAATGATTATGTGTAATTGTGTTGGAGATGATGAAGAACGAAGATGAGAAGCGTTTGTGTATCTTTCAGTCGTTGGTGTTGCTTTGAATAATGAACCTTTGATAATATATATGATAGCTTAACAGTTGGAGATGAGAGAAACAGAATTTTTGGCATTCTTGATCAGTTAGGTCGACCTCTTGTAGAGCTTAGGTCGACCTAGCAGTGCTTGCAGAATTTTGCTCCCAGTTAGGTCGACCTGTTTAAGGAGTAGGTCGACCAGAATCCTCTTCAAATGCATTCTGGGGACATTTTCTCAGATTAGGTCGACCTAGTTGTTGTGTAGGTCGACCTAGCAGACTGGTATGTAAATTTCATCAATTTAAGTCGACCTAGATTATGTGTGAGTCGACCTAGCAGAAGTATATGGATTTTTCTCCATTTTAGGTTGACAGTAGGTCAACCTAACTGCTGCTTTTCTGCATTTTTCTTGTTTTACTTGTGTTGAGTCAACCTATAAGCATAATAGGTCGACCTGTTCTGACATGAGTGATCAATGCTTGCTTTTCTTTGAGTTTTCTGCTTCCACCTTGTTGCTTGTATGCTTATTGAGTTTGCCATGAATCAAAAACATCTTTGTGATTGTAATCTTGTATTCACAGCTTGTATGCTTATTGAGTTTGCCATGAATCAAAAACATCTTTGTGATTGTGATCTTGTATTCACAAAGGCTTCTTTCTGGCAAGAACTGGGCATTTATGATTTAATCCAACTGTCCAAGACTGGTTTAGAATACAACCAAACCATGTTAGTTGCGTCAGTTTATTTCTGGGATGCTTCCCACAACACTTTCCATCTTCCATGTGGAATGATCACCCCCACGCTTTTCGACATAGCTGCTATTACGGGGCTTCGACCAACCGGAGAACCTTTCGACCCCAACATCATGGATACTGATACTATTAACTTCAATGAAGCAACTGTTACTTATACTGCATTCATTCAACAATACCATGATAAAACGCAGGAAGAAGTCTCCGACGAGGAGCATATTGCTTTCTTAGCATTATGGCTCTCAAGGTGTGTTTTCTGCTCCAGATCCATACAAGTTGCAAAGAGATATCTCGGTATGGCTAATCAACTCCATGCTGGAACAAAACTAAACCTGAGCCAGTTAATTCTAGGGTTTCTCTATGAGAACCTAGGTGAAGCAACAGACCTTGTAAAGAATTATAGAACAGGTTCTATGCTTTTCGCTGGCCCCTTCTGGCTGCTACAACTGTGGCTCAATGCTACTTTTGAGGCTCAACTCCCATTTCGAGGTGTTGTAAACGAAGAAGATCCAGATATTAAAAATCGAACTGTAGAAGGAACCAGGTTGGCTTCGCTAACCGCAAAAGAAGAGACTGGTAAACTTCGCGAGCACTTTCTAGCATATGTCATGATGTTTGCTCGGTGTCATCAATTCAGCCCTTCGATGGCTCCGTTCGTAAACAGGACAGTGGGTCCCGAATGGTTCACTCGAAAGTTTCCACCAACATCTCAAGATCAAGAAACTGAATCTATGACTATTTGGGGAGCTTTCCTTACTCTAAGGTTATTCTATCATCGTCTTCGCCCCTCCAAAAGCCAATATGTTCTCCTCTGCTACCAACCAAATCTGGTATCAAGGCAATTTGGATTGGTTCAAGTAAAACCCAAATGTCTGTATGATAAAAGGAACCACATGTGTTTACACACTTTATATCTGACTGAAGAAGAATGTGAGTCAAAAATTGCCAGATACGCTGGTGTGACCAACCTTTCACCTATTCCTTTTGATCCTGCATTTTACTCTACTCCGGATTTTCAACAATGGTGGACGGACTATTACACCACGCAAATCTTTGATGCTGAGAGCCTTACTCGCGAACTAACTGAAGCTTTTGCTGATGTGCAGGAAAAATTTCAAAAAGGTACTTCGACTCGTATTAAAGAAATACAAGCCTTTCAAAAGTTATTTGAAACCATTTACAGGCCCGATGATCTTAATCGAACCGTTCGTGAGGCAGCAGTCACTTTGCGCGAAAATTTTTCTACTAAACTGGATAAGTTGAAACTGCCCTCGTCTGTTCGACCAGAACTGCGTTATGAAGTGGCTTTCAAACTTAATCCTCCAAAATTCCCTCCACTGCCAAGCGCTGATTTTGGTGTGGCTTTAAGCCCTCCTTTCCCAGACTGGTTCGTGTGTGGGAATGTTTTTAAAATTCTTCAGGAAAGCACTAAAAAACGTGTTGAACGAGTGGTCCCGACTAAGCATACCCTGGATACTTTCAAAGGACATCTCCATATAGATCTTGAACATGTTCGTGTCTTGACTCCAATACCTGAAGGTTTGGGTTTAGACAAAAAAATTTGACTAACGTTCCTTTTCCGTTGAAATACTAATTCCAGTTCCAACTACAGCTATTGCTCGAAGGAAAAAGATCAAACAACTCCCTGCGCAGAAAGCTTCTAAAGTTTCGCAAAGCAACAAGCCCAGTGAGAGTGACTCTATCACTGTTGACAAGAAACCCACGGTATATACATACTTTATCCTTCATTTGTATGTTGCATGAATCATACTTACCTCACTCGATTTCTATTTTCAGAGTTCGAAGCCTCCACCACATTCGAAGCGAAAAACCTCTCCAGTAGTTGTCTCAGATGATGATGACAAATCTCCACCTCGAACCAGACAAGCCCAAAAGAAAAGGCAGAAGGCCGCTACTCCTTCAAGAAAAGAAAAGGGATCTGGGTCTTCGAAACTTACTTCCCCGGGTGACAAGGTATCTTCTGAAGAATCACCTTTGAAAGGTGGTAGTAACACTTTCGTTGTTGAGAGCCACAATTCGAGCCCAGATAACATCCTAGCTAAGGTATTTGGACTTCCCAACCTAATCATCTTTATAAATTTTTAACTTAAAATAATTAAGTTAACATTTTACCTTATGATTGTAGGATGATGTTGGCACAGCCACTTCTGACCTCAAATCCTTCACTCTTAATATTGATCTTGATAAACTCCAAGGTAAATGCATACTCTTTTTTACAGCGAAGAGATTTCTTGCAACTTTCCTTACCATAACATGTTCTAATTATTTCACGCAGGTAAATTTCATGTGCTTTCACCAGTGATCGAAGACGCTCAGCCTCTTGCGACTATCATTCCTAGTACAGCAGTCGAAGAGAGCCATTCAACTGATGATTCTCCACCTACCCACAAGAGCGAAAAAGCAGACCAACAATGTTCAGGTAGCAACAATGCAGCTGGTCATCCATCTGGTAGTGAGGACACTTTATCTGAACAAGATGTCACGGAAGAAACCTCCAAGTTAGCCACAGTAGTTCCCCACGAGACCACACCTTTTGGGACCACAGTTTCTCCTAAAACTACTTCGACTCCTGCCCCAGCAAAGCCTACTCCTTCAGAATTGGAGCAGCTTAAACAAACTGATCCTTTCAGCTTCCTCAAGGCTATGATGGATATTGATAATATTTCACCTTCTGAGCTCGAAACTTCTCCAGCTGTACAGCCGGAATCTGGTAATAAAGAGGATACTTCCGTCCTTCTTCATCAGATAAAGGAAAAGTTCTTCGAAACCAACCTTGTCGAAATTCTTAGCAAGGATCCTATCAAAAGTCATAGCTTGAATCAACTTCTGAAAAAGGTGGATCTACTCCTGGTTTCGAAAGAAGTCTCAGAGGTGATTGTTTTGCTGGGTTCCCTGATTGAACAACTCCAATCAAACATTCTTCGACGTTGCCATATTGAGGAACAACTTGCTACGAAGATGTCTTCTCATAGTTCATCTTGGAAAGCCGCTATTGATGCGTCGAAGAAAGGTGATGCTCTCAAACTTAATCGCTCAGAGAAACAGAAAGAGTATGATGAATGTGAGCATAATAGCCTTTGTTTTATTCTGATTAATTTCTATCCCCCTTTTTATGAACCACGAAGCCCAGGAAATCTCCAGCATGCACAAAGAAAGCACATTTGAGGGGATTCATCTTTAAGCCATGTTTTCTCATTCTTTCGAATGATTGGCTTAGATGATCGAGATGATCGCAATCTGAGACAGATTTAACAACGATGTCATCTATGTATACTTGCATGAACGTTTCTATAAAATCATGAAATATAGAATTCATTGCCCTCTGGTAGGTTGCCCCAGCATTCTTTAAATCGAAAGGCATTACAACCCACTCATAGGTGTCTATTGCCCCTGGGCAACGAAGAGCTGTTTTAGACACATCTTCTTCTGCAATGAAAATCTGATTATAACCAGAGTATCCATCCAACATACTTAGATATTCGAAGCCTGCGGCTGAATCCACTAACATTTCTGCCACAGGCATGGGATATTCATCCTTAGGAGTTGCTGCATTTAGATCACGAAAATCTATGCATACTCTTAATGAACCATTCTTTTTAATAACCGGTACAATATTAGCAATCCATTCGACATACCTTGTGGTTCTGATGAACTTACACCGTAGGAGTCTTTCGACTTCTGCTTTAATCTTTGAATGAATTTCTAGTGCGAACCTTCTAGGAGTTTGCTTGATGGGCTTTTTTCCTTCCTTTATGGGTAACTTCAATTCGACCAAATCGCGCCCTAAACCAGGCATCTCATTGTAATCCCATGCAAAGCAATCTTTGTTCTCCTTCAACAACACGACCACTTTTGACTTTAGCGTTGGTTCTAGTTTCGCACTGACATATGTTACCCTCTGTTGAAAGTATTTGTGGGTAAATATTTTCTGTAATATATCGTATCCACAGGGATTGGTTAATATCACTGCCGTTCTATAGTTGTTTATTTTGAGTTAGGAAATTTGGTTTGGTTTGTTTTATACTTCTAATAATATCAAAAGCAAATAATAAAATAAAAGTAAGTAAAGGACTTTGTGTTAACAAATAAAGAAAGATGTTGAGCCTTTAGGGTTCATCAACCTAATCCTATACAATTATCAATTAATTCACAATAGAACAATCCTTTGAATCATTATCTTCACTTATCCTCAAATAAGATTCCATGTCTGCAAATCAAATTAGATAAACTTTTACCGGAATGAGATTCGATCTCTCCAAATATCAATAACGATAATAGTAATTAAGCACGATAATTATGAAAACCCAATTACAATTCCATCTCTGCAAATTGCAATTGAATCAATATAGTAACCTAGGGAAAAAGTTAAATCCTTTCTTTCGATCAAAGATTCAACGATAATTTAAGAATAAAAACAAGATTTCTTATTGATAATGAATACAAATAATTGTTCACAGGAATTAATCAATGGTAATGTATATTCATAGGTTAACTACTACCTTAGACTCAACAAGAGGGATTTAGCTCTCCATAGACATGAAGAACACACAAGAATTAATAGAAGGATTCATCTTCATCAATGGAATGTCTTCGATTGGTAAAGAACTGGCCTTCAATTGTTATTCTTGGCTGCAATCTCAGAATGCTCTCCTAATTTCGCTTTTCACAAAATTCTCTAACCACTTGGAAAACTAGGGCTTTAAAACAGAACTTTTGGGCTTTTAACGCCGAGGCCGCGGCGCGGCAACGGGCTGGCGCGGCGCGCCCATCAAACAGAAGTATTTTCGCGGCGCGCCTAGGAACTCTCGCGGCGCGCCCCTTGCACTTTCCATCTTTTTCTTCAGCCTTTGAGACTTCCAGCTTTCTTTCCTCCTCATGTTCTTCTTAAGTTCTTATTCAGCTCAAAACCTGCAACAATAACACCCACAAGTGATTCGATTTGCTTTACGCACGAACTAAACTTATTCAGTTCAATTCTTAATAAAAACCTATGGATTCATCACATTTTTGCATTGGTTTAGAGAAGAAATCACTTATATTAACACATGAATTTACCATTAATTTACTCCTAACAAACTCTCCCCAACTTAGAGTTTTGTTTGTCCCTAAACAAAATTACTTACCTCCAGCAAAGTTTACCGACAATCAAGCAACAAGTTTTTCAAAAAGTTTTTCTCAAGTGGTTCAATCCAGTAACCAAGTCAAATACTCCTCTTCTACCTGCAAACTCAGAACATCCACATGAAACAAACGTTGAAAGCAAATTACCTCCAGAAGTTCAAAACACTACACAATTGTAATTGAATCAGCACTAATCACTCTCATCAAAAAGTATGATGAATAAAAGAGGGGTTAAACACTCATCCACACAATTAAATCAACAAAAATCCATATCATACGTTCACCGAATTGCTAGCATCAAGTCCTGTGGAATCTGAGAATCAGAAGGTCTTTCTCGGGTTGTAATGCGGTTTAGATTCAAAGAAAAGAAGATGATCAAGGGTTGTTCCTAATCTAGGGAAGCATCCAATTCACAACTCATTCCTTCTTTTCTATAACTTTAATTCTCTCACCCGTTCATCCTTTTCCATTCGTAGCTTGGTTTTTCTCTCTCACTTTTTTTTCAACAACTATTATATTCAAACGTTGTTCTTTTTCCATTAATTTTCTCTTTTTTTTTTTCAAGCTACGAATTCTTTAGCCTTTCACCAATTACCACATATACTTACTCTTCTTTTGAAAGTGACTCTCCCCAACTTGGAGATCAACCTGTATTTAGATTATATGAATGCTCCCCTACTTTCTAAAAAAGGTCAAAGAGAAAACACATCACCAAATTTTATGGTTGATGGTCCAAAACAAAACTTTTTATTGAGATCAAACTCACCAGGTATTTTCCTTAGTGCATATTATGATGCTTATCTTGACCTCAGGCTCAAAGAATGGTTAGCAAAGGATCGCACTCTCACAGAAGCAAATAAGTTGTACATTAGAATAGGCTAAAAGAACTCTCAGATTCAAACAAGTGCCTAAATCACTTCCACAGATTTCCACAGACGATGCAACAACCGGTTTAGCATGATACAAACACGTCAAAATAATTGATGGTCTCCTGCATATAGTAAACAATGGAAAGCTTTCCTCACAAAGGTTAAGGCTAAGCTGATCCAACAAACAATGTACCATAAAGAACTTCTGACAGTATTTACTAACACCTTAAGTTTCATTGCACACATTAAGAGTTTGAGTTCAAAAATTCATACCTGCTTTGTTACTTATTGAAAAAGAGAGTGAAACTCAAAAATTTTGAACATTCACTTACTACCACTTTCATACATGTTGCTTCATTGTTGATACTTCGCTTGAGGTTCTCGCTTTGTTATGGGACTACTTACTCTAACTGGGAGTACAAAAAAAAACTAGAATTGAAAGAAACAACGAATTGCAATACTTAACATAACTTAACTCAAATAAAACAAGTCATGTGACCACTGAGGTTCACTAGAGTCTAGATCAGATAAACAGAAGAAAAAAAACAGCAGTCTTATCATCAACCCAATTACCAACACAAAACACTTTTTCACTCAAATCTCAAACAAACATGGCATCAATATCAGCCTCAATATCCTCCTCATTCTCCTGGCCTTGGTTATCAGCCCCAGCAGTACCACCTGCATCAGCACTTGTACCAGTACCTGCATCCCCCCCAACAGGAAAAGGGTTGGTCTCCGGCCAACCACAGTAAGTGAAGTAGCTTTCCCTGGTTGGGAAAGTTCTCTCTTCAGGAGCTACAGACAGGTTCCTGAATTGTTGCTGCATAGCATCGTGCAGGAAGATCTGGGACCTCTGATTTGCTTCAAACATAGCAGAATAATAATGATGGGCTACCAGAGGGTCAAAAGGGGCTGCACTACCCTGAGGGGGTGCTGCAGAAACGGAAGGTCCAGCTGGAGGAGGATCGGTTGCTTGATCCCTGTAATATGGCTTCGCACAAAACCTGTCAATAAAAACATCATCAATAAAAGTGTTAATAACGTGATGTCCCTGTGCAGGAATTTCCACTCCGGCGTCTTTACAAAGACCCATAATCAATCCAGGTAATGGCAACACACATTTGGCATTAATGCCATGTTGTGTGTCACTCAAAGCAGCTCGTCGCAATTCCTGGGAGAGGATGAATGCGACATCAACAGAGTTTTCCGTCATGATTGTGGTTATTAAGAAAGCCACATCAAGAGGAATGGTGGTGACATGAGTCCTTGGTCGGATGTTGTAGAGGATCACCGACAGAATTCCCCTTGCTGAAACCTTTAGATCCTTCCTGTTGTAGTGAGTTGGATTCCCTTGCCGACTCAGCTCTGGTCCTCGCCCCCTAGTACAAATGTTCTCCGTCATCAGTTCCACAAAGTCGACACAATTGTTGACATTCTGCCGGTAGAAGCATTTTTCATTCTCACCCAATTGGAGTGGTTCCCCTAAGAATTCACTGATTGACTCTCTGTCAAACGCCACAGTTTTGCCTCTTACATAGGACTGATAAGAGTAAGCGACAGATTCATCAGTAGTCTTGATTGCATTGGCATAAAATTCCTTGACTATGTCATAGTCAATCACTGTGTGTGGTTCAAACACTTTTTCCCAATTCCTGTTTTCCAGAAAACCCCACATATTAGCATAAGGAGCATCTTCATCTCCCCGAGGTACAACAACTTTCTCAGCCAAGATGGTTCTAGAGCCCAGAGTCTTGAACCTGTCGGCTTGAGCCCGACCTAAAAACTTATCAGCTTGATTTGCAGTAGCACGGGATCCTCTAGGACCAGAGCTTGTGGACTTGGTGCGCACTCTCTTGGCCGGATTCATCTGCAATTATCACAAACAATGACAGAGCAGCATATAGGGTCAGATAAACAAAACAAAATTTGTCAAAAATCTCCAGCCGCGACGCGACTGCGGCTTCCTGCGGCGCGGCTGCGGCGCATCTAAGGGTTCCTTCCCTGCACTGAACCTTCTTTGAAGGTCCTAACGCCCTTAGTCAGACCATAGCAGAGCAATTAGACAATAAAACAATGTCTTCTACCCTAGGGTTCACACAAATATCATTTAATTCTTAATACCTCATGATTTAGGGTTACCTTCAAGTGAAACACAGCGGCTAGAACACAAGAGTGGAGAGTGAGGAACATACCTTGCTGTAGATTGAGTAATGATGGGCAAAAATAGCGAACTGGGTGATTGATTGGAGCTCTGAACCGGAGGTTGCGCTTTTGGACTTGGAAGTTGTAAAAGATAGAATGAGGGGGAAGTGAGGGTTTTCAAAATAAAACTTATTTTTAGCCTTGTACCGCGGCGCGCAAGCGTACCTCCGCGGCGCGCAAATCTTTCTGTTTTGCAGCGCGGCGCGCGCTTAACGCCCGCGGCGCGATCCTTTTTAAAAAAAATTTCTTTTGTTCCTTGTTCCCCCACTTCGCTTTTTTGCAACTTCCCTTGTGCTGATGGCACTGATTGATGATAACTGAATAAACTAAAAAGATAAAAGAAAATTACTTAAATTGAAAGATGCTTACTCTGTTGGGTTGCCTCCCAACAAGCGCTTCGTTTAACGTCGCATGGCTCGACGGTTAAACCCCTTTGACTAGGAGTTCAACAGGGAGATTGTGCATACTTCTCTATCAAACTCTCCCCCAAGGTAGCTTTTTAACCGTTCTCCATTAACGGTCCAACTGTCTTTGGTCTTACCATCTTCAATAGTAATGGCCCCGTAGGGTTTAATTTCCTTGATTATAAACGGTCCTGACCACTTAGACTTCAATTTGCCTGGGAAGAGCTTGAGTCTGGAGTTGAATAGTAATACAAGGTCGCCTACCTTGAACTCTTTCTTCTTGATTCTCTTATCATGGTACCTTTTCATGTTTTCCTTATACATTTTATTAGACTCATATGCTAGGTACCTGAATTCCTCAAGTTCATGGAGTTGATTCTTCCTCTTCTTATACGCCAAACTATCATCTCTATTGAAGAAACGAAGGGCCCATAGTGCTTTGTGCTCTACCTCCACCGGTAGATGACATGCCTTACCATAAACCATTTGAAAAGGCGATGCACCCGTTGGTGCTTTGTATGCTGTCCTATATGCCCACAAGGCATCATCTATCCTTACCGACCAGTCTTTACGGGATTCTGACACTGTCTTCTCGAGAATGTTCTTGATTGCTCGATTGGAAATCTCTGCTTGCCCGTTGGTTTGGGGATGATAAGGCGAAGCTATCTTGTGGTTGATATGATATTTGTCCAGCACTTTTGCCACCTGTTCATTAACAAAATGAGATCCACCATCGCTTATGATCACTCTAGGCATGCCAAAACGTGTGAATATGTTACGATTTAAAAATTTTAGCACTGTTTTGGCATCCGCCTTTGGTGTAGCGATGGCTTCAACCCACTTGGAAACATAATCTACTGCAACTAAAATATATTCGTTAGCAAAAGAGGGAAGAAATGGCCCCATAAAATCAATGCCCCAACAATCAAAAACTTCTATTTCAATGATGGTTTGAAGTGGCATCTCATCCCGTTTGCTTATCCCTCCAACTCTTTGGCATTTGTCACAACTCTTTGCATGGTGATGGGCGTCTTTAAAAATTGTTGGCCAGAAAAATCCGGATTGGAGGACCTTTGTTGCTGTCCTCCATCCATTAAAATGACCACCACTTGGTGAATTATGACAATGCCACAAGATTTGTTGGACTTCTTCTTCAGTCACACATCTTCTTAGAATTCCATCCTTACCTATCTTGAACAAGTATGGGTCGTCCCACACATAGTACTTTGCATCGGCTAACAACTTTTTCTTTTTGTTCCAGTCAAAGTCCTCCGGTATCATACCGGTTGCTTTATGATTAGCCAAATCGGCGAACCATGGTCTTGTTTGTATTTCAAAAAGTTGTTCATCCGGGAATGTCTCATTTATTTCAGCTTCTTGGTTGGTGACATTTACATTGACCAACCGAGATAAATGGTCTGCTACCACATTCTCTGACCCTTTTTTATCCCGGATTTCTATGTCAAATTCTTGTAAGAGAAGGACCCAACGAATGAGTCTTTGCTTCGAATCCGGTTTGGTGAGCAAATATTTTATTGCTGCATGGTCAGTATAAATCACCACTTTTGACCCAATGAGATAGGATCTGAATTTTTCAAGAGCATACACTATAGCTAAAAATTCTTTTTCTGTGGTAGCATAGTTGACTTGAGCGTCATTTAGCACCTTGCTTGCATAGTGTATGACATGAAAAAATTTTCCTTTCCGTTGGCCTAACACCGCACCTATGGCATAGTCGCTAGCATCACACATCAGTTCAAAATGGTTTTTCCAATCTGGTGCTACTATCACAGGTGCGGTAGCTAGCCTTTCTTTCAGGTCATTGAAGGCTTTAACACAAGATTCATCAAAATTAAAACACGTACCTTGGTTGAGTAGATTACTCAAAGGCTTGGCAATCTTGGAAAAATCTTTAACAAACCTTATGTAGAATCCTGCATGACCTAAAAAGCTTCGTACTCCTTTGACATTGATTGGAGGTGGGAGTTTTGAAATTACCTCCACCTTGGCTTGGTCTACTTCAAGTCCCCTTGAAGATACTTTGTGTCCGAGTACAATTCCTTCTGTTACCATAAAATGGCACTTCTCCCAATTAAGAATCAAGTTGGTCTCAATACACCTTTCAAGCGCCACGTCCAGATTATTCAAGCATGTATCAAATGTCTTTCCGAACACTGAAAAGTCATCCATGAATACCTCAATACTCTTTTCAATAAGGTCAGAGAATATGGCTTGCATGCATCGTTGAAAGGTTGCTGGGGCATTGCATAGTCCAAATGGCATCCTCCTATATGCGAAGATTCCAAATGGACATGTAAATGCTGTCTTCTCATGATCTTCTGGGTTGACTACGATTTGATTGTATCCGGAATATCCATCCAGAAAGCAATAGTAATTCTGCCCCGATAATCTCTCAAGCATTTGATCCATGAATGGTAATGGAAAGTGGTCTTTTCTCGTTGCTTTATTGAGTCTCCGGTAATCTATGCACATGCGCCACCCGGTCACAGTTCTAGATGGTATGAGTTCATTCTTGTCATTCCGGATTACCGTCATGCCTCCCTTCTTTGGAACAACTTGTACCGGACTTACCCATGCACTATCGGAAATTGGGTAAATCATTCCTGCTTCAAGGAGTTTGATTACCTCTTTCCTTACTACCTCTTTCATTGTTGGGTTCAGTCTTCGTTGTGGTTGGGCCACTGGTTTGAAGTCTTCTTCTAACATAATCTTGTGCATGCAGTATGCGGGGCTGATACCTTTCAAATCTGCCAATACCCATCCGATTGCTGCTTTATTCTTTTGAAGGATTTGTATGAGTCTTGCCTCTTCGGTCGCATTTAACTTTGAGCTAATAACGACCGGCTTTCTTCCTTCTTCATCTAAAAATACATATTTCAAATGAGTTGGAAGCACTTTTAATTCTAGCTTCGACTCTTTCACTTCTTTTTTCAGCTCCAAATCCTCCACTTTGTCTTCTTTGTTGGATGTGTTGCCACCTTTCTCTAATTCTTTTAGAAACAACTCAATTTCTTTTTCTTCTTCTTGAGTGAGTACATTAAATGACTCAACAAGAGACCTTTCTAAAGGGTTAGAAAGATGAATTTGGCTTGCTACTTCTTCGACACTTGTTTCAGTTACATCCATGCGAAAACAATCATTCTTGTCTTTGGGTTGTTTCATGGCATCAAAGAGGTTAAAACATACCTCTTCATCTTGGACTCTTAGCTTCATTATACCGTCATCGATGTCAATCATCATCCGGGCTGTTTTCATGAATGGTCTTCCAAGAATGATAGGTGAGTCTTTATCTTCTTCCATATCGATTACCACAAAATCTACCGGAAACAAAAATTTGTCAACTTTCACTAACACGTCTTGTGCAATTCCATATGGGAGAGTGGTAGACTTGTCAGCTAGTTGCAAAGTCATTCTTGTTGCTTTCATCTCAATATTTCCCAGCCGCTTTACTATTGATAAAGGAATTAAATTTATGCTGGATCCGAGATCAATCAATCCATTCCCAATATTTTGATTCCCTATTGTAACCGGTAAAGTGACTCTTCCAGGATCTCTCGCCTTTTGAGGAAGACGCGATATGATAGCACTACATTGTGCATCAAGTATAACGACCTCTTCTTCTTCCGGTCTTTTCTTCTTTGTCAAGATATCTTTCATGAATTTCGCATATTTTGGCATTTGGGCAATAGCTTCAGAGAATGGAATATTAATTTGTAGTTGCTTAAAAATTTCCATAAACCTGGCATATTGTCTAGCGTTGTCTTTCTTTGAAGGAGCATGAGGATATGGCAAATGTTGACTTGGAATCGTGTTGTTCGCCATCTTATCTTTAGCACTCCTTCTTTTTAATTTCTCCTTCTTGACTTCTCTACTCAAATCTTCCTCTTCATCCCCCTTTCTAATAATTTCATATTCTTCACCTTCTCCATCATGTTTTTCATCTTCTTTTTCTTTATCGTCTTCAACCTCATTAGTTTTCGTTTCATCCTTGCCACCTTTTTGTCCAGACCTTGTTACCACTGCTTTGCAATGTTCTCTTGGGTTTTCTTGAGTGTTGGCCGAGAAAGTTGCATTTGATTGATTAGTTGCAATCTGCTTAGCAAGTTGGCCCACTTGAGTTTCTAAACTCTTTATAGCCGCTTCTTGATTCTTTTGATTTGTCGTGGACATTTGCATAAATTGTGTCATAGTTTCTTCTAGCTTTGATTGTCCTCCTTGTTGTGGTGGTGGTTGGGTGTATGGTTGGAATGCTTGTTGTTGATACCCTTGATTCGGTGACCTTTGTTGGTACCCTTGGTTGTTGTATCTTGGTGGATAACCTTGTTGGTATGGCTGATTCTGATATTGATTCTGCCTTTGTCCTTGGTTATTATTCATGTAATTCACTTCTTCTTCTTGCACTGGTGGGCAGAATCCTGTTTGATGATCTCCCTTGCACAATTCGCACCTAGCAACTTGATATGAATTAGATACCCCGTTCAGCTCCTTGATTTGTTGTGGTAGTTTAGACATTTGTTGTGTCAAAAGTTCCACTTGTGAAGTTAGCAATTTGTTCTGAGCAAGTAGAGCATCACTGTTGTTCAACTCTAACATTCCGGGTTTCTTATCTCTTACCGTTCGATCATGATTGCCTTGACGATCATTTAGAGCCATTCGCTCTATTATCTGAGTAGCTTCTTCAGGTGTTTTGGACATGAGAGAGCCACCAGCTGTGGCGTCCAAAAGTGTTTTGTTTGTAGCTGTGAGACCGTTACGGAACATATGGATTTGGTCAACGTCTGAAAAACCGTGTCCTTTGCACTTTCTCAACATAGCTTTATACCTTTCCCATGCTTCATTCAAAGATTCATTACTACCTTGAGAAAATACTGCTATTGCTGTTTTTGCTTCGAAGAATCGGTTTTGAGAGTAAAACCTTTCCAGAAATTTTTCTTCCAATGTGTTCCAATTTGTCATCACTATCTCGGGTTGATCCAGATACCAATCCTTTGCCTTAGATAGCAAAGAGTGTGGGAACAACCTCTTAAATAATGCTTCCTCATCAGCTTGAGCGACACCCGTAGTACCCGCTAACTCATAGAATCGAGTAAGATGCGTGTACGGGTCTTCATGGTCCAATCCGGCGAAAGGACTTGCACAAATCAATTGTATGATACCGGTCTTCAGTTCTGTCGGTCGCCCGTTGGCGGCAGTTCTCGCGAACTGAGGATTGAGTCTTGGACTATTAGCACATGGACCATTAGCAGCCATGTTGCCAACAGTAGGTTGTATAAAAACTTCCGGTTCTTCCTCCGTGAATAGTTCGTGAAAGAAGAATCCTTCTTGCGACTCGTCAATGGTTTCAAGTTGTTGTGACGATGTCGCGGTTGCGTTGTCTCTTGCTTTTGCTATGTTCGCTCTTTTTCGTGCTTTGCTATTTAACCTCCTAACGGTCCTTTCGATCTCGGGATCAAAAAGAAGTTGATCGCTAGAAACTTTGCTGCGCATACACAATCTTCTGCAAAACTAGCAAACACGTGAAACAACCAAATAGAGAAAATAAAAATTAAAACTCAAAATAAGAACTATTGCAATGCATGCAATATTGACACCAATCCCCGGCAACGGCGCCAATTTGTTGAAAGTATTTGTGGGTAAATATTTTCTGTAATATATCGTATCCACAGGGATTGGTTAATATCACTGCCGTTCTATAGTTGTTTATTTTGAGTTAGGAAATTTGGTTTGGTTTGTTTTATACTTCTAATAATATCAAAAGCAAATAATAAAATAAAAGTAAGTAAAGGACTTTGTGTTAACAAATAAAGAAAGATGTTGAGCCTTTAGGGTTCATCAACCTAATCCTATACAATTATCAATTAATTCACAATAGAACAATCCTTTGAATCATTATCTTCACTTATCCTCAAATAAGATTCCATGTCTGCAAATCAAATTAGATAAACTTTTACCGGAATGAGATTCGATCTCTCCAAATATCAATAACGATAATAGTAATTAAGCACGATAATTATGAAAACCCAATTACAATTCCATCTCTGCAAATTGCAATTGAATCAATATAGTAACCTAGGGAAAAAGTTAAATCCTTTCTTTCGATCAAAGATTCAACGATAATTTAAGAATAAAAACAAGATTTCTTATTGATAATGAATTCAAATAATTGTTCACAGGAATTAATCAATGGTAATGTATATTCATAGGTTAACTACTACCTTAGACTCAACAAGAGGGATTTAGCTCTCCATAGACATGAAGAACACACAAGAATTAATAGAAGGATTCATCTTCATCAATGGAATGTCTTCGATTGGTAAAGAATTGGCCTTCAATTGTTATTCTTGGCTGCAATCTCAGAATGCTCTCCTAATTTCGCTCTTCACAAAATTCTCTAACCACTTGGAAAACTAGGGCTTTAAAACAGAACTTTTGGGCTTTTAACGCCGAGGCCGCGGCGCGGCAACGGGCTGGCGCGGCGCGCCCATCAAACAGAAGTATTTTCGCGGCGCGCCTAGGAACTCTCGCGGCGCGCCCCTTGCACTTTCCATCTTTTTCTTCAGCCTTTGAGACTTCCAGCTTTCTTTCCTCCTCATGTTCTTCTTAAGTTCTTATTCAGCTCAAAACCTGCAACAATAACACCCACAAGTGATTCGATTTGCTTTACGCACGAACTAAACTTATTCAGTTCAATTCTTAATAAAAACCTATGGATTCATCACATTTTTGCATTGGTTTAGAGAAGAAATCACTTATATTAACACATGAATTTACCATTAATTTACTCCTAACACCCTCCTTTGATCTCCATCTCTGAGATTTACTTCTTCGAGTGGATCTTGGGCTAACATCTTGATATTTTATCCCATTGGGTCCTTCTCGAAACCCAAAGGCTCTTCGTCGTAGATTGCATCCAATCTTTGACCTATCTCTTCTCCTGAAATCTCTTTGACTTGGACTGATTCTTCAGGCAGGTGAGGGATCGTATCTATCCCCAAATCTGGAGTTTCTTCCTTTTTTAGACCTTCATTAAACAACATGTCTGACAATTCGGCTTCGAGTGCCGTCTTTCTTTTATTCTCGGCTACATAAGCCGAAATCTTTTTGAAAAATGATGACTCAGACATCATCGACTTCGTCATCCCAGCCTGTTGGCCGTATTGTCGGATAATGCTCCGTTGGTGGGGTATCTTCTGGGCCATCCATTATTTCCCTATTCCACTGGAAACCATTTGGGAGTAGAGTTAAGTAGTACAACGCATTTTTATTTGGGGTATACATCTCTTCCGCAGTATGACAAGGTTCTATGTTTGCCAAATTCCTATCGAAGTTAGTTTTATTAACTTGATTAACTTCAGCCATATAGTAACTCTGATCCCCTTCAATATTCTCTACTATACCATCTTCTCTCCAGATGGTTACCCTTTGATGCATTGTCGATGGCACAGCAGCAACCCCATGGATCCATTCCCTTCCGAGCAAGAGATTATAATTTGCTTTCGCAGGTATGACCATAAACATAGTTGGCCTTGTGACTGATCCCACCGTGAGATTCACTTGGACAACTCCCAAGGTTTGCCCTATTTTGCCTTCATAGTTAGACAAAACCATGTTGTGTGGCCTTATATCGGTATTGAACATACCAATTCTTTTCAACATGTATTGGGGCATTAGGTTCACTGCTGCCCCCCATCTACTAGGACTTTATTAATGCCAACATCTTCAATTTTATCCCTTATGTAGAGTGGTTTCAAATGATTTCGCATACCCTCATCGGGCCTCTCGAAGAAAGCGTTCTGCTCTTCAACTGCACCGTTGTTTAGAACATAGTAACACACAGGCCTGTGTTTCGCCATTTCTTCGATATCAGCCTCTTCGCAGTCTTCAACTTCAGTTTCCTGATTAAACTCATGAGGGAGTATAGACACAACGTTGCAGTTAAGGTTTATAGATGACACCCCGTCAGAATCGAAATCGTTTGTCATTCTATCCTCTTCCTTCTAAGGACTGGAATGCATCTTTTCTTCTTCTTCTAAAATATTTCAGCTTCAAATAGTCTGCGTTCTACCGGAGGTTTGCTTGCTTTTGCCCCCTGGTGTGGGACTTGGTTGCTACTAGACTCTCCAGCTTCTCTTGGTCTGTATTCTCTTTGAGCCTTTTTCATTCTCTGGTGCCTTCTCCACTGGGATCTGGACATAGGATTTTTTCCCTTGTAATTCTCCAACCGATACATCTCTCGATTTGAGTTGGTTCCAACTTCGCCATTTGTTGGTTCTTGCACCAGCTTGCACCCATCTGTCCCTAGGTACATCTGCAGGGACTTTGAATGTTACCCTTCGAGCCCTAGGATGTGGGCTGTCAGGTCTCTTCGTTGGGGTCCATATATCGAAACCATACAGGTTAGGACGTAATCCCTGAGTTTCTCGACCCATGTAGCAATACACCCTCTCGAATGATCGTGCCAGCATTTCATCATAGACTGCCCCGCATCTGGGACACAGTGCAACTTCAGTGTTTTCCCTGTGACATCTGACCAAAAATCCCACCAAGCTTTCTTCCATCTTTGGGTACACTTGTAGCAAAGGGTTTGGTTCTCTCCCGGGGTGTTCCCATCTTTCGCGTCGAGCCCTTTCGAAGTTGGCTTCGACCCTTCGATTCAGCATGATCGAACACCTTGGACACATCCATTGTTTTCCGCCATTCCTTTCATGGCAATTCCAGAGATAATCTTTGAGACTTTCCCCTCTTGGAGGAATTTCAATGTTTCCCTTTTGCCTTGTCAACCATGTCTCCAATTCGCCAAATTCAGACACTGGTCGTCTGGCACTGACCATGTTAACAACTGCTGGAGGGGCTTCAGAAATCTGGATTTGCTGAAGTTTTACCCAGAGGTCTTCAGTGGCCTCACTGGTTTTCCCTCTCGAAACTTCAGTTATCTCTGTCTTGGAGGATTCTTCAACATCAGTATTGAAGACCGCATCGTCATTTAGGCTTTCAGTAGCCTGCTTTCTGGTTAACATTGTCTCAGCTTTCACAACCTCAGATACCTCTACCATGTTGACATCCAGTGGTTCACATAGGCTAGCGTCAGCAATGTTCAAAGGATTTGTGTCGACCTTCATGTGACTCTTAGTCTTGTCAGCAAACTTCAAACGTCCATCCTTGATAGCATTTTGAATTAGATCCCTGAAAAGAAAACATTGTGAGGTTTTATGGCCCAAAAAACCATGATATTTACAAAAGCCTCTCTTCTTCCGTTGTTCTAACGGAGGAATTTTGGAATTTGGAGGCAGTATAATTTGGCCATCCTTTACCAATAAATCAAATATTTCGTCACACTTAGTGACATCAAACGTATAAGTTTTCTTGGGAAATCTATCACTTTTATCATTATCTTCTGGATTCCTTCCATTAGAAGGGGTAAGTAATTTGCAAGCATAGGGTGGCGCTTCCTTTAACTCGGCGAGATCTATTTCGACCTCTTCCATGTCGCATGAGTCTTCGAAGGGTTCGCCATCAACTTCGTCTGCTTCGACGTATGCTACCCTTTCCTTTTTATATCCCTTGTTTGCCCTAGCTTTTTCTGCTTTCAGACGTTCGACTTGTCGAACCCTATCTGCCAACTGGGCCATATCCCTAAGGTACTGAGTATCTAGTTTCTTTCTAATTGAATAATCTAAACCATCGGCAGCCATTTCGACCAATTCATGCTCTGGGACTGTTGTGAAACACCTTGATTTCAACAGTCGGAACCTATTCAGGTCATCATCAATTGGTTCTGTAAACTTCCTTTTAATGCTGGCCAATTCTTTCAGACTTATCTTGGTTTGGCCCATGTAGAACTGTTCGTGGAACAACCTATCGAATTTGGTGGTAAAGTAGTGAACCAAATAAAAGCATTCTTTGTTAGCGAACTAGGGAAATATTTGATCCTTAAATCTTCGTTCCCTGCTAAGTCTCCTGCTTCTGTCAGGTATCTCGCAATATGTTCCACAGTTGACTCGCTAGTTTCGCCTGAAAACTTTGTGAACTTGGGTACTTTAGTGCCTCTAGGCAACTCTGTCTGCATGACATAATCTGATATGGGGGATGTATAATTTGGACGTCGAAGTCCAGTACTAAGGCCGTTATTGGCCATAACCCTTTTTATCATGGCAGTTAAGTTATTCTCTGTAGCCAGATTTTCTCTTCTGACTCTCTGAACGATTTCATCTGGATGTTCGTTCCTACCCACTATCCTTAATCTGGGTCTCACTTCCTCAGTTTCCTGTTGGACGGGAACAACTCTTTGATTCGAAGCCTCCAAATCTATTACTTGGTTCCCTTCGACTGCCGCTGTTCTTTGTGGGGCAACTACATTATTAGTGGTTGTCCTAGACGGAGGGACCACATCTTGAATACGTTCCATAATGGGTCCTTCTTCTCGATACAAGGGCTGCTTGTCATTTCGTTTAGGGTATGGAACTCCCATGAAATCTGCCATTCGATTCATTTGAGATGATATCTTTTGGAAAATCTCCACATTCTCTCGATTCGTACTAGTAATATTTGTTGCTAGTGGATTCAAAATTGAAGCCAGTTCCTTGGCCAGGACCCCTAACATATCATGGTTGCTTGCATCCATTTCCTGTCGGAATGCTGCTTGATTACTTGTGGTAAAATTGGGTATTTGGGCAGAGAAGCCAATATTTTGTGCACTTCGACCCACTGAACCAACATTTGGCAAAAACGTCGCATTGTTAGTTGTAGTATATGTAGGTCCTGCCCCTCGTACGCCTGTTCCATATGGATATGGCATTCCGTATGGGTAGTTTGGCCTCCATTCGAACACAGAGTTCGACCCTGGGTTGAATAAGTTATTTGCAGCATTTGTCGAGAAAAGTGGTATCTCGTTTGCGCTTGTGGATGAAGGTGCGGTAGTCGACACTGAAACTGGAATAGTCCCTGATGGTTCTGTATTATTCTCAGGTATAGCCTGGGAACTATCTGTGGGTCTCGATCCATTTGGACCCGGTGTATCCCGCGCTCCTTGAGTAGAAGTCGAAACATGCGCAGAATTTTCCGCTCCTGATCCTGAGCCTTGTGGGGGATCTTAATCTCCCCCTGCACTGGTCGTGACGACCATTTTCTTGTTGTACCTTCGTTTGGGAATCGGTTGTGCACTATTTGTTAATTTACCGTTCCTAAGGTTCATACAAGGTCTTGATGTTGTCTAGACAAAATAAAACAATTGATTAAAAACAATCTGCTTGACACTGTCCTACCGGGTGTGCCAATTTGTTTACGGTGATTTCCGATAAACAACCGCTAGTCTTCCAAACTATAATAAATATGATTTGGTTACTCGCAGGATCGACTAGATTGATCCTAGGACATAGTTAAAAAGATTGTTATTTATGAAGATTCGAACCATGTTTATGATTTGCCTTGAAAATAAGAATTACTCAATCGAAACAATAAAGGTTAGCAATCACTTGGTCATACACGTAAATATAACTTTAGCGAAAGGTAAGTCAAGATAAAACATAAGACAAAAAAAACTGTAAAAGTGCAAGAATCTTAAAGTGCAGAAATGTTAAATACTTCAAAGATAAATAACATGAAAATAAAGAGTGCAGGAATGTAAATGGCAGGAAGTAAACGAAATACAATAATATTGAAAGATACTTGAAAATAAAGGAAAATACACATGTATTAAAATGGTGGTGGTGTCATACGTACATTTCTCAGCGAACTCTTTCTCTTAACACTTGATACTTGAGTAATATGTGAGTGATTTGTACAAAATGAACACACTGAATCCTAACATTAGAACCCTTATTTATACTAGTTTCGACCTTAACGGTCCTATGCTAATCTAATGCCACGTTTCTCATGAGAATCCCCGGAAAACCATCTGTCTCTGGACAATTATGCAAACTTCTTCGAATTTCAAATCTTCCCGCCTGAATCCTCCTTCGACGCGTGGCAATATAACTTAATATTAAAATACCACGAAAACACGCTAAGCATCAGTACTTAGCATATCTCGTAAAATTTGTCTAAGTCTCGAAGATATACACTCCTACTAGTTTCAGCATTCACTATCTTCGTTATGACTTAAAATCTTCATTCTCGAAGCATGGCCATTAGGAGCCATTTTTATCTTAAAAGACGGTCATCAGCAACCATCCTCCTTCGAGTCTTCACCCTTCGAAGGATCACATTTGCAAAACGAAATCTTCAGCTAACAGGTCCATAATCATCTATATCTCTCATTTTTTCCCAGATAATTTCAATATTATTCTCAAACTCTTGTAACAAATAGAAACAAAATATTTAAGGGTTTAATATACTTCACCCCCTGCCAATATAGCGAGATTCGGTTTGCCCCCCTGGATGATTTTTTTTACCAAACGCCCCTTATAAAACCCAAAACATGGATTTACCACTCCTTGTTACCACACGAGCTGACTGGGCAATGCAGCATTGGACACGCTGGCGCTGACTGGACCCACCCTCATAAAATTAGGGTTCATCTTTCCCTATTTCCTTCTTCGTCCTTCTCTTGCTCCAAACAATGAAGAAGGTCAACATAATCCTGGAAACTAGTCTGCTACAAACAATGAAGACATTGAAGATACCAAGACTGATTCATTGTTTGGAGATGTAACTGATGACATGATAAGCAGCATACCAGACTTCCATTCTCAGGCATCAACAAGCAACAACTACAAGGGCAAGGGAAAGATGATTGACAAACCAGTTGTGAGGAGAAGGGTAAGTGAGAGGATAAAGAAGAACTGGTTTAAGAAACCAAAACCATTCACTGGTCCAGGTTCAAACCCTGAGCAGCCTATTTGTATGGACATTGCTGAAGAGGAATCTTCAAAGATTACTCCAAAAATGACATCCAAGATTGCTCCAAAAAAGCCATCCAAGCATTCTCCAAAGAAGCTTTCAAAGGGTACTCCAAAGAAGAATACTCCAAAGAAGACTACTCCAAAGAAGGGAACTCCAACAAAGAAGACATGAATTTTCATTATGTTTAATTTGATTAGCCCTTGTTGTTTATTTTGACTAGCACATGTTTGGTGCACTAATGTAATGTTAAAGTGTGACAGTTATTTTGAGTAGCACATGTTTGGTGCACTTATGTGCTGCTAAGACAGTTATTTTGAGTAGCTAATGTTTGCTAAGACAAGTTTATTCTGTGTATTCTGAATTATGCCCTTGTTAAGGTGCACTTGTAATGTTAAAGTTTCAGTTTTAGTTCATTCAATCTTACAACACCTTTATATTACACATTACTTAACGGACAGGTTTCATTGATGTAAATTACACATTTCCAATTGACATAAAACATAACTCATTTTATTGCCATAAATTCAACAAGGTTATACATCCAAATGCCACCAAAATACACAATGTCAAACAAGGAGCTGTTAACCTAAGTAATACAATATGCCAATAAGCAATAAACAGAGAATCAATATAGTCTTCTTCAGCCCCATATTAACACTTGTCTGACTTGCATTCTTCTTCTTCAACTTCTCAATTTTGTTTGTTGCGGTCTCTAACTTCACTGATAGTATATCACAGCTTTTACATTCTAGTAGTTTCATCCTATGCACATTGATATGGTCTCTGATTTCATCATCCCAAAAGAACAATTCACAGCTATTCACAGACTGCAAAACACACACACAATGAAGAATTGTTTAGTAAAGACCAACTTTCCAGATAACATGAAACATACCTTTCAAAATGATATTGAACAATTTTCCAGATAATAGAGAAGCATACTTACCCCAGCATTGCGGCATTTCCAGAACTTGCGATTGCGATTTTGAACCGTGTTGGCCACCCACAACTTCATGGGTCTGTCACAGCCACATCTGGGTAAATCTGGATTTTGAAACGAGTTGACACTGCTATACGAGTTGCTTTCCGCCATGAGTGAAGAAAATGAATATGGGATTGACGAAGATGGCTGAGTGAAGAAAATGAATATGGGTTTGCGATGATGGAGCAGGGTGCGATGATGGAAGCGGAGCAAGAGAAGGACGAAGAAGGAAATAGGGAAAGATGAACCCTAATTTTATGAGGGTGGGTCCAGTCAGCGCCAGCGTGTCCAATGCTGCATTGCCCAGTCAGCTCGTGTGGTAACAAGGAGTGGTAAATCCATGTTTTGGATTTTATAAGGGGCGTTTGGTAAAAAAAAATCATTCAGGGGGGGCAAACCGAGTCTCGCTATATTGGCAGGGGGTGAAGTATATTAAACCCAATATTTAAAGTCATTAACTACACAACTGCCCCGCACCGCCTTCGTTTTACTGTTTCCATCGACGTCATTGTAAACGGGTGGGAACAATGGTGCGATGTTTTGTTTTTTTCTTTTCTGACAAAAAGAGGCGAAGAGCGAACATATGATGGAAAAGAGCGAGTGTTTTCTTTTTAAACACAGCCATAATTTTACATTGATAGTGTGTTTTCCATTTTTTTTCTTCATATTTTTCTGTTCGATGATAAAAACAAATTGGGCCCCTAGAATTCCGAGGCCCTGTGCGGCAGCGCAGGCTGCGCCTGTACAGGGCCGGGCCTGCTACCACCCACCATTCCATTCCTGTTATGGAATTTCTCTGTGAAGAACATATGCATAGTATAGCACGGTTAGCCCTTACATCGTTCATGTTATAACAACTTTAGATAGTAATTATGGTGAGACTTTAGAGAGTATCCAAGGATATAAGATATCAACCAAAAAAGAGAGGATGAGTCACCTATCTTTTGCTGGTGGGAATGTGATAGTGGTTCCACGTCGCAAAAATTGTTTTCCGACGATACTTGCCAATTGTTTTCGCTATTGCAGCCCGTGTGCTTGAATCACCACCGAACTGAATAAAGGCTATTGTCGACTATAGCATTGTCGTATGGTTGACGTGTGTTGTTACTACGCATTGTACTGTTACTGCAAGACAAAAATACAACTTGCAGCCAGGTATGGATTAGGTCCGTTAAACATTGTAACCGTAACGACATAGTGTGCATAGAAATCGTAACAAAAAATAGTAGGGATAACTTATCTCTTTTTAATATGCTGTCATTGCTTCAATTTCAACTCTGGTGCATAAGTGTTAAAGTAATAGCCTTTCAAATGTATGCATTAGAATGTCTTTCTCATGTAAAAGCGCCGGTTCGACGAATATGATGTAACCAATCTTTTTTGCCATTGTTGTCCTGCTGTTGCAATCACATTAAACATTTGGCATCCTTGAAATCAAAGTTTGACTGTGATCATCTCGTCTTCCATATTAGACTCCGACCTGCTCGTAATACAAATTTTAAACAATAACTTGACTGTCTCGATAATGTTAGGGCACAAGGATCAAGATGATAGAATAATGAATAAAATAGGAATGACGGCGGCACACACAAAGAGAATAATTGTTGTTTTTATTAAATGACATATACTAGTCTATTTATACAAGAATAAAGTTGTCACATAGCCCCTAATGAAAACTTGCTAACAAAGTTAAAAGGTACCCAAATAGAAAATACTAAATTACCCTTAATACCATCCCTTAATTTATATTTTCTAAATAAAATTAACTACACCAATTCCATTCCTTAAGAGAAGAAATTGATCTGTCTTGATTGCCTTCGTCAGAACATCTGCCAACTGCTTCTGAGTGCAACAGTGCACAACTTCTAATGTTCCACTCTGGACATGGCTTCTCAAGAAATGATACTTAATTTCAATATGCTTGCTTCTTCCGTGTAACACAGGATTTCTAGCAAGATTGATTGCAGACTTGTTATCAATCATCAGCTTCATAGGCTTCTTCACTTCAATCTTTAGATCTTCTAATAAATTCAGAAGCCACACAGCTTGACATGCAGCTATAGCGCCTGCAATATACTCTGCTTCACATGTTGATAGAGCAACCACAGCTTGTTTCTTGGAACTCCAAGAAATAGGACCTCCCAGAAACTTAAACAAGTATCCAGAAGTACTTCTTCTATCAACTCTGTGTCCACACCAATCAGAGTCAAAGTAGCTCACTAACTCTGATTCTTCCTTTCTCCTAGAAGAAAACAATACTCCGTACTTCAGAGTTCCCTTGATGTATCTCAATATTCTAACAGCAGCTTGATAATGAGACCACTTAGGTTTGTTCATAAACCTACTAACCATTCCAACTGCATAGCAAATGTCAGGTCTGGTATTGCATAAATACCTCAGAGAACCTACCAGCTGTTTGAAGATCGTAGCATCAACATCTTCACCTTCAGAGTCAGAATCCAACTTCTGATTAGTTTCTGACGGTGTAACAACAACTTTACAATTCTCCAGCTTAAACTTTTTCAAAAGATCAAGTTCATACTTCAGCTGATGCAGAATGATACCTCTTCTGAGTGCAAAATCTCCATCCCTAGAAAATATACCATATTTCTCAGGTCAGTCATCTCAAATTCATTCATCAGCACCTTCTTGAACTTGTTCAGATCTTCTGGACAACTTCCTGTAAGCAATATGTCATTAACATAAAGACACAACAGAATCATATTGCTTCCAGAATGTTGCACGTAAACTCCATATCCATCTCACATTTCTGAAACCCTTGCTTCTTGAAAAAAGAATCAATCCTCAAATTCAAGCTCTGGGTGCTTGCTTCAGTCCATACAGAGCTTTATGTAACTTGTATACAATCCCTTCCTGATTCCTTTTAACGAAATCAGGAGGTTGTGACACGTATACCTCTTCTTCTAATGGACCATTCAGAAATGCTGACTTTACATCCAGATGCATCAGAGGCCAATTCCTATTTGCAACTAGGGCAATCACCAGTCTGATTGTTTCATGTCTAGCTACAGGTGCAAACACCTCAAAGTAATCTAGTCCAGGTTTGTGAAGAAAACCTCTGGCCACTAGCCTTGCTTTGTGTTTACCAACTGATCCATCTGGCTTAAGTTTCACCTTGAAAACCCATCTGACGCTGATGGCTTTCTTCTTCTTCGGAAGCTTACTCAACTCCCACATTTTGTTTCTTTCTATAGCCTCAAGTTCTTCTTTCATGGCGTTCAGCCAGACTTTCTTCTTGAGCGCTTCTTCAATACCTAATGGTTCAGAGTCTACTAACATGGCACACTGAATGACATCTCCCTCTGAGTCGACTTCTGTGTCTTGCAACATGTCAAAATCTGCAAACCTTCTAGGTATGGTTCTGATTCTTTATGGCCTTCTGGGTACGTCATCTTCTGGATCTTGTCCAGAAACACTATTTCCAGAATTACCACCTTCAGCAACATGATCATCTCCAGAATTTTGTTCTCCAGAACCTACATCTTCAGAGTTTGCTTCAGAGTTTACCCTTCCAGAAGCATGACCACCACCAGATTCTGGATCATCATCAGAGTCTGGACTAGAATCAGAATCACCATCTTCATCATCTGAGTCTTCAGAGTCATCTTCTAACTCTGACTCTTCTTCGGAACTTTCAACTTCTGACAAATCTTCAGAAGTAATCTCCACATCAAAAGTGGGTTGAGATTTGCTCCAATCCCAACACTCTGATTCCTTCACAATGACGTCTCTACTGACTTCAACTTTGTTAGTTTATGGACAATAGAGCTTGTATGCATCTGTACTGTGGTATCCTACCAATAACCTCACTTTGCTTCTATCATCCAGCTTTTTCCTTCTAGCTTCTGGAATGTGTTTGTAACACACAGAACCAAAAACTTTCAGGTGGCTAACACTCTGCTTCTCTCCAGTCCATTTTTCTAAAGGAACAATTCCCTTCAGCTTCTGCGTTGGATGCCTATTAAGCACATATGCTGACGTAGCAACAGCTTCTCCCCACAGATTGTGAGGAAGCTTCTTCTCTTTTAGCATACTTCTTGTCATATCAAGCAAAGTATGATTTCTTCGTTCAACAAGACCATTGTGTTGAGGAGTATAAGGAGCAGTCACCTCATGCTCAATTCCATTATCATCACAAAACTTCTGGAATTCTGTAGAGTTATATTCACCTCCACCATCCGTTCTGAGAATCTATAACTTCTGACCACTCTGATTCTCAGCCTTCACCTTGAACTTCTGGAATTCTGTAAACACCTCATTCTTAAACTTAATGAGAGTTACCCACGTCATCCTTGTGAAATCTTCCACAAAAGACACAAAATATCTATTCCCTCCAAGTTAAGGTTCTGGAAATGGTCCACACACATCAGAGCATACTACTCCCAGAGCATGTTTTGCTCTTCAGGCTACCTCTGATACAAATGGCAATCTAGGTTGCTTGCCTTTCATGCATACCTCACATGACTTCTCAGGCTTCACAATTCTGGGAATGCCATGTACAAGCTTCTTAGAACTTAGATGCCCTAGTGTCATACCCCAAAATTTGCCCACCAAATTCTATACTCAAGCTCATTTGAATATCAGAAGCTCAAGCCTCGACTGACTGTACACTCTCCTAAACAACAGCCTCTAAATTAGGGTTCCTGATTTAATCAAGGAATTTGAACTTCTGATACCTCAGGAGGATTCCATGATCTCCCATATGATTCAAAGTGCCCTCATGCCAAGTTTCAAGTCCTGATTCAAAAGATTGCCCACTCAATGGCCCAAACGATCGATAATCGACTGGTTGACCTAAAAGTCAAAATATGGTCAAACTGCAGTCAAAACTTCTGATTTTTGGTGAACATCAACATTTTAATGTTAGATTCATTATTTGATCAAATGTTGATCATGATTCATCAAGGAGAGTTCAGAAATCATCAAAAGGACAAGTTTCTAAATTAGGGTTTTCATTGGAGAAAGTCAAACCAACTTTGACCAGCCATAACTTCCACATGGAACATCAAAAAATTTCCATCCAAAGCTCATTTTGAAGGAAATTGAATTCTCTACAACTTTGTCTCTCACATGCCTAGTCTAAAAATGCTTCATTTGAGAGATATAAGTCAAAACATTACAGGTCCTTCTAGAAGCTCGCAAAAGGCTGTTTTTTGTCAGGAGCTATATCATCAAGATAAAATCTCCAAATGAAAAATATGTTCCAAAGTGGGTTTTAGAAGACATCTTAGGCTTTCCAAAAAAGTCCTAGATCATCTCCATATGATAAATATTGCATGAGTTATGGCTTGCACAAATCGGGCGATTTTGAGAAAATGCACAAAAGGCAAAGTGGAGAATTTTGGATGTTTGGACTAATGGGCCTAAGTTTTGGATTCTAATCACACACATGATCCATAAAAGGGCCTATAAAGTCATCCTTATATTTTTGGAAGTTTTATTTCTATTTATTTGAATTTTATTCATTTAAATAGTAAATAAATCAAATAAAAAAACCAAATATTGAATTAAATCATGGGGCCTTATCTTGAATCATATAAAAGCCCAAGAAATACTTTGAAGACCATATAATTTCGTTGGGGCTTGGTCTTGATTTTATTTTTATTTATTTTTGATTTTTTATTCAATTTAAATCAAGATAAAATAAAATAAATATCAAATTGGTGCAAGATTTATTTTTTCAAATCAAATATTATTCTTAAAAATCAAACAAATCACATATATTTGATTGAAAGAAAGATTGAACAAAAATAGCAAGTTCCTATTAAGATTTTCAATCAAATTTTCTTAAATATTTCCAAAACATCAATGGCATGATTTCTTTCCAACATGGTTGACCTAATTCTCCTCATTATAAATACAAGAGGTTATCTAAGCAGTAGAGGACGAAATTGGCAAGAGGAAGCTAGGGTTTCCAAGAGAGAAGAATATCAAAAAAGGTGACATTCAAGTTCTTTTGCTACAAGCCTTTTTCAGGAGCAAAAAACCGTTGCAATCTCTTCAGAAGGTAACACGGGTTAAGAATGAACCATTGAACAAGTCCCATGATGCATAATACGTGTGTTTCATGTTCTTCATGTCTTTCATACTATGTTTTTCGTTTTTGGTTAATTAACGTATTCCTGTGCAATCTAACGCCACTAACGTGTTTCTAATGAAGTTTAGAAAGGATCGGAACCATTATCTTGGAGATTACACGCGTGAAACTATTTCCACCATTGCTAGGGCAAAGAATGAGCATGTCTCGGTTCCCTCGATACAGGCGTTTTTAGAACGAAATAAATCCACCAATGGACTCATAGTACTCTAATTAGTAGATCTGGACATTTCTGTTTCCTGTTGGTCTTTATTTTTTCAGGTTTCAGAAAGTGGTCATGGTGAAGGGAAAAACCTGCGGAAAAATCCGCAGGTAAAATCATAGGGAAAGTCGCAGCAAAAGCCGAAGGTCTCTGGGTTGAAGATGATGAATAGTTGCGTGGAGAAGGACACTGCGTGCGTGGCACGCATCCATTTGCTGGTCAATCTTCCTTCTTTCTCTTTCCATGCGTATGAGGTCTCATTGGCTGGTCAACAAACCCAACCTCCCTCTCTCCAATTCTGATTCGTTGGCACAAGATAAGTGGGCCCAACTTTGACTTGTTTTTTTTATTCCACTAATTGAATCACGTTTCTTTATAACTGTTTAAAGATCACTTATTGTCAAGCAGCGATTGTAGCCCAAATGGCGTGGGATGATGTTATTAATCCCCAACGTCCTGGGTTCGAACCCAGGCGTATTGTTATTTTTTCTGAATTTCCTGGTTTCGGTTCCAGTGTTCACTCCCTCACTAAGACTATTATGCACCTTCAGCATATCACCCTTGGATTAACACGAGGCACATATCCAACGCATTTGAATATGCAGGACCACCATGCTCCTTTGCAAATCATCCACACCCAATCTAAGCTAAGATTTCTAAACTATTTTTTTTTTATTTTGTTCTATTTTATTTTTGTTTTTAAACCTTTATTTATTTCCTTTTGTTTTTATTTCATTTAAATGTTTTATTATTATAATAATTTCACATAACTATTAATTTAATCGACACTCGATTTTTCTCATAAACATTAAAAATAATTATTATTTTTTTATATAAGAAAAATTATTATTTATATATACTTTTAATCAATTACTTTTAAATACTTGTTAACCTCGAGGCATTTATCAATCCTGATAGCTTTAGGTTTGTTGGTAGGTGTTATCCTTTAAGCCTTGTAGACCTTTTGGGTCACAATAGGTTTTCTTAATGACCCTTTAGGGTTTTAAACTTTTAGGGTTTGTATTCAGTTAGAGTTAAATCAGTTAATGCACTAACACATCTCTTCTTTGTGTTCAACTTTTTAGGGTTAATAAAAAATCCTCCGATTACGCGTCGTGCCAATCAAAAAGCTAAGTTACGATTCTTTTTCTTAAAATTAATTTTTATTAATTGTTACATTTGCCTTATAGGTTCAACTAGGGTTTACTTCATATGTTGAGGAACTTCTCTTACACTCACCCCTTATTTCTTTTCCTCTTAATTTTCAGAGTGTCTATCAAGGGTTCGAGGAAGATCAAGGCGTTCAAGGATGCTTATACTAATTATTGATTTCTCTTATTTCCGCCTTTTAATTTCCCCCATCCCCGCAGGTGTTTATTGTAATAGCATAGGAATTTATTTTCTGCCTTTAATTTCCGTAATATTAATTGTTGTGGTTAGTAAATTAGGGAGTGCAAGATCATCAATCAAACGTTAGATCACTAACAGTACAAGATTGAATATTCGAACTGAACCACGTGATTGTTGCACCCACACACCTTTAGGGTAATCCCTCTTGTCGCCTTATATTATTGCCTTAATTGTTGTCTGTTGCCTCTAAGCGTACTAAATAGTCAAGTCCCTCGATTCCAAGGATACCTAAAGCAATGTTGCCTGTCGCCTTCAAATTTATTGAAACTCCCTCGATGTTGCCTTTTAAAATGATTGCCCCAAATTGCTAAGGTATCCTCGCATGATGCCTTAAATGACTATTATATCCTTCCCTTAGACTACCAGCCCTGTTTATGGCAAGGGATAGTCTTATGGCAAACGATTACTCGATGACCCTTTAAGGTAATCCCTCTTGTCGCCTTATATTGTTGCCTTAATTGTTGTCTGTTGCCTCTAAGCGTACTAAATAGTCAAGTCCCTCGATTCCAAGGATACCTAAAGCAATGTTGCCTGTCGCCTTCAAATTTATTGAAACTCCCTCGATGTTGCCTTTTAAAATGATTGTCCCAAATTGCTAAGGTATCCTCGCATGATGCCTTAAATGACTATTATATCCTTCCCTTAGACTACCAGCCCTCTTTATGGCAAGGGATAGTCTTATGGCAAACGATTACTCGATGACCCTTTAAACATCCAATTGAAAGACTTCCTGCCTTCTCATGGTATGGATAGACCCTTTCGCCCGAAAAGCTAAAAGAACGTTTTTTAAACTTAGGGTAGTTGCTACTAATTGCTTACTCTAAATTCAAAACCTTTTCCCACTCTTTTCAAATCAAATTCAAAAAGACTATGCTTATTTACAAGCTAAAGTTCTTCTTCAAAGTTTTTACTTTTCACACCTCCTTTTCAAACATTCAAACAATACAAAAGTGAGCTATGCAATTAAGAGCCCATGGAAAACCATGGATACAAAGGGTGCCTTACACCTTCCCTTTGTATAACTTACCCCCCGAACTCAAAATCTTTTCAAAAGGTCTTTTTTCTGTTCTTTTAGCCTTTCTTATTGGATAAAATAAAAGTCGGTGACGACTCTTGCTTACCGCAACATTTTTGATAAAAAGTCAGTTCACCGTATTACACCTAGGCTTCTATAGTTCAGATGCCCCATCCTCTTATGCCACAGCTTACTATCTCCTTCAGAGCCTTCTGCACTAAGACACTCTGTTTCAGCTGTTTCTACATTCACCTTGAATGTTTTGTTGCTTCCCTTTCAGATTGCATAATCAACTTTTGATCAGAGTCATACAACTTCAGAAGATTGTTCTTCATAACAACTGAGAAACCTTTTTCAATGAGCTGACCCACACTCATCAGATTGCTTCTGATTCCAGGAACATACGAAACATCTTTGATCAGAACATTCTTCCCATTCTTCACTCTGACTTTGACATTTCTCATTCATTCTGCATAAAGGTACTTATCATCAGCACATCTGATCTTTGTCCTCCTTTCAGAGTCAAAATCTATCAGCCATTGTTTGTTTCCAGTCAAGTGATTTGAACAGTCAGTGTCCATATACCACCACTTTGACAAACATCTTCCGTCAGACTCTGAAGCCATCAATAGCACAGGTTCATCATCTGAATCTCCTCTGGCTATGTTTGCTTCTTTTGATTTCCTTCCTTTGTTTGACCAGCAATCTCTAGCAAAATGGCCAAACTGCTTACAACAGTAACACTGAACTTTCTTCTTGTCAGACTTATCATTCCCTTTCACATGTTTCTTCTCATCAGAAGTTGATGTATCTGACTTCTGGAATCTATCACCATGTCTATTCTTGTCCTCTGAACAAGATTTTTTCTGGTCCTTCTTGACAAAAGAAGCTTTCAGAGCTTGCTCAACTTTCCTCTCAAAAGTTCTTTCAGTCATACGCAACTCATGCGCTTCCAGACTGCTTTGCAACTCTTTTATTCTCATGGTTTCCAGATCTTTAGAATGTTCAATTGCTACAACAATGTAATCAAATTGAGGAGTAAGTGACCTCAATACCTTCTCTATGATTACTTGTTCAAAAAGGGTTTCTCCACAAGCCTTCATCTCATTAGTGATCATAATCACTCTGGAGATATACTCTGAAACCTTCTCATTGTTCTTCATGTTGAGATTCTCATATTGCTTTCTCAAGGACTGAAGCTTCACCTTCTTCACTGATGCGTCACCACTGTAACATCTGACTAGTGTGTCCCACGCCCCCTTTGACGTCAACGAATCAGCAATCTTCTCAAACACATTCACATCCACACACTGATGAATGAAGAACAACGCCTTCTGATCTCTCTTCTTCGTGTTTCTCTGTGCCTCTCTTTCTTCTTCTGTCGCATTTGCTGCAACCGGGGTATACCCATCCATTACAAGCTTTAGAACATCTTGAGCCCCAAATAACACACGCATCTGAATCATCCATCTGTTCCAATTCTTGCCATCAAAAACTAGAAGTTTGGTACTCAAACTGCCGTTTCCGTTCATCTTCTACCTTGTGCAATACACTCAAATCCTCACTCACAGTGTTTCCCAAACCCACAGAATCAGAAAATGTGAATCTGTTACGATTTTGTTCAAAGATTCAACACGAACCCAGAAGCAAAATCAAACACACAAACACACGTTCACTCGTGTTTCCCTGTGTTTCTCATCGGAGCTCTAGATACCAATTTGTTAGGGCACAAGGATCAAGATGATGGAATAATAAATAAAAGAGGAATGACGGCAGCACACACACACAGAGAATAATTGTTGTTTTTATTAAATGACATATACTAGTGTATTTATACAAGAATAAAGTTGCCACATAGGCCCTAATGAAAACTTGCTAACAAAGTTAAAAGATACACAAATAGAAAATACTAAATTACCCTTAATAAATAAGAGCTGAAACACTACACATTTATTTTAACGACCTTGTTCTTTGTAGCTCACATAATGATAACAAACAATACATGTGATCGTTCTCGGCGGAACATTGTAATACATGGTTAATTTAAACAGCAATTGTAATGACAATTGGAGAAACATGTAGGATATAAACCAGCCAAAGATAAAGACATGTCACTTATCATTTTAAGCTTTGTATTGCAATAACATTTTTGTACTACCGGCATGTAATCCTCGAATCGCCGACATGTGATCCCAGCATACAACTTGAATTATATCCTTTAGAGGTAGTGAAAGGATTCTCACATGGGGTGATTTAATCTTCCCTACAGGTTCATGAACAATTCACTTTTAGTGTCGGTGTTCATACTGCGATGTATTTGACGTTGTAGCAAACATTTAGGTTGTAGCTCCTCGGCCATATGCATATTTTACGCTATAGGTCGCGTCCTTATAAATATCCCGAGTCTGGAACAAAGATGATATGAGATAATTTTCTTCTAAACACACATTCAATTCTTGATAGCAAAAATTGATAGAGATGATACAAACAAATGAAGGCTTTGTATGACTATCAAAACACATTCGAATTACATCAGCTCCATTGATTACACCTTCAAATATACAAAGAGCCAACTCATACTCTTCCCACTAATATCCTGAACACCAGGATTCTCCATCCTGACAACCTTAAAGATTTTGTTGTCCAATGATTTATGGAATGATATCATTCTAGCTTTCCCAAAGACATACAGTACCAGAAAATTAACTCCCTGGAGCTCATCCAATAAATAGACCAGGGTGTCTGCTCTGATGTCAATTGAAATTGTGGCACGTACAAAACATGCTAATACTAATGTTCCAACATCAGAACATGATATCAGAATAAATCATAGAATACCAACCAGCACAAATCACAAATTAAAACCAATGTATCAACACAAACCACAATGTCAAGACAGATGTAACGGCATCATCTGCTGACAAAACACATATTTACCAGTTCAATGCAACAACACCTAAAATGGGGGCTATCAAGGCAGGAAGTATATCTACTATTATTAGTATCAATTCAAAGCTAAACAATCCCAGTTTACAACTTCTAACTTAATCACTACCCAGTGCAACTTCTACCTAGAAATCAACATCTAGATATGAGAAATCAACATCTCACACCCAATCACCTCAGTGATAAATAAACAGTCTCAATCTCAGTTTCTATTTCAAAACAAGTCACAATCCTAGTGGCAAAACTAGTCACACACTAGTGACAAAAGAAGATTACACTTTCAGTACAATATACGTAGTCTTGCTTCAAAGCTTCAACTAAGAACAATACTTGATCTAGCTTAAAATCTCCAATCAATAACAATACTCAACTCTAAGCTTAAAAGCTTAAAGAGTGACAACAACAACTTGACAAACAGTCAAGTAAAAATTAGTCTACCACACTGTATCAAAATATACGTGGGTGACTTAAAACACAAGAGACTCTCAAAATCTAAGACTTCTAACCTTCCCCTAATTTTACAATAGAGAATGACTTTGTTACATCAGGTATAGGGTTATCTTTAAAAATACTCAGCAGTCCATGGGTTTCGAATCTTTATCCAAATATTACTTGATCCACAAGCTGAGTGCTACAACAATTCTGCAGAAAATCTTTTTAAATCTTGGACAAATCTTCAAGTTTCCGAAGTTGTATCAATGTCTAATTTTATAACATTTTATTCTGTTAGAGATTTTATTCACTTCTTCTAGGTTAAATCTCCTTGTCCTGCGAATAATATTGAGATATATCTTAAGGAAATATCACAAAATCAAATCAAAGCTGTCAAGATTTAAAACATCCTGTACTGATGTTCTAGTTCAGCATGTTACAACATCTGTAAGAACATATGTCGTAAATGTAAGCTCAAACTCTATTGTATCAGTATGATTAAGAGGTTAAGACATCTTGCTCAGTATTTGTCATGAACCATGTTTTAGCAAAATTATTGTCAACCCTAAAACCATGGTACTAACACCATATTTTCTCATCTATCTCAGATTGCATCTTTGCCATTACCTTTATTTTCTGCATTTTCTCTGCCATCTCAAATTACCTCTTCTCCATTGCCTCCAATTGTCACGGTTGCTTCTCCTTTTGGGCCTTTAGCGCCGCCTCACGTTGCGCCAACCCGCGTCTTGCCTCAGTTATTGCTAGTTGTCTTACAGTTTCTAACATTTCAAGTGTCAATTGTGGTGGACGTGACGTTCCTTCCCCCATCTGCAACTTTGATATAATGTCCTATCTCCTTTTCTCAAGTTGTCGGCCAAAGGACCAACACCAAAAAAATGTTTATAATATCCACTAATCCAATGTATTTTCATGTTTGAACTTACAAATAACTCTTATATCAATATATTTTCTTATTATTTTTCAATTATTAGCAATACTTAATATATTTTGATATTAAATCTTCAACTAAAATTCGCACCCACTAAAACCACATTTAAATATTTTCTAAAACCATTTTATATAAATTAAAATTAATTTCTAATAACATCTAAAATAAAATTCATATGTTTAAATAATTTACAAAACACATGCAAATATATTCAAATAATATTAAAATGTGATTTTTAATATCATGCAAACATAAAATACAAGTTAACATATAATATATAATTTTATTATTTAACTATTTTAACTATAATATACTACTTTCGGTCTCATTTATAAAAAAAATTCTCTTTTTAGATATAATGAATAAATAATGTATCTGTCTAGATACATTATTTATTCAATATATCTAAAAAGAGAATCTTTTCTTATAAATAGAATCAGAGGAAGTATAATTTATTTAAAAATAATAATATAATTTGGCACTTAAATTAATTGTGATAGTTGTGATTGATTGACAATTGTGTATGTCCTTTATTTTTGTATTATTATTATATTATATAATTATTAATCATAAGAATAAAATAAATGAAGCATAAATTTAAATTTATTATTACAATTTGAAAAATGTGAAGAATTGGCGGGGTTGTGGATGTTCCCACTAACCGTCAAAACCGCTCATAGCACAAGTGGAAACAAAAATCCCATGCATTCAATCCACACTAACCATAAAACAAAAACCAACAACACTCCGCCATGTCACACACCAACAAAACAAAATCATCTCCACCCTCCACGTGGACAAGTGCATCCATTTCCCATGAACCCTCCCACAGAATAACACAACCGTCAATTTCATTTCAAATTTTTTTATAAATCAACGAAGAAGAAAAAGAAGAAACAATTGATCAAATCAAATGAATGAGAAAATTGAAAACTATGGAAAGAGAATTTGAAAGAGGTTACATAAAAAAAGGACCATGGAGTAGTGAAGAAGATGAAGTGTTACTGAAACATGTTAACAAGTATGGTCCAAGGGATTGGAGCTCCATTCGATCCAAAGGCTTTTTGCCGAGAACTGGAAAATCTTGTCGGTTGAGATGGGTTAACAAGCTTAGACCAAACTTGAAAACGTAGTAACAATTTTCTTAACTCTTTCTAACATCAACATTGATTTCATTGATTTCATGTTGTTACTAATTTTTTTGTTTTTTTGTTGTTAGTGTATTGTGTTTGTTGCCTTGTTCTTATTTTATGTTTGCTTTAGACAAAACTTGCTTGTTCGTTAAGCTTTAGTATAATGTTTATCATTCTTAACTATGCAGCACAGACACATGAAACACGACAACGACATTGATACTTTAACATCGATAATAATTTTAAAAAATGAAATTAAATGTAATCATAAGTGTTGGTATCGATTTCAGACACCAACACTGATAACACATATTTTTCAGAGATGTCGGTACTACAGAAATTCTTATCGTTTCTCTTGCAGAGTGACAAATGGTATCAAACACGAACAGTTTACTTTTTAAATTTATTGAGCAACTACATTCATTATTCACCGAAACAAAAGAGCAAATTTTTATTTGTAATACTATCTAGAGTAGTAAATACATTCAATTCAATGTATGAATGTTATGTTTTGTGTTGATATTAATTGTTTATAGATGCTATTATTGTTTAGGTGTTGAAGTTTGTGTCGATTTGTAAAACAACAATGTGGTTTAGTTTATGGTAATCATAGAATTAGATTGTATGGGAATTGTTTGTTTTATGATGAAAGTTTGGAATATGTGATTTGAATTGTAGAGGGTGCAAATTTTCAGCAGAGGAGGAAAGGGTGGTGATTGAATTACAGGAGCAATTTGGAAACAAATGGGCAAAAATTGCTACGTATTTGGAAGGGAGAACAGACAATGATGTGAAGAATTTTTGGAGTAGCAGGAGAAAAAGGATGGAGAGTTCGTCTCCGAGGACACCATCACCATCACCAAAGCAGCAGAAAAACAAAGGAAAAGATGTTGTTAATAATAATCAAGTGAAAGTTGAAAAGGTTAGGTAGAAACTAAAGAGATTTTTTGAGTTGTTTTCGTACTAGTTTGATGGTGAAAATGTCTGTTTCAGGTTCCTGCATGTGGTTCTAATCAGCTAGAGGAAAACTTTACTTACCCTACTTCTTGTATGGGAAACAAAGAGGAGTTCAAGATGGTGAACCTGCCAGATTTAACAAAGCCAAACTACCAAAATATGGAAAGTGACATTAATGGAATTGAGTTTGAGGCTACTCCACTTCACACGGTACCGTCATTTGAGTCTTCGTCGGCGGCATACAACTTTCCTCTACACCCAGAACCACATATGGACTTTCCACTACTCCCAGAGTGTCAGGACCTTGTTCAAGAGCCCTTTGATCCCAATTTTATGGACATGTTTGAGCAGAAAAAGGATTCAGATTGTGTGTGGAGCCAGAAGCTTGGGACCAGGTTGCCAACTCTTGGAACTGAAGGAAATTCTCAGAGTAGTTCAAATTGCTTGTTTCAAGACTTCTCAACCGAGTTTTTTGAATACTTTGCTTAGTACTTATTTAGCTCTTTTCCAAGTATGCCAACGCATGAACTTGTTTCAGGTTTCTTGATTTTAATAGAAAAACCTGAAGATGCATGATATCTAACTAGTTTTGTATTGTATTTCATGCCTTAATATTAGAACTATTTCCATGTTTAGTTACCATTACCAATGAAATTTGTTGGTGAACCTCAGGCTGAATCACTCTGAACATACTAGTCTTGTGCAATTTTTTCTTTTGCTTACAAAAAGTATAACTTGAACAAAATTTCCTTCCAAAACACCCTAAAGAATTAGTGATTGGAAACTAGTGGCTGGCAGCACAGATATTCTGTGAATTTCAAGGTCCTAAGAACGAATCGTACGTACTCTAAGTGTTCATAAAAACTGTTTGTGGGTGCATCAAACTGATCTTCATACATATCTAAACTATAAACAGATCAATTATCATTATTCAAGCTTAGGGCCATAATATAACGGCACATTTGTGATGAGAATTTCAGCAAGCAGTGGATAGTAACTGTACAGTGCTTTTGCAATACCCGTCCACACCAAAAAATCGTAAAAGATCTAGAAAATCAGATACCCTACCGGACCACTATCCAACATATTTCCCAGCGTAAAGACCTAGAAAACCATATGTATCCAACATATTTCCCAGCGTAAAGACCTAGAAAATCATATGCTTCTATACAATGATATCCTCTTGTCCAGATTGGAGAACATTATTCCAAATTCAATGCATCCTAGTCGAAGAATCAACGAGGGATAAGGAGTATGATCGTTTATTTCCAAACTGTCTCGTTGGCATCAGTGAAGACTGCATTATGATGTTCTATGAGTAACTGAACAACCTCGATTGCACCATAGTCAACTGGCATGCCATCATCCAAGGGAATAAAAGAAGATGCGTCTGTGGCTTCGCCATCATCTGCAGCAAAAGAAACACGAAAATAAGATAAATGGTAATCTCGTCTCAGCACTGATCCAAGGCAGACCAAGTTTTAGCTCAATAGAAGAAAAACAAACGACAGTTGAACTAACATTTTCACTCTTCCAGGTAGTGTGATTAGAGTGCAATGTTGATCATATGAGTTAGAAATAAAATTTCAAACAAATTTCAAAATGCTAAGCTACATATGTCCTTTAGAAAGAAGGTCCCAAGAAGCACTGATCTCAATGCACAGTACAACTTCTATCTCACGCATTATGATTAGAGAAGATATATTTAACTTTTCATCACAGCCGACATAATGAATTATATTCTCTGTTCCGTATGGTTACTATCTTTAAAAAATTTATGTGTTTAGGTGACATATTTCATACCAGCAAGCAAGTCCCAGGTAGTTGAACCCGGTTCTGGATCCAAGCTCTGTTTGGAAGGACTTTCTGACATTTGACTCCAGTATTGACGATAAAATTCAGGTCTATGTTCCTTTTGCCACATGATAACAGGTGCCATTTCCAATGCAAGGCTCCGCGGGTCCATCTGAACAAAGTCAAAATATGCTGAGCATGCTGATCAAAACTAATTTGAATGTAGAATTTAACAAGTAACAACAGTGTGATTGTTCTTAAGGTCAACTATTTGATGGGAAAACAAAAACTGTAAAGCACCATGATGATCATAATCAGGGAGTGATGAAGGTTTGTAATTATGACAAACCAAGCTATGCAAATTGGAAAACAGTGCTAAAGCGAGGGGAACAAGAAGACTAGAATAGGAGAGAAAAATGTTAATGAACATAGAAAATCCTTCAAGGAGTTAAAGCAAAATTGAAAAATATTATTAAGGTACATAAACTTGCCAGTGACATGGAGCTGCCCAAATCAAACAACGAATACCCAAAATAAGACCATAGGAAGAAAGCCTAAAGTAAATCAGGAACAAATCCAATTCTGTAGAATATAAAGTAACAATACATTTAGTTGAAAACAATGGCTTCTGTTTCTTACTGTTTAGCCGATAACTTCCTCCGTGACAATATTTTCAAAACCGAGAAACAACAGGAAATAACAAATATTTACATAGAAGAGGAAATGAGAGAGAGAGAGAGAGAGAGAGAGAGAGAGAGAGAGAGAGAGAGAGAGAGAGAGAGAGAGAGAGAGAGAGAGAGAGAGAGAGAGATTATCTCGTCAAATATTCTAGTAATCACACCATAACTCAACAATTCCCATTACTTTTACAAGATTGACCTCAAATCTGGGTTTCTTAAATTAGAGTTAAGGGAGAGTACTTTCATAAAACGGCTTTGAGAATACATTAAGGTCACTATCAAAATTTTGTTATATGTGTTTTGACCCTTGTTGAGGAAGTGTATGTTGGCACTTTTTGACAATATTCTGGCCCACATGCCCATATGGCCCTCTCATCTTATTCGTCTTGTATTTGCAATCTCAGTTCACCATCAGCATGTCACTGACAATAAGGGTTTGTTTTGTTTGACATTGATGAGTACCTTGGGCAACTAATTTCTGCTCATGGAGTTGAAATTGATCTATCTAAGGTTCAGGCTATCGTGGATTGGCCAGTCCCTATACCGACGCTAAAGAGTGCATGGGTTCTTTCTCTTTGGACTCACCGACGCTAAAGATTGCTCAGTCAGTAACTGCTTTGAATAAGAAGGAAGGTTTAAGCTGGGGGGGAGGAAAAGCAGTGGGCCTTTCAGCGCCTCAAACAATGCTTAGCTTCTTTTGGTCTCTACTGGATTTACCTACGAGGAGTTGATGCATTTGGGAATGTGTAAAATCAGAGATAATCTGTAGAGCTTCTAAACTAGAATTATGAGAAAATGAATTTAACTAATGTGAACAGTTACCGGTTACAACACAGTTGCAATACAGTGGTATCACGGCAAAGCAAGAGAAGAAATAATAAAGTGAAGCCAGATGTAAAATAGGAGGCATGTATTCTCTCATACAAAGGAATTGAAGCTGTTCTTACGCAGAAAAATAAGCCCGTTGCCTCTTTCAGCAAAGCCCTCCCACCCTGGTTATGAAAAGGAAATCATAGCTTTGGTAATGGCGATTAAACATTGGAGGAATCATCTTTAGGAATGAAGCTTCAAGGTGTTTACTGACCATAGAAGCCTCAAACATTTGTTACAAACAATTGCAACAGACCAGCAATGTAGGCTCCCTCTGCTGAAAGTTTAATGTTTATCTTTTTAAGGTGAGTTTGGTCAAAGCAAAGGCTGGAAAATATAATTTAAGCATCTTTGTGGATTTCTACGAGTAATGTTTTTAGGTAATTCCTTCCATAGACATTAAAAGCCATTAGATAAAGGGCAAATCAATTATACTAATACTTAATTTTATTTTTAGGAAAGAAAATGTGTATAAAAACTGTAAAAAGAAATGGGCCAATAAGAGCATCTACATCCATGATATCCAAGTTAGTGGTATAAATGGACTCTACTTAATTTATTATATTTTTTTACACTTCCCAATTAATTTACCACTTCACTAAATTTTCCAAACATCCATACCACTCACTTAAAACTCTAAATTGGGTCCCACTAGTCTCACAATTATTCTAAGCCACAGTGGTTTTCTTTGGCATTGGTGGTTTAGAAATTTGGTCCAATTTACTTTAGATAATAATATTTTCTGACACATGTTGGCTTTGAAACACAATACTACCACCGATATGTATGCTCTAAGGGCCATGATTCCACCATACATATTCATTAAAGAGAATAGTAAAACGGAGCTCGTTCATATAGAAAACCCAATCTTCCACCAAACACATATAGAAGAAGCCTACCTTATTGAGAAGTGCCTTCTGGCTAGCACGGAGCAAAAGTGCTGTTATAAACTCCAGCGTCATATAGTTCACGCTGGAAAGCCTCTTAAGTATGTTTCTCATGGAATATATATTGGATCGAGCACCTTTGATCTCATTATAAAGCTCAAATGTTGTCAGAGGCACAGGAAGGCTAGCAAGATAATATTTCACAAGAGCTGCTACATCAACTGGACTTGAGCCTTCTGGCACTGAAGCAGTTGAATCTGCAACATGCAATTATAGAAGCAAATATAGCACTGTCTTAAGTTTAATGATATAACCTACCATTTACAGAAAGAATGATCGAAATACCTTGGTTGTATAGGGAAACCAACTGGTGAATAACCTTTTTGTTCCCTTCAGATTTAAAAAGATATGGCAGATTCAATCCTACATATAATTACAGTCATGCGATTACTAGTGGATTAAAATGCAACAAAAAGAAAAAGGAAATAAAAGAAATGAACAGAACCATAGAATGATACATGGACATAGAACCTTACTCTAGAAAAAAGCTACCTGATATTATAAGATAATCTGCACAGTTGATCAGTATCTGAGGAATAGGCTTGATGCAATCTTGCCTCTGTACAGTAACCTCAATAGGAACTCCAAATACTGGGGTCAAGATTATGAATGATTAACTACCATAATGCAGGCACGCGCCAATTTTTAATTTAAGTATACAGAACATGATATACTGCTATATACAACTTAACAGATAAGCAGTGATAAAAAATGAAAATGGAATTCATCGCAAGATTCCTTGTTAGAGCAAACAAACTACTACATGGTTAGCAAAAAAGACTCTAAATAGTTCTACAAAGTCAGTGAAAGATTTTCAAGCATGAAAAGATCGGCTCACTTGTTCAATTATGTTGCAAACCCAAAATCACGCAATGAAACAGTAATGCAAATATGCAATCAACAATGGATGATTTGTAGATTCTATTGATGGAAAGATAAATGCAGAAGGGAGCAAGGCTCCCAACTACCTACAGAGCTAGGCTCCTCAGAGAAAACGCAATTCTCTATGATACTTTTTGTGATAACTCCTCTCTCACCAAAGGAAACTCATATAACAGAACCCAACTAACATTTCCTAGGCCAACTCTCCCTCACTGCGCCCCCCATCCTTCTTTCCTTGCCTTCTATTATTTCCCGCATATACTGTACGCACTTTTGGACCACCCTGATTCTATGATCCACGATATCAGCTAGGGGCCTATCAAACTATGTGGTTTGAGAAACTTACCATCATTCCTAGCAACTCCCTGTAAAGAAAAGACAAAAAGTTAGAGCAATTGAGAATGATCTATGCTGGCAGTAACAAATATATGTCACAAACGTCATTACCTTCTGCCATCTTTCAATGTCTGTCAAGATAGTTTTACTCTTTTGTGCTGTTACTTTTGCCACCTGAAATAAATGAGAATGATGCAAAAACAAAAAAAGAAGAAAATAAAGTATATGAGCATTCACTTGGTACAGAAAAAATAACAATAGAGTTTAGTGCTATCTTGGTGTATGACTAACCGATAAAGATATAGGAAGTATGAAAAGAGAGAACTAGGGAAAGAAAAAAAAATTAATAGAAATTAATACTGGGGGGTTTTCGAGTATACAGTTTAACTAAGCACTTATTCAAAATATGTCATATGAAAGCTTATGGCATACATGCTTAAATTCAATAAACTATTTGCGTTTGGATATGTACCTTTATAAGATAAGATATTTGTGTTCTCGATTTTACTTCGACGAATAAATTTTGGGGATGGATGAGAGTTGAAGAGGGGATTTGGGGAGCTTATTAAAATTGAAAAGCAGCTCATGAGTGTATCTAGGCAGTGTTTGAATAAACGGCTTAATCAAGCACTTATAGCATAAGTATCATATAACATGTATAAACTATTTCTCTAGCAAAAGATAAAAATTAATTCAAATTTTTTTTATACAAGCTATAAGTTGTTTTCAGAGATCCTAAATATTTTTATTGAAATAAGTTGAAAATAGCTTATGGGCATTTCATAAGCTGTTTCAGTAAGGTGTCCCAAACAATCTCACAAGTGCTTGTGTCGATAAATAAATTCATGAGTCAATCTGAACAGACCCCTGAGCTATTTGTATAAGTTCTTCCATGCACTTAGGGAGCTTATTATGATAATTTGAAAAACAGCTTGCTAAGCTATTTATATAAGTTCTTCCACACATTTAAAGCAAAATAAACTCTTTCAAATGTCTCCCAAGTCCAGGCAACACCATTAAACAAATCTTATCTATAACCAAACCAAAAATTATCCACATTAACAGATAGACTTATGTAATGCAGAGTGATTTTGGATAAGGCACTCCCTTAAACAAAAGAGAAGTATCAAGAGAAGTATCAGAGGTAATAATAAAGACAATATCTGGATTATTTTTTAGCTTCAAATTTATTTGATATATTTTCAATAACATTAACAAAAATGGCCACATTTGTTTTCATTATATTTTACGTATTCAAAATTTTGCTATCAAAATGGTGAAAAAACGAAACCTAATCACTATGCATTTATGTCCTAATAAAGAAGTATACATCTCAATCCCTAATCATTTACACAATCACATTACCTCTTCAACCTTGGATTTTCCCACAACCACCTTTTCTTTTGTCCCTGACAAACCTCTCCTCAGGAATGCACCAGTAGTAGCAGCAGCTGATATCATTCGGTCCTGTACGGCATGTCTTGTGGATGGCTGCTGAAGAAGTGCCCATCGACTTTTGACTATCGTTCCAACTCGTCCCGCCACTTCAGCAACATTACTCTTTGTATCCTTTGTGACCTCGCCAACAAATGTACCTGCTGACTCCCTGGCTTCTTTAAGCTTGACCCCTACATTAAATTTACATTTGAACCAATTGAGACACAAATAAAGACCAAACAATAAACAAGAAAAGGAATAAAGTGCACAAATTAAGTGAAAGGTACCTGAGGAAGAAAAGAAACCAGAAGCCTTATCATGCCACTGAGGTGAGGTTACAGAAGGCATTGAACCAGAAGCTAGTTACAAAATCAAACCAAGAGCAAAATCTGTTGAAACTTGATCCTGTACAAAAGTAAAGTAGTAAACCCATAAGAAACAAGTCAGTCAAGAAAAGTGATTCATAAAACTATAGTCATCATCATGAATTCACTTGCACAAACTTCTGCTTTAAAAACCATAAATAAAGTATTTAAAAGAATATGCACTCTCTCACCGTAAACCAGTGTAAATAAAACCAGTTTTACACTACATCTAATGAAAATCCACTATTTTACAACATCACCCGGCTTTTATAAGGCTGTTTTGAAATCGATGGTAGGACATGAAAAAATTGTGCTCTTTCATTCGATGCAAGTATAAAACCGGTTTACATGGACAGGGTAAGCCTAATAAGGCCCTATTCAAATAAACAGTTTAACTAAGTGCTAAATTGCTAATATCATAAGCACGCACTTATCGAATAATCGGTTATGTATAAGCTACTTACTTAACAAAGGGCATGTTTGGATGGAGCTTATTTGAGCTTATCTACTGCCATAAGTTTTGTGACATTGTTTGAAGACTTAACCAGCTTATGACATTTTTTAAATATTTTTTTGAATTTATTTTTATAAATTCTTCGAGATAGCTAGTAAAAACAACTTATAACATATATAAAAACAATTTAAATGTATTTTATCTTTTGCCATAAAAACAGCTTATGCAAGCTTATCCATAAACACTTATTTTGAAAAGCACTTGTGTTATAAGCTACAAATAAGTTGTTTATCCAAACAAGCTCAAAAACTGATTTCATATCCCAGAGAGCTTTTCAAAATAAGCTAAAAACAGCTTATGTACATATGGCAAAAAAAAAATTCTCACAATTGTCAGTGTAAACAAGTTCAAATCAGTCCATCTAAACTAATCACAATCTCTAAATAAATCAAAATAAAACAAAAGAATCACTCAAATTAGCCATCAGATTATCATCGAAGAAGATCATAATTTCAACAAATTCATCAATCAAATAAACAAGCATACTCAAATCCGATCAAAATATCAACAACAGTTCATACTCTACTCTAACAAACAAATCAATCAAAATCATAATCAAAAACGGAAAAAAAAAAAAAACAAAAAAACTTCTGATTAACTACGAAAGATTCGGAAGCGATTATCGAGAATCCGATGAAAATCACCTTGTTCGCTACTAATGGAAGTAGGGAAAGCTAGAGAGAGAAAAGAGTGTGTGACTTTTGAGAAGAAGAAAAAAGAGTGTGATGAGAGAGATATGGATTTGGAATGGGACTGCTGTGAAGAAGAAGTCGTTGGATCGATGGGATAACACCAAAAGTATAACGGCACTTCTTTTGTCTTTCACTCTCGCCTTCAGCTCTAACCTCAATAGTCCAGATAGAAACTCCAACTTCAATAAAATAATGTTTCATACTTATAGTAAGATAATTTAGGATCATTTTTTTAAACTGACTTTTTATTTAAGTGACTTATTTCGAGAAAGGGGCAGTAATATTATTAAGGCTTAAATGCACTTTTGACCCCTCTATTTTCAGTTTTATGAACTTTTGATCCCCTTTTACCAAATTTGTTATTTTGATCCCCAAACATTCATTATTTTGGCAATTTTGAAGTCCCCCTCCAAAATTACATATGTGGCACATGTAATTTGCTGAGCTGTCTAAAATTACTTATGTCATGTCATTTCATTTATTTAATTTATAATTTTAAATAGAAAACAACTTCTGAATATCCTAAATAACATTAATTCTCTTTTTATAAATCAAAAACAATTCCTAACCTAACCCAGAACTTCATCCCCAAATTGTAACGTAACCCAGAAAAATTTCATCTTCGTTTTCGTGACCTCTCTTCGTCGATGAGCAGTCTTCCATTGTCGCTCTAATCAGTTCTCGTCCATTCGCCCAGGCATCGGAGAAGATGAGCAGCATTCCACCATCATCATCAAAGACGACGCGCAACATTCCACCATCATCAACTTGCAAAGAGGATGTTCGTTTCTGTATGAGGTTTGTTCTCTTAAATCGTTAGGCTTAAATAACATTGTTTACTGTGGTAAAGTATTCTGAATGTTCATCCTTTGTTATTTGTTCAGACCATCTAAAAGCAACTACGTTAAGATAAGGCTTCATCATAGGGGACAGTTAGTAGAGAGTCCATGTAAATGGTATGTTAATGGTTTGGTGTCTGAACTGGATTGGGAATGGGATACGGACTACATGTCGTACATGGATTTAGAAGCTTCGATTAAGGATGAGGGATATATAAATATCAAATGTAGGAGATGGGATTTAACTGGAAGAGTAATTTCAACAACATCTACTCCCATATAATTTACCCTACTAATGGTCCACAGTTGTGGCCTTTGGATGAGGAGTCCACTATGAATCCTCCAGCTATGAGAAGGGCCATAGGTCGTCCCAAGAAAATGAGAAACAAGTCTAACGATGAACCAAAGAATCCACATGTCCTACCTAGAAAATTGGCAACTGTTACTTGTCATAAGTGTGGCGCAATGGGGCACAATAAAAGAAGTTGTAAGGGAAAGAGGGCTGCTGAAAGAGCCATTCCAAAAGGAGGCAATAACAAAGGTGGACAAGGGAAGAAGAGTAAAACAAACCAAGTTGAGATTGCAAACTCATCACAAGCACATCCATCTACACAACCATCTCAGGAGTAGTGTTCTATAATTAGTGTGGTCATTTTTGTAATGAAAAAGTATATTTTGATGTAGTGTGGTTATCTTTTGCAATGAACAAGTAGATGTTGATGTAGTTTGGTTATCTATTGTAATGAACAAGTATATTTTGGGTTTCTAATGTTATGTTATCTTTTAGGGTTTCTAAGTATATTTTGAACAAGGTGTTCTGTTATGGTATTATTGATTGTCTAATGTTATGATATTCTGTTATGCTTATTAGTAAACTATTATGTTATAATCATTGGCATTGGCATTGGTTATTCTGTTATGCTGATTAGTAAACTATTCTGTTATAATCATTGGCATTGGCATTGGTTATTCTGTTATGCTGATTAGTAAACTATTCTGTTATAATCATTGGCATTGGCTATTCTGTTATAATGTGCTTATGATATTCTGTTATGGCATTGGCATTGGTTATTCTGTTATGACTTTATTGATTGTCTAATAAAGTCTTGGCATATGTTATATGGCCTGCAGTATAGGGATAATTTTAGGCCTGCATTATTAAGTCTTGGTCTGCAGTATAGGGATAACATGACACTTTCCAATCTGTCAAAAGTTGCTTATATATGAAACAGAATTAGTTAGACATAAAATTACAGTTATGATTCGACACTTAATGCCTATGTGTCAATTCATGAGCCTTTATGAGTTGGCTCATGACTTCATGAGTCGATACATACTGTGATAAATCACAAACCAGTAGCTTCTCGACTTATATGAGTCGATGCAAACGTCGTATGGTCCGAACCATACACTTATGGTTCGATGCATAAAGGCTATGGTCCGATTCATACTGAGTAAAGATGCAAAACAGAATTGCATAACAATTATGGTTCGATCCATGTATCGTATGTATTGGCTCATGTTATTTTGGTTCGATGCATAAAGGCTATGGTCCGATACATGCTGAGTTTGAATTGAAAAACAGAGAAGCAGAAGCTGTATGAGTCGATACAAAACACGTATGGATCGGCTCATGGCTTTTCAGTTATTTAAAATTATAAATTAAATAAATGTAATTACGTGGCATAAGTAATTTTAGCCAACTCAGCAATTCCCACAGCCACATATGCATTTTTGGAGAGGGGCTCTAAATTTGCTAAAAAACTGAATGTTTGGGGATCAAAATAAGGAATTTTGAAAATGGGGGATCAAAAGTTCATTAAAATGAAAATAGGGGGTCAAAAGTGCATTTAAGTCTATTATTAAATAGATGTAGTATATCCGTGTTATACATTGGATTTTATTTTAATTATTAAATTAATGAAAATTATATAAAAATAATGTATAAGAATAGTAAATTGTTTATATCACTTTTTATTGGCAATCAAATAGGCTACTTCAAGTGCACTAAGACCATCTCCAAGGTACAACTCATTTTTGAGTTTTTTATGGGTCCCACCAGCCATATCATCTTAAAATAATTTATTTAATATTTATTTTATTGGTGTAATTCAAATGGGTCCCACAATTTTACCTCATAAATTAATTTGATTGGGTACCACAATTTTTTACTAATTTCATTGCAATGCAACTCTACTATGACATGGCAAATTGATTCAATATTTAATTATTATATTGATGTATAGTTGGAGAACTCATTGAAAAATACTACCCTTTGGAGATGCTCTAATGGTGTTAGACAGGGATATCCCCTTTCTCCTCTTTTATTCTGCATAGCTGAGGATGTTTTGATTCGGGGCATAACCAACCTTGTGGATACTCATAAAATAAATCCTATAAGAGCTAACAAAAACTGTCTTCTTCCTTCTCACACTCTCTTTGTTGATGACATAATGGTTTTTTGCAGGGGTGATTCCAAATCCATTAAGGCTATCTCTGATCTTTTAAAAGATTATGGCAACTACTCTGGTCAACATTGCAACTGCACCAAATCATTGATCTATGCTGGAGGGATGAGTCAGGAAAGGCATATCCACTTGGCAGAGATCATTGGTTTCACCAGAGTTGTCCCTCCCTTCATTTACCTTGGAGTTCCCATCTTTGTTGGAAGACCTAAAGCTTGCTATTTCCAACACATTGCTGACAACATAAGGATCAAACTAGCTAACTGGAAGGCCAAAATTCTATCTATGGCAGGCAGAGTTCAATTAGTGAAATCAACAATTCTGAGTATGCTCCTTCATTGCTTGGCGATTTATCACTAGCCTGGAAGCATAGTGAAAATGATTGAGAAGTGGATGAGGAATTTCATTTGGACTGGCAACACTGAAAAGAAAAACAATGTCACAGTGACCTGGAAAATTTGCTGCAAGAATAAAAATGAAGGAGGTTTGGGTATTCTTTCACTGAAGGACTATAACTATGCCACAAATTTACACCTTTGTTTGAAGTTTCTTAATGATACTCAAAACTGGTCTCATGTGCTGAAGGCCAGAGTCTTGAGAAATGGGAGAATCATCAAATATGCTATCAAATCCTAAATTTGGCATGGGATTAAGGAGGCATATGGAACTGTGATGGAGAATTGTATGTGGAGTATTGGTAGTAGTAAGAGGGTGAACTTCAGGATTGACAACTGGTTAGGGGAGCCTTTAGTTACCACTTTTCACAAAAATGACAAATATCATTTTGCTCTTAACTCAATGGTTAGGGATTGGTGGATTGGTCATGCCTGGTCCATAAAAGATAGCATCCTTCAGGCTTTACCAACTCTGTTCCTCTTTTAGCTGGTGTATCCATTCCTGATGCAGAGGTTGATGATTGTTTTGTTTGGAAGAATGCAAAGGATGGTCAACTAATTCTTAAGGAAGCCTACAATTCTATAGTTAAACCAAGGCCTTGTGTTAATTGGAGATGCTTTCCTTGGGACATTGATACTCCCCCAGCTCACTCAATGATTGTGTGGAGATACATTCATAATAAATTACCAACTGATGAGAATTTGAAAATCAGAGGATTCTCTTTCCCTTCTTTATGCAGTCTATGTAAATCTTGCAGTGAATCTTCATCTCATTTGTTCTTTGAGTGTAGCTTTGCCAGGAATATTTGGAATTGGTTTGCTGGCATCTTACAAGATAATAGGTTGATCAATAATCTGAAGGATTGTAGGAAGATCTTGGAGCAGCCTTGGTGTCCACAAGCTAAGGATGTGGTTCAGGCCAGCATTGCTTGCATCTTCCATCAAATTTGGACTACTAGGAACAAAAACAGATTTGAAGATAAATCTGCTAGTTGGAAAACCTGTGTGGGTTTAGTGAATGCTCATGCCAAGATTGTTGGAGATAATTCTTGCAGGGGCTCCAACCTTGCTATGAAAAACTTTGTGTTTCTTAAAAACTTTGGTGTACAAATTCATCCCAAGAAACCTGTTGTTACAAAAGAGGTGTTATGGTCTCCTCCCTTAGCTGGCTGGTTGAAATGCAACATTGATGGGGTGGTTTCTGGATCTCATAATTTGGCTGCCTATGGTGTGCTGTGTCGTGATCACCAAGCTAATCATGTTTTTAGCTTCTGTGATTTTATTGGCTCGAAGGCCCCCGAAATTGCTGAGCTTATGGCAGCTATTTTGGCTATTAAAAAGGCTAAAAGAAGGAATATCAATCATCTTTGGCTTGAAACGGATTGTATGTATGTCGTGAATGCTTTTAAGAATCGCTTAATGGTGCCTTGGAAACTTCGATCTCGTTGGCTAGTGTGTTGGGATTACTCGATCAGAATTAATTTTAAGGTAACACATATATAGAGAAGCCAATTTTTGTGCTGATTCCTTGGCTAATCTTGGTTTGTTTTATAAGTCTTATAGGTTTTTTAATTATATTCATGAAGATATCCAAAGAGATTTCTTGCTAGACAAGTTGGGTACCCCAAAGTATAGAATTTGTTCTTAAAAGGTCTTGGTTTGGTCCCCCTTGTGTTCCTTGTAATTCTCTTTTTTGATTTATAATATCTTTTTTTTTTGTTTAAAAAAAATGATTTTAACAAATGATCAAATGTGTTTCATATAATTTTTTCATTCTCATTTCAGATAACTCATGATATTTTTCAAATTTTAAATAATTCATTTCGGATAATTTCTTAAATTTCTATAACATTTTTAGCCTTTGTAATAAAAATATCTTTATGCATTTGCCTTCTTTTCGAATCTGGCTTATATAAGAAGTTGTTCAATGAAGCAATTTAACCATTAATGTAGTAACATATTTCAAGTCTGTCCTAGAGTGTCATAGCCATATAATAATACTAAAATAAATATGAAAAAAACATCTAAATTAATCTTGATTTAAATAAAAATTAATAAATTATCAATGATTCAGGGATAAATTTTTCATTTCATAATTCAATAAATTTTATGAGTTGATATTTTCAAAACATGGACTAAAAAGAAAAGAAAAAAAGTTTGATTGAGCACAACAAAAATTTTGAAATAAGTTTTTAATAAGTGTTTGTTTGGATTGGCTTCTACAAGTCCCAAAAGCACTTCTAGCCCACTTCAACTTGAAAATTGGTTATTTTTTTTGTTTGGATACTTTTCCAAAATCAATTCTCCTCCTCCAAAAGCAATTCTACTAGAAGCTACAATTCCTAGCTTTTGAGTTTAGTAGAATCAGTTCTACATTTATTATATATTATTTATTACAACTCTTTTAAATTTTCCTTCTTTACCCTCTTTAATTTTCATCAATTATTTCTTTTCTTTTTGATTTGTATTAGAATCTATTACCATTTTGGTAATTATACAATTCAAAATCAATTTTGCTAAAACTATCCAAACAACATTAATGGATAACAATCACTTTTATATCATTGTATCCAAACATAAATCAATTCTTCTAAACTCAATTCTATTGAAATCAATTCTATCAAACTCAATTCTGTCAGAATCAATTCTATCCACCGCCAATCCAAACACACCCTTAGAAGTGGTCAGTGTAATTTTCCCTAACACATATTTTAACGTTTGGATGTTTGCAAATTACTACAGCGAGATGCATTTTAGAATATATATAAAAATATCCAATAATTCGTGTTTTTTAAATTTTCAAAAGCAAAAGATCTAGAATTTGATTTTCATGAGGTTGGTCGTTAATATAGTTTAAATAATGTAGTTCATGTTAAAATTATTTTTTTAATTAATTTAAAATTAGTATTAGTGATCTATTACAATTATTCATTTAACTCTAACATCGTGTGTGGCATGTTATTTTCTATTTAATTTTTTATATTTATTTATCACACCATTTACTTTTTAATTGAAAGTATGAAAAATTTTATATGTAATCATGTTAAATTTATAAATTAATTTTATAAAAGTTCATCTTCAAAAATAATTTAATAACACATATTCGTGCATCGTACAGGTAGACGTCTAGTCTTATTAATTAAAGATGCTAAGTCTCTTAAAGAATTATTGGCGCCAAAACTGAGGGTAATTCTGTAATTTATTATTTATATATTTATTTATTTCATTTTATTATTTTTGTCACAAACCAATTATTTTTTTAATTTAGTAATGGTTAATATTAACTTAATTGACTTAACTTTATTTTAATTTTAATTTAAAAAAATATTATTCCCACTAACTCCATTATCTCTTTATATCATATGAGAATGTCATATTTATATGAGAATGTGAGAATGAATCTAAACCATTGGATTTTGAAATAAATGGTGGAGATTATGTGTGTGTGTGTGTGTATATATATATATATATATATATATATATATATATATATATATATATATATATATATATATATATATATATATATATATATATATATATATATATATATATATATATATATATATATATATATATATATAACTAACCCAAGCCATTAAGAAAATAACTCCATTTTTTCTCTTTATCATTTTTAATTAATTATGATATTAAATAATTAATTAATTAATTAATTAATAAGATTATTTTAAAGAAAACCAACCACACCACACGATTACTCTTCACCAATTCCATTCCATAAACCCCCATCTCACTCACCCACCTATTCTCTATCATTCCCTTTATAAATAACTAATTCTTATTATGTCATTTCATCTTAATCACAATTCATGTCATTGAAGATATAATCTATCATATAAAAAAAGTATAACTTTTCATCTCTCCTCATGTTGCCACATCAGACCCTCTTTCCACAAAATTCCACGTAATCTGATTTTGTTTTCATCATTCTGTTCATCAATTTCCACTATCCTCATAACTGCCCTATGAAGAACTTCTGCTGGTTACACTTTGGGTAATTTATGTCATGACCATCCACATTCTAATTTCTTCCACAACTTCTTCATCTTTACACCTCCCTCACCTTTCTCTCCATCTCAAAAAAATTCTTCAACGAAACATCATACAAACTCAGCGATCTCAATCGATTTTCACATGTTGCTTCAATTTCTTGAAATTTACAACCAAACACACGAACCCTTTCCTCCGCGTCAACCCTAATCCCCAAATTGATTTCGAATTTGATTACAAGTACAAGGTAAAATCGATAAAAGAAATCACATGAAAGATAGTATTTTTTGTTATTTTGTTTTGTGAATTCCCTATTTGTAATGTTTTCTATATTTATCCTGTTTTCATTTTTTCCAGATGTGTCTTAACCAAGATGCGAGTTTTCATTCTTAGTGTGTGTTTTGAGTTTCTCTTTTTAGTGTATTTCGATGTTATTGTTCAGATCCGTATTTTTTGTTATTTTGTTTCTGAATTTCCAGATCTAAATTGGTTTCATGTAGAGTTGGTAAGCAGTGCTTGCGAGAAGATATAACGCAATTGTCGCATGTAAGTTTCATCTTAATTTCTTAGGGCTTATTTGGTGTTTAAATATATTTTGTTTCTAACTTTCTATTTTCACTTTTGGTTTCAAAATATTCACTTTGCTATAAATCAATTTTCTTAAGCCAAACTAACCCTTAGTATTTGTAATGTCTTTATTTTCAACACTCCTTCACAATATTGCCACTCTGAGATCATTTTCATTGGATTGATAAAAACCATAAATTCGGATATTGACACTTTCAAAACTATTGATGAGAAGTATCATGTTATAGATATCACGAAATCAGCTGCAGCGGTTACAGGGAGACAACTATATTTGTGGAACGGTTAAAAATCATTTAATTTATGGTTTGGGGGTAATAAAAATCATGTTATTATAGTGATTTTTAGTTTCTACTTTGTTTTACATTGTGGTATTACAGATCTATTATGTTGTTTAAATGGTTTTGTTTTATTTGATAGGTGGTTGTGTTTCAGGAAACCAGTGGTAGAAACTTTATGGGTACAAATTTTTTTGCTTTCTCTTATTGGTGGATTCATCTCAGATTAGGGGTGGAAAACGGGCATACCCGCCCCGTTTAGACCCGCCCCACAAAAGCCCGTGAAAAAATGGGGCGGGCGGGCATATTGGAGAGTGTGGGTCTAAAACATTACCCCGTCCTGCAAAAAAGTGAGTGCGGGGCGAGAAAAGCCCGCGGGCATTGAACCTTTTAGGCCTAAAAATAGTAAAATTGTATGAAAATAGTAAAATTGAACCTTTTGGAGAACCGGCAGTGTCGGAGATGTAAACTATGTTGGGAAACCAAGCCTCTGTTGGAAAGAGATTATTTGAAGATGACTTCTCAAGGACTGCTATGCGGGGATATATTGTGAAAATTGCTTTGTGGGGAAGATTCTCTGAGGTTCCAATTTTTTCAATGCCCCAATGTCCTTAAGTACTTGTTGTTGGAAAACATGTTTTTAACCATACATGGTCCTTCGCCTGTGGGAGTTTATCTGCCCCTGGAGTCAGTAACCTGGTATACTTTATGCTAGAATTAGAGCTTCGAAGGGGAGTCTTATACTGACACCACCTGATACTAGTAGCTAAACAACTCTTGCTCAAATTGGTGACTAATGCAACATGCCCCGAATGGTGGCCTAGCCTTTCCGGTGGTTCAACGCCTTTGAGAGATCCTGTGAATCGTGACCAGATTGCCTCTGGTAGATGGGGTAATAATATGTCATGCCCCTTGTATAAGCTTTTTAGCTAACTGAGTCAGGCGTACGAGATGTCTCTACAACTTTATCTGTCGGGAGGACTTTTTGAGTTTTGTGCTATCATAAGCAACATGCCCCAGTATCATGAGTTTAGGAACAATGCCCCTGATTGATCAACACTTATGAGAGAGTCTTCGAGTCTTGACCTGATTTCCTCAGATATATGAATTCTTACTCAAAAGGGTATTCAACTGTTTTTGTGTCCTTGAGGATGATTAGTATTTGAGCTATTCTCGCTCGAACTCAACGGAGTTCTGAAGACAACTTGTCCCTTGAAAGGATTAGACTTTTCATCTGCAGCTCATGATGGAAACTTTTCCTGATGTCAAGCACTTGTTCATATGCAAAGAATGTTTATTATGAGAAATATAATTCTAGTTCAAAGTTCATGTTTGTCTTGAAGTTTAAAAACTTTTGAAAGGATGTCAAAACATCAATTTTTTTTGGTGAAAGTTGGTGTGATACCAACTCAAGCGTTTTAGAAAAACTCCTAGGAGTCAGTGTAACACCCCCAATTCTATACTAAACAAATAAGGCATATATTTGCATAAATCAGAGTAAAGAAGCATGCATCTCACGAGGGCGTTACACACATTTCAAAATAAAACAAGATTGTTTCCTCTTGATATCATACGGTCTCCCACTGGATTGTCCTCTTCCTCATTTCAACTTTAGAAACTCCACTTCTTTCTTCCCACACGCATCTTCTGGAAAATAGTTTTCCAAAAATGCATCACGAAAAAGAGTCCAAGTGACTTCAATACCTTCTCTTTCAAATCTCCGCACAGTATTACTCCACCAATCGTCAGCTCCTTTCGTCAGCATGTGAGTACCCAACTGCACCTTCTGTATAAGAGACTACTTAGTCACGACACCCTACTAGAGATCTAAATCTCTAAGCTAAGCCTCCTTCGAAGCATCACTATCCACGAAACCTGCACGTTACCAACAAAGGATAACATTCAAACAGAAGGGTGAGAATTCAACTTCTTATAGATAAACATAATATGGGAAATGTAAAACACATCAAGAATACATTTCAAGAATTCATCACTCTTCACATAAACATGCATCATATACAATTAATCCAGATTCACATATTCATGTCACAAAACCTAGCTCATTCAATTCCACATAATCCAACATGATTTCTAAACAATGTACATAATCATGTTTCACCAACATGTAGATTCTAAGTACATATCCTTTTCGACAACATTCACGAAGAAACAATTGTGTTCAAACATAATCATATTCTAAATATACAAGTTATCATCACATAATCACATATACATGTTTTTCCAAATATATAGACATGTATAAGATTCACCGATGTATCGGAAGTATGAACGTATATCACCAAATGCACATATTCATCTTTATCCCATTTCACAAAACATCATAGAATATATTTACATCATTGGAATCATATCATTAATACTACAAGTATAAATGTAATCACCCCTCTTACCCAATGTATCATCATTAATCAAACATGATTCACATATCCACACATATATACGTATATCCTTAGTACATATAAATTCACATCTACATCATATATGTTTCAATCACATATATCACATTCATAACACAACAACTATTCATATCAAATGAATCACAAATCCACATATATGCATATCCACCAACATCATTCCACACAATTCATATCACATAAATCACACAAACAACAACATTTCACACCGACACGTGCAACTCAAGTGTGACTCAATGCGATATGCATGTGGATCCCATTCGTTATCATTTCCGGTCATGTCGATTGTCTTTCCTCTATAGACTAGATAACCACCTCAAAGCTCCATACGGCGTTAAGCTTTCAAATCCCATTCGGCGTTAGATTTGGGACTCATGCTTGTGTATGTGTGCAACAAAACAAGACTCATGCATTTAAGATGATCTCTATCTCTTAAACTACATAATCACATCTTTCCAACATTGCACAATATACACAACATGACTTCAATGCCAAACAATGCATCACTCAACACACATTAATCAATCACATGTATTCAATTCTAGCATCATCATTATTCAATCTACATCTCGATACATACACATTTAAATGATCATTATCAACAAGACACATTCAAATAGTATATATATATATATATATATATATTCATACCAACACATCATGGATATCACATCACTTAACACATCTATGAATATTAGTCACAAGTCATTAATTCATAATGTACACATAAGTAAGTCACATGTTATCCATATATTAACATCAAAATTAAACCATTCAACATCAACCAACTCTATCCTATCATATAGATAATCTCATTAGCTTCCTAACGCTTCAAACGGCGCATAAAACGGAGTTACGGATCAAAAGTTATGGTCTTTAGAAAAATCTGCCAAAACTGGAAATCTGCAGGTCGACGCAAGGAATTCATAGGTCGACGCATGTATATTTTCCATCCCTCTCGGGTAAGCGCTCTTCAACCCATGAGTCAACGCAAGGCATTCTACAGGTCGACGCACAACATCTACAGGTCGACGCATGCTGAAGGAAAATGGATTTTCTGCTGTTTTAGACTGCTCAAGTCGACTCATGCCCCTGTGTAGGTCGACCTATGCTGCATAAAACTCAGAAAATCACCATTCTTCTTCCCCATTCCCCTCATACAACATCCATTAACCCATAAACAATCCATACATCAATTGAAAGCAAAATTGGCACACATATAATGTTCCTAATCATGCTTCTAACCATGGGTCATTCATACAACACATTAAACATGAACAAATCATAAAATCTCATTGTTTTATCATAAACCCTAACATTTTCCAAAACTATGAAATGAAGAGATGAAAGATTACACAAACACACATTACCCAATCATGTAACTATAAGAACTTGGATTCAAACCCTTACCTCTTGAATTTCTCCTTCTAACTTCAAGAAATCTACATTTCCTCTTCTCTTGTTCTTTCTCCTCTCTTCTCTTCTTTCTCTTCTTTTCCCCAAATTGTGTTATCTCTAAAACCCTAGTTTTCCTCTTCTTACTATCTTTCTCTTAATGGGCTTAGTTATGTTATTACCCACCCATCCAATTATTAATTAGGCCCAATACATAGTATACTACTAATAACCTAATTAAATCATAAAACATAAATATGCATATAATTAGATATTTCAATTAATTAGTAATACCACATAATAATTAAACAAACAAATAATTAATAAAACACACAAATAAGCTAATAAATAAAATATCTAATAAAATCGGGCTATTACAGTCGATTTACCGTATTCTCGTTTAAAGTATGCTTTCGAATTAACCCTGCTTCAATTAGGACTTTTGAGGGTTGTAACGTAGCCAGGTTCACGGTTTTAGAAAAAGGATTTTTAGGCTCAAAATTTTATTGGTGCCCACCCCCTTCGTGATGTTCTCCAACCTAAGTTTAGTTAACTCGATGCGAGCATTCATCCTTCAAGAGGAGTCTGAGACGATTGAGGAATCAATGAGGTGCTTGGACATGGCAGTCACTTACCTTTTACTTTTGGTGTTTGATCACACGATATTGAATTTATAGTCACACGACTTTGCCCTTTTGTTGAGGATCTTTTTTGTTTCCCTAACTTTTGCCTGGACAAATTCTTTTGAATTCTGGGTTTGAAGTCCAACGGGATGCCCTAACTTTTGCCTAAGTCATTTGTTTTCAAGTTGTTGACTTAGCTGGCTTTCTTTTCTCTTTTTCTAATTCATTCTTTTCTTTTTTTTGAATAATTCGTATGAGACGTCTTCGATTTGTTGGAAAGATTGTGACTACCTCATTTCTTGGTTGACGAGGGATAGTCGTTGTGGTATCGTCATATTTTGACCTCCTGATGTGAGAGATAACCAATGCGGTCTCGATTTTCCTCATCCTTTTGAAGGATGACCATTTTTGTATCCTTAGATGCATGCTCCTGATGAGTTTTGAACGCCCGATCAGGTTAACTGAACACTACCATGCCCCTAGGTTAAATGCGAGGTTTTTTTGTATAGAAAAAGAAACTCCTACTCCAAGGCTCAAAGGGGTTATCGAGGGACTAACTTCCTTATTTCTCCAGTGTTTGGGGATTTGAAACAATGCTTGTAGATCATCAACAGGGTTTTACTCGAAAGCACACCAATTGAGGGTATGGGTATTATATGTTCTTCATCCTCCTTACAGAGTTGCTATGCTTTATTACCGAGAGTTTGGTATCACAAACAAGGAAAAACATATAAGAGAGAGAGAGAGAGAGAGCGAATGGATTTTTTCAAGACAAGCATATTAAATGCATCATTATTATAGTTCAAAAACAAACAAGTACGACATATAAGCAGTATTGAATCAAAACAAGAAAGACTACGCATGAACATGCATGATGATATAGAGATTGTCAAAGTTGAGGAGATTTTCTCCGTATGGACTTATTGCTTCAGAAGATCCATTGAGTCGAAGGAGAACTTCAAATTTGGCTTTCAAGTACAAATGATGATAACCTTTGCATCAATCAGGTTTTGAACCTTGTTTCGAAATGATTGATAATCATCGATTGACTGACCAAGTGCCCCAGAATGGAAAACAAACCAAGTGTTTGCATCTGAAACTGCATATTACTTCTAGGGAGAAGATTCAAACAAAGCTACACAGAAGTTGTAAGTATCCAGCTTTAGGGATTTGAGGAAGAAAATGAGAAACCCGTTGTCTGGAAACCTGTTATGCAATGATATGTATGTATGCAGATGCGATGTTTACAAGGATCTATATGGAATCTAGTTCACAACATTCAAAATTGAATTTAGTGGCAGCTTCGTCTGAAGAACTTTGACTTTCATCTTTGAACGTCCTTCTATATGAATCAAGCTCACCATATCCAGTGGGTCATAGCCTCTGATTCGGGATATTGTACCTTTTGAACCTGAAGGCATATGGCTAGAGGAAAATAAATCCTCTTTCCCCTGATAGATATGTACCTTTGCATTTGAGGATGCATGGCCAGAGAAAAATAAATCCTCTTGCCCCTTGATAGGAATTCAGTTCCTGATAATAGCACCTGAAATTGTGCGCCCTAAACTCCTAAGATCCTTGAAAAAGGTTAGTTGAAAATGCCATATGATGAGGTGATGTCATGTGTATGCTATAAATGAAAGTGCAAATCACACAAATAGCCCTAGAAGTATGAGGTAATGACCATATGTAAGTCCTGCAAGAAATTTCAAGTTGTTAGATATAAACAAAACCTGAAAGAGGTCAGAATTTTTAAATAAAAGATATACACAAGTCCTGCAAGGAAATCAAATTGTTAGGGTATAGACAAATCCTGCAAGGAAACCAAGCGGTTAGATAATGAATACAAACAAGTCACACAAGTATCCTTAGGTTTAAAGGATATCATGAAGTTCATAGGTAAGTACCCTCCCCACTGAAGTTTAGTTGGTTCAACCTGTCCTAGAATAGTAACCGGATTCTAGAGAGCTCATATCACGGATCTTTCTCGAAAGCATTATCTCAGTCAGCGCTCGAATGGCTAACCGAAAATATCTTGAAAGATTGATCTCAATGAGTGTAGCATCGAGTATCAACCAGCTTCGGTCAGGAATCCAAAGCCAGCCATCTCGCTACTTTCTAATAGGCCAAAGTCAAGTTCAACTAGGGTTCTAAGGGCAAATTAGTGCTTAATGACACTACATGGAAGCCTAATGTCTCCTCGATCATATTCAGGGGCCATCAGAACAAACCAACCATACAAGCGTCGCACTAACGGTGGCCACCAGATCAACCATATCGGGACGATTCATACAGTCTCCTTGGTCTATTGCCACTTACCTAAGGTACACTAGATCCGGGGTGTAGGATCTTTCACACAAGAAATTCCCAAGCAATACTCTTAAAAATAAAGCAAACAAAACAAACATTGGTGATCTAAGCTCTAAGGTAAATATAACACCCCAATTCTACCCAGGCATATAGGTACAAATATCAGAGTATAAAATTAAATTCATAAAAACAATTAGGGTATTACACTTAAGTAACCACATTACCAAACATAACATACTCGTAAAAGATGCGTAACACAAATAATCAAAGAGGAAGGATTCTCATAAACACTTGATAGTATTCATACTTATATATATGCATCGGTAAACAGAATATCCACAACATTCCTCCAAAATACAACGTATGATAAGGTATTCAAAATGCATAATATGAATACATCCAAAGGATCAAATATACATCAAAAGGATCCTATAAGCATCATCTACAAAATAAGTGTTCGATCCCCCTTAGGTGTTACGTATCACGAGCGGACGACACCAAAACGGACGACTACTAAAAGAGCACCTACACTTGCGGATCACCTGCACATTACCCACGAGTAGGTAACATTAAGGCAGAAGGGTGAGAATATAATTCATAATGAAAAGCATGATAAATATAGTAATGCCAACAAGTATCATCAAGAATCATACAACAAAGTAATCCACTAAGTCAACCACAATCAATATATAAGTAATGCGACACATGAATGATAACATAAATTATAAAGACAGACAATGATGAATGAGACTCGACTATGCATATGCATGTGGTACCAAATCCGGAGTAAAACTCCTCCTTGTCATTATGACAAATACACCTTGCCGAACATTATGCTGGGACTTTATTCCACTCAGGAAGCCCGCAGGCTGTCGTCATCGAGCATTTAGCTCCCACTGATGACCTCTTGCCACTCAGGCTAATATACCGTTACCGAGCATTAAGCTCCTACTGGTAACCAATGCCCGCAGGCCATCTGTTAACAGCATTCCGCCATTAACGTATTGAAATGTTATGCTGTGCATACAAACGACTCGATTACATAACAACAACAACAATAATATAACTCGGTCACATATCCACATCACACCGGTTATATTAATCCACACGGATACATCACCAAAATTGCCACTCAGGCGTTCAAATTCACACAGCACACATATACCGTCAAAACATACTCGATTAGCAAATATCATTTCACAAAATACATTTATGAAAAATTCATTCAACCACCAATACACTCCTCTTTATCATAAAGCATTCTCAATAAGTTTCATAACGCTTCGAACGGCACGTAGAAACGACCTCCGGTTCAAAAGATAGAGCAAAACGAAGTTTGGAAAAACAAGTTTCAGCACTGGCCGCTTAGCGGGTCGCAACGGGTCGCTTAGCGAACATTCCAGTAGCAAAATGAAAAAAAATGCAAGAAGCTCCGCTTAGCGGCGCACTAGCGGTTCCTGCGAAATTTCCATAAATATCTTCTTCCGCTTAGCGGACCCAGGGCCGCTTAGCGAACCTGCGAAAACTCAGAAAAACCAATTCTGCAACAGACCTGCTAAACCCAAATCAACCATCTCAAAACCTCATGTAAACTTCCCTACACCTCCTACACAATCCATACATGCCATATATTCATGCTAACAACCAATGATTCATGGTTCATTCACTAAATGTAAATAACCTAATAATTCCTTCATCAATAATAAAACATGGAGAAATGTAAAGCAACCATGATCAATGAAGATATCTATCATCATACAACACATACACACCACAAAATCATATTCATAACTTCAAAACTCACAAAACTCATAACCTAACATTTTCGGCCAAAGCATAGAAAATGTTCAAGAACAAGAACAAACTATAAGGATCATACCATCAAGATAAACTAGATTCACCCCCTTACCTTGGTTAATCTTGATTCTAGCTTGGTTTGGATTTCTACAATTCTCTTCTTCTCTTTGTTTTTCTCTTCTTTCTCTTCTCTTCACAAGTTTTCTTTCTTTCTCTCCAAAATATCTCTTTTTCTCTCTATAACTCTTTCTATTTCTCAACTTATCATTTTCACCCACTTAACTCTCATTAATTCCAATTTTGGCCCAAATGTTACTAAACATTAATTCTAACCAATTAACACCCAAAACATAATAATTACACACATGGAAAGTAATAATTAAAATATTAGCATAATTAATATTTACGACTGACTCGACTAAAAAACGGTAAAATTTAGGAAATGTAGCAAACATCACAATTAATCAGAAAAACACATTTACGGGCGTTACAACCCTCCCCCACTTAAAAGATTTTCGTCCTCGAAAATAAAAATTTACCTACTACAAACAACTCAGGATAGGAGTCTCACATCTTACTCTCCAACTCCCAGGTCATACTCTCACCTGCCGCACCTAACCACACGACCTTCACCAAGGCGATCTCTTTGCCTCTCAGAGTCTTAATCTCACGATCCTCAATACGCACTGGCATCGTCTCAACCGTCAGGTTCTCACGCACTCGCACATCATCCATCTGAATCACATGGGATGGATCTGCAATGTATCTCCTCAACTGAGACACATGGAACACATCGTGCAGATTAGCAAGACTTGGCGGTAACGCCACCCGATACGCAACTTTGCCAATTCGCTCCGATATCTGATAAGGACCAATAAAACACGGAGTAAGCTTCCTCGATTTCAAAGCTCGTCTAACACCCGTCATAGGCGTAACTCTTAAGAATACATGATCACCAGCTTGGAATTCCAAATCTTTCCTTCGCTTATCATGATAACTCTTTTGCCTACTCTGTGAACTTCTCATCTTCTCACGAATAAATTTCACCTTCTCTGTAGTCTCTCTTACCATCTCAGGTCCGAGTACCACACTCTCGCCTGATTCAAACCAACATAATGGAGTTCTACACTTACGACCATATAGCGCTTCAAAAGGTGTCATTCCGATACTAGAATGAAAACTGTTGTTGTAAGTGAATTCTATCAACGAAAGATAAGTATCCCACGAACCTCCCTTCTCAAGAACACACGCCCTCAATAAGTCTTCTAATGATTGAATAGTCCTTTCGGTCTGAACGTCTGTCTGAGGATGATAAGCCGAACTCAACCTCAACTTAGAACCTAGAGCCTCTTGTAAACCTTTCCAAAAATCTGATGTGAATCTCGGATCTCTATCCGACACAATACTCAACGGTATACCATGTAGTTTCACAATCACTTTGATATAAATCTCAGCTAACTTCGCAACTGGAAAAGTGATGTTAATAGGAATAAAGTGAGCAGACTTTGTCAACCTATCAACAATCACCCAAACTGCATCAAAACCTTTCACAGTATTCGGTAAACTCGTCACAAAGTCCATAGAAATACTATCCCATTTCCACTCTGGAATATCCAACGGTTGCAACAACCCTGCAGGACGCTGATGTTCCACTTTTGACTTCTGACATACCAAACACGCATACACAAACTGAGCCACATCTCTTTTCAAACCAAACCACCAAAAGATCTTCTTCAAATCCTGATACATCTTATTGGCTCCCGGATGAATACTCAAACTGCTTCTGTGACCTTCCTCTAAAATCATCTTCCTCAGCTCAGAATCATCAGGTACACAAATCCGACCACGGAATCTCAAAACACCCTTACCATCCACTCTGAAGTCGCCATCATCACTTTGATTTGCCATCATAAACAAATCAACAAGTTTCACATCCATCCTCTGTCTCTCGCTAACGGTTGACAGAAAATCATTCGTCACTTTCAACATACCCAACTTCACACTATCTGGTGTCAATTCACATACCAAACTAAGATCACGAAACTGCTCCAAAAGTTTCCACTCCTCCGCCATCATCGCGGACATATGCAAAGATTTCCGACTCAAAGCATCGGCAACCACATTAGCTTTACCAGGATGGTAATTCAAGCTAAAGTCATAGTCCTTTAGGAATTCCAACCACCTACGTTGTCTCATGTTTAATTCTTTCTGATCAAATAAGTATTTCAAACTCTTATGATCACTAAAGACCTCGAACCTTGCACCGTAGAGATAATGCCTCCAAATCTTTAATACAAAAACAACCGCAGCTAACTCTAAATCATGAGTGGGATAATTCTTCTCATGAATCCTTAACTGCCTCGAAGCGTAAGCCACCACCTTACCTTCCTGCATTAAAACACCACCTAACCCCATATGCGATGCATCACAATACACCACAAACGGTTCCTTAGGATCAGGTAAAACCAAAACCGGAGCTGAAGTCAACCTTCTCTTCAACTCTTCAAAATTCCTTTCACAAACTATGCCCCAAATAAACGCCTTACCCTTGCAAGTAAGCTGAGTTAACGGAAGTGCCAACTTCGAAAAGCCTTCTATGAATCTTCGATAATAACCCGCCAAACCTAAGAAGCTTCTGATCCCAGTAACTGATCTCGGAACCTCCCATTGTAGCACTGCATCTACCTTGGATGGATCCACTGCAATCCCGTTACCTGAAATCACATGACCAAGAAAACTCACATCTGATAACCAGAACTCGCACTTGGATAACTTAGCATACAGCTGCTTCTCCTTCAAAACCTGTAGCACAACACGCAAATGCTCCTCATGCTCTTCCGGAGACTTAGAATAAATCAAGATGTCATCTATGAAGACCACAACAAACTTATCCAACTGATCATGGAATATGCGATTCATATACTCCATAAACACACCAGGTGCATTAGAAACCCCGAACGGCATCACCAAAAATTCATAATGCCCGTACCGAGTCCTAAACGCAATATTCTGAATATCCTCCTCCTTCACCCGAATCTGATGGTAACCAGATCTTAAATCAATCTTGCTAAACACACTGGCTCCCACCAACTGATCCATCAAGTCGTCAATCCTAGAAAGCAGATACTTATTCTTAATTGTCACCTTGTTCAACTGGCGATAATCAATACACAACCTCATGCTTCCATCCTTCTTCTTTACCAACAAAACTGGAGCTCCCCATGGTGAAACACTAGGCCTCACAAAATGTTTTGCTAGCAACTCTTCCAATTGTTTCTTCAATTCCACTAACTCTGATGCCGACATTCTATATGGCGCCATAGACACAGGCCTCGTACCAGGAACTAGATCTATGGAAAACTCCATTTCTCTCTTCGGCGGCACATCAGAAAAGTCTTCAGGAAACACTTCGGGAAATTCTCGCACTACTGGGAAATCCCCAACTGCAGCTCGACCCTCCACAGTTAACGATGCAAACACACCAAACAATTGTGCCCCATCTGCCAATAGTCTATTCAACTCCTTGGTAGATAAGACACCAAATTCCGCATCCTTCTCAAGAAATGGAAATCTCACTAACTTATGATAACAATCGATGTGGACACGATTATTCATCAACCAATCCATTCCCAGAACCACGTCTAACTCGTTCATCGGCAAACAAATCAAATCAACAGTAAAGTCCTTACCGAAGATTGATACCGGACAATTCTCACAAACTAAAGAAGTAGTCACCGACCCCATTGCTGGTAAATCGATAACCATCTCACCACCCAAGTCGAACAGAACAAGACCTAATCTTTTAACACAATCGGTGGCTATAAAATAATGCGAAGCACCCGTATCAATAATAGCAATTAAAGAAATGCCATTAATAAAACAAGTACCTCTTATCAGTCGATCACCCTTATCCGTCTGAGTTCCAGCCAACGCAAACACCTTCCCACCAGCTTGAACTTTCTTCTTCGGACATTGACCGCTCATGTGTCCCTCTTCACCACAATTAAAACACACTATTCCCTTGAACGCACAGTCGGATGACATATGTCCTGCCCTCCCACACTTGAAACATTTCCTCGTGTCACCATTGCAGACATTACTTTTGTGGCCAGGTTTACCACACTTAAAACATACAATCTTAGCAGGAGCATCTCCCCCACTAAACCTTGGTCCATAATTCATCTTTTGCTTACCCTTCCCTCCATCATACGGCTTCCCACGATTCTGCGGACCTTTGTTCCTCTTTTCATTAATCACCTTATGATGAGCATTATTATCCTCATCATAAATCCTACAGCTGTCCACCAAATCTGGAAACACCCGAATCTTCTGATAACCTACCGCCTTCTTGATATCAGAACGCAACCCATTCTCGAACTTAATGCACTTAGAAAATTCTGCTCCCTCACAAACAAAGTGTGGGTAGAATTTCACAAGTTCATTAAACTTTGCCGCATATCCAGACACAGACATGTTGCCTTGAACCAACGCCAGAAACTCAGTCTCTTTCTTTCCACAGACATCCTCCGGGTAATACTTCCTCAAAAACTCCCTCTTGAACACCGTCCAGGAAATCCCTTCACCGGTTGCTTCTAACCTTGCCAAAGTCTCCAGCCACCAATCATCACCCTCCACAGCTAACTGATGAGTGCCATACCTGACTTTCTGCTCTTGCGTGCAATCCATCACACGAAAGATCCTCTCCATCTCCTTCATCCAAGTCAAGGCTCCCTCGGGGTCATGCGTTCCCTTAAACATAGGAGGATTCTCCCTCTGGAAAGTCGCTAAACTCCGAGACCTTGCATTCTCATCTGTATGCATAGCTTCAGCCATAGCTTGCAATGCAGCAGCAATAGCAGAGTCATTACGTCCAGCCATCTCTAAACTTCACAATAACACCAAGAGAAGTAAGCCCAAAGAATAACACAAGCATGGTTAGACTAAACGACACGACACTTGGTCGGACAAGACCGACCCGCTCTGATACCACTAATATAACACCCCAATTCTACCCAGGCATATAGGTACAAATATCAGAGTATAAAATTAAATTCATAAAAACAATTAGGGTATTACACTTAAGTAACCACATTACCAAACATAACATACTCGTAAAAGATGCGTAACACAAATAATCAAAGAGGAAGGATTCTCATAAACACTTGATAGTATTCATACTTATATATATGCATCGGTAAACAGAATATCCACAACATTCCTCCAAAATACAACGTATGATAAGGTATTCAAAATGCATAATATGAATACATCCAAAGGATCAAATATACATCAAAAGGATCCTATAAGCATCATCTATAAAATAAGTGTTCGATCCCCCTTAGGTGTTACGTATCACGAGCGGACGACACCAAAACGGACGACTACTAAAAGAGAACCTACACTTGCGGATCACCTGCACATTACCCACAAGTAGGTAACATTAAGGCAGAAGGGTGAGAATATAATTCATAATGAAAAGCATGATAAATATAGTAATGCCAACAAGTATCATCAAGAATCATACAACAAAGTAATCCACTAAGTCAACCACAATCAATATATAAGTAATGCGACACATGAATGATAACATAAATTATAAAGACAGACGATGATGAATGAGACTCGACTATGCATATGCATGTGGTACCAAATCCGGAGTAAAACTCCTCCTTGTCATTATGACAAATACACCTTGCCGAGCATTATGCTGGGACTTTATTCCACTCAGGAAGCCCGCAGGCTGTCGTCATCGAGCATTTAGCTCCCACTGATGACCTCTTGCCACTCAGGCTAATATACCGTTACCGAGCATTAAGCTCCTACTGGTAACCAATGCCCGCAGGCCATCTGTTAACAGCATTCCGCCATTAACGTATTGAAATGTTATGCTGTGCATACAAACGACTCGATTACATAACAACAACAACAATAATATAACTCGGTCACATATCCACATCACACCGGTTATATTAATCCACACGGATACATCACCAAAATTGCCACTCAGGCGTTCAAATTCACACAACACACATATACCGTCAAAACATACTCGATTAGCAAATATCATTTCACAAAATACATTTATGAAAAATTCATTCAACCACCAATACACTCCTCTTTATCATAAAACATGCTCAATAAGTTTCATAACGCTTCGAACGACACGTAGAAACGACCTCCGGTTCAAAAGATAGAGCAAAACGAAGTTTGAAAAAACAAGTTTCAGCACTGGCCGCTTAGCGGGTCGCAACGGGTCGCTTAGCGAACATTCCAGTAGCAAAATGAAAAAAATGCAAGAAGCTACGCTTAGCGGCGCACTAGCGGTTCCTGCGAAATTTCCATAAATATCTTCTTCCGCTTAGCGGACCCAATGCCGCTTAGCGAACCTGCGAAAACTCAGAAAAACCAGTTCTGCAACAGACCTGCTAAACCCAAATCAACCATCTCAAAACCTCATGTAAACTTCCCTACACCTCCTACACAATCCATACATGCCATATATTCATGCTAACAACCAATGATTCATGGTTCATTCACTAAATGTAAATAACCTAATAATTCCTTCATCAATAATAAAACATGGAGAAATGTAAAGCAACCATGATCAATGAAGATATCTATCATCATACAACACATACACACCACAAAATCATATTCATAACTTCAAAACTCACAAAACTCATAATCTAACATTTTTGGCCAAAGCATAGAAAATGTTCAAGAACAAGAACAAACTATAAGGATCATACCATCAAGATAAACTAGATTCACCCCCTTACCTTGGTTAATCTTGATTCTAGCTTGGTTTGGATTTCTACAATTCTCTTCTTCTCTTTGTTTTTCTCTTCTTTCTCTTCTCTTCACAAGTTTTCTTTCTTTCTCTCCAAAATATCTCTTTTTCTCTCTATAACTCTTTCTATTTCTCTACTTATCATTTTCACCCACTTAACTCTCATTAATTCCAATTTTGGCCCAAATGTTACTAAACATTAATTCTAACCAATTAACACCCAAAACATAATAATTACACACATGGAAAGTAATAATTAAAATATTAGCATAATTAATATTTACCGACTGACTCGACTCAAAAAAGGTAAAATTTAGGAAATGTAGCAAACATCACAATTAATCAGAAAAACACATTTACGGGCGTTACAGTAAACCTCTCCTAAAATTATCCCCAACAGAGTCGCCAGTTCTGTAACTCGGTGGGAGAACTGAATTTTTTTATTTTCGCAAACAATGTTGCGGTGAGCAAGAGTCGCCACCGACTTTTATTTTGTCCAATTTTAGAAAGGTATAAAAGTACAGGAAAAACCTTTTTAAGAAAAGACTTGAGTTCGGGGGGTAATTTATGAAAAGGGAAGGTGTTAGCACCCTTTTCATCCGTAGTTATCTACGGGCTCTTAGTTTGCTTAGCTCATTTGTTTTGTTTGAAAGTCAAAGTGTGTGTGTGTGTGTGTGTGTGTGTGTTTGAAAAGAAGTGGCAAGACTTTGCAATAATCCTTGTATCAGTCCTCAAGGATGTATGCGAAGTGTTTGAAATTTGTTTTGAAAAAGGTAAGTGATGAGAGAAATACTTTGAGCAAGGAAACTAAGGATATTTACCCTACACTTAGTATCTCCTATACTTTTATGCTTTTTCGGAGGGATAGGGCTAACCATACCATTTGTAGGTAGGTAGTCCTATCTATTGGACGTGTTCGGGACATCGAAGGGTCATCGAAGGTTGTTGAAGGCAACATGATAGGGGTACCTTTAGCAAATTCGAAGGGATAAATCATCTCTTTTTCGTAGGCGGCAATCGAGGGTCAAGATCATGTATTCGTAGGCAACTTCGAGGGTCATCGAGGGACCATGATCTTTGATGATTTAAATCGAGAGACGTTTGCTATTGGTACCTCTATATTCGAGGGACACGACCGTTCTTATTCGTAAGGAAACAAAGAGGACTTGCCCTAAAGGTGCAAGTGTGTAAAATGTGTTAATTTCAAATATCTTATCTTGAATTAAAGTTCACTAACGTTCAGTTGATTAGTCTTGCCATACACGCCTAGTTACTAACAGTTGGATATATATAGAAAATTAAAGTGCGGAAATTAAATCCTACGCTATTACATGGATTTGGGGAGGAGATTACAATAAAAACCAACGGGGATAAAATTATTACAGATCCCAAATGAAAGTAAAAATATACGAGAATTAAGTGAAGTTGTAAATGTCTATGATAATAGTCCAGTGCCTCAAAGTGTACCTTACAAAAACAAGAAAAATGTTAGTCGCGGACATAGATATAATGATGCATGAGAGAGGATAAAGAAAATTAATAAATAAAATATAGTCAAGATTACCTAAAGAAAAGCCAGGAATAAGTGTATTAAATTGTGAAAGAAAATTAAAATTATAACATATATTTTTTTTGTGTTTTTAATAAGAGAGATTAAAGTCTAATAAAAATATTTTTTGTATTTTTAATATGTAAAATAAAATTTAATTAACCTAAACTCTAATACATATCTTTTGCTTTTGTTTTGTTGTATCATTAATTAAAAGAAATAAACTAGATTAACAAAAAAGGGCCTGATTACAGCGTTAAAAAAAAACAAAAAAAAACAAGGGTGCAGATAGAGGTGGCAAAACGGGCTACCCGGCCTGCTTCGGGCCGGTCCGTGACGGGTTCGGGCTTTTAGCGGGCCGGGCTTAAAAGCCCGGAATTTAAACGGGCTATAATTTAGTTGTTCAAGCCCGGCCCTTTACGGGCTACGGTTATTCGGGCCGGCCCGGATTATATTTAATATTATTTTTTAAAATTAAAAAATGATTTTTTAAAAAATAAATATAAATAATAGTAAATCATAAACTAAAATAGTATCATTCTATTTCATTCATTTTATTACACTAGTCAAAATATTTGGATTAATTTGAGAATATGAATTTAGGAAGGAGTATTTACTACTTGACAATTGACAAAGATTACAATTAATATGAGTTCTAAAACACCAATGTAGACACAAGTAAACACGCTTTACTGTGAGGAAGGCAATATTGGATAGCAGTAGGTAGTATACATTATTTCATTGAGAGCTAAGTTGAAGAGAAAAAACTGTATTGAAAAATAAAGAAAGTGATACTACTTAATTTGAAAAATCTTTCCATTTCTAAAGTGCTAATATGTGTGAAACATATAAAATAATATAAGATCTCCTAACCTAAAATATACACGTTAAATTGATAATTTAAATGAACTATGTGTTATGTGTCAACTATGAAAAATTATATTATGCAAATTAGTATGGAAATTCGTTATTAAAATATAGTATGGAAATTATTAATATAATTAGTTAAAATTTTTATTAAAAAAATTAAATGAACGGGCTACCCGCAACCCGGTCGGGCTAGCCCGGTTAAACATCGGGCTTTTGAAGGGCCGGACTTAAAGGCCCGGATTATAAACGGGCTCTAATTTATTTGTTCAAACCCGCAATTTTTTGCGGGCTTTCGGGCCGGCCCGATTGGTCAGGCCCATTTTGCCAGCTCTAGGTGCAGAGTCCAAACTGGGTTTTAAATTGAAGAAGACCCAAGGGAAAATTATACCCCGTACCCCTACATTTATCCCAATACCCCTACAATTTTAAAAAAATCTCAATTCTGTCCTTATTAAATTTTTAACTTTTCTTTTTTATTTTTTATTTTTTATTTTTCCATTTTTACTGTATGTACAGACATTAAAAATGGAAAAATAAAAAATTAAAAAAGAAAAGTTAAAAATTTAATAAGGACAAAATTGGGATTTTTTTAAAATTGTAGGGGTATTGGGATAAATGTAGGGGTACGGGTTTAATTTTCGACCTAAGGGTATACAAAGAAAAACCCGGTCCATGTAATCAAATAGAAACCGGCCCACACAAACCTAAAAAACCACCGAACCGCCCCATTCCTTTCGTGGTCCTCTTCCTCTCATCACTCTCGGTTTTCTCTTGAATAACTAGTAAGACACCCGTGCTGCCGCACGGGTAATAATTTTACCTTTTGTCAAAATCAATAAAATGATCAAATGATCTAAGGCGTACATTAAAAGAAATAAGATTTATGAACTAAAGACATTGTTCCAATAAGAAGAATTTTGATAAATTAATAACATATGGATAATTGTTAATGTGACAACATGTTTTTTGCATGTAATAGTCGAGAGACAGCTGCAAAAGGAATCTCCATCTCATGTAGCCACAGTTGCGCAAAAAGGAAAACAAAGCTGCAAGATGATTCGCCAAAATGAATAGGATGTTTGGACCTGAAACAGCAAGACCACAATAAAAATCATATATAGTGGTAGTAAAGAACATAAATTTATTGGAAATTTTTAAATGGCATGATAAGTTTTTTATTTTTAAAAGCACACCTTTCAAATGTTATGGAACACTTCTTTGAATACCACATTGGTGGTAGAGAGCATAGGTTCTTTATCTTTGTCATGAATAAGAATCCTTAAACCCTTTTTGGATTTTACTCTAGAGATTGCCACATATAATTGGCCATGACTAAAAACTTCTTTTGGCAAGTACAAACCAACATTATCAAGTGATTGGCCTTGAGACTTGTTAATAGTCATGGCGAAGGAAACAATAATTGGAAATTGGCGTCTCACCAGTTTAAATGGCCATGGTGATTGTGAAGGTGACAAAGACATTCTAGGAATATAAAATAAGTTACCAACATTTTTTCCAGAAATGATCTTAGCTTCAATGACATGAGCAGCAAGCCTAGTAACAGTTAGCCTTGTACCATTGCACAAACCTTCAGATTGGTCTAGGTTGCGCATTAACATAATAGTGGCCCCAACTTTTAACTTGATTGAATGGTTAGGCAATCCCGAAGTCTTAAGAGCATTTAGGAACTCGGGTGTCACGTGCTCATATGCATCAAAGCTACTTGCATCAGATTTATCAATAGAATCACTACTAAAGTATTCTTTCTCTTCTCCTAGAACAATTGAAAAATACCTATATTTAGAAAATATGTATGGGCAACAATAGTTTATATATTGATATCATAAAGTTGTAAATATTAACGAAAATAAATTGAATACCTGGAAGAAGGTTTGTTATATATTGGTTAATATCATCGACTACTTCGATTGTCGAAGCTAAGATCGCACGACTTTGAAGATAATTGGAATCAAGATAGTTATGAATGAGATCAGGGTACGTATCTTCAACAATTCCCTTAATCGGATCTGAAAAGCTAGAAATTAAGAACTCATCTGGAATACAAATATCAGCATAGCCATCATTTGGCTCACACATTGTGCCATCTCCAATTTTTAAAATCCACTCGGAAAAACTCCTTATGTCATCAGCTGTAGAAGTGGGTTGACCAGTTTGCAAGCGCATGTTTTTTGTAAGCCTCAAGACTCTACAATGATCCCAAATATAAGAAGCATTGATTGTTGCATGGATAATATCAGATCTAGTACCTCTTGGTATAACAGGGAGAATTTGTCTGAAGTCACCTCCAAACACAACAACCTTACCTCCAAAAACTCTTTTAGAAGCATGTGTGGTTCCACTCATAATATCTCTGAATGATTTGTCGAGTGATTCAAAGCAAAACTTGTTAGCCATAGGAGCCTCATCCAATATGATTAGATCTGTCATCTTTAGAAGCTCGGCAAGATCATCTTGTTTTTCAATGTTGCATATAGAAGTTTCTAATGTAGGGACAGAAATCTTAAATCTAGAATGAACTGTTCTTCCACCTAGTAACAACAAACTTGCAATCCCACTTGAAGCAACCGGCAAAACAATTTTTTTCTTAGACCTAAGGGCTGCTGATAGAGTGTTCCACATGAAGGTCTTACCAGTGCCACCGTAGCCATATAAAAAAAAAACTCCGCCTTCTTGCTTTTCTACAGCATCCATGATCTCCTCAAAGATGCTTCTTTGTTCATCTATATCAGAAGATTATACCAATTGGAGTTGTTAATAAAAATAGAAAGTATGGCTATTTTAAATTGTTGTAACTGAGGGTTGTTATTACCTGTAAGAGAAGCATACAGACTTTCAAAAATTTGTTGCTGAGCAACAACATCATATTGACGTTCATCATAAAGGAGTCGATTTCCTGTAAAGGATTCAACATAATCTTTCGGATATGGCATTGTCTTGAAGTCCTTCAAACTTCGATTATTATTTTGTAATAGAGTTTCAATAGCCATGAGTGTCCGTTCTTTTAACTCGGCATCACTCATTGTCAAACCTATGAAAAAAAACAAACAAAAACAATTCTTAAATGAAGCACCTTTAACACACATTATCAAGTCCATTTAAATGTTCATGCTTTAATTGTTTAACATAAACAATAAAGAATTTGGCAGATTTGGTTCAGCAACAGTGACTGTAATAATAAACAAATCTGCAGCAGCTTAAGTAAATCGTGTGCTATTAACCATTGAACATAAACAGTGTTCCAGCTGTTGACAATTTGTAACTTAACAGTGGCTGAATTATTAAAAAGACATGCCATAACTCAGTTTGAATGCACCTTAATTTTTTATGGGACGATAGCACAAACATAGCTTGGGCAACATCACTACATACTATTGCAAAAGTCTAATGGTTCAGCATTTTGCTTTGAGGATTGAGCCTTGATTGAACATAATTACCACACATATCCGTAAGGATACAACATTATATGACATGCAAAATATCTATAAAAGAGGTTTAGTATGTATAACCTATAAAAGAGGTTTAGTAAAGATATGCTTTGACAAATTAGTTAGGTAATTAGTATAAAACAGTATGGAATTATTAAAAAAGAGGAACCCAACAAATATGCAAACAGCCAAACATAATACTTACGATCAAAAATTGTCACAACGATTAAAAATATAGTAAAGATTAAATACCTGGATCTCTTGTGAAGACTTGTTGATCATAAAGAATGCCATCCGATAAATACATCAAAGTCTTTCTCCAAACATGTTCGGGTCTATTCATTGACGAAGATAGTAACATGGTAACATACAACTTGCGTAAAAAATGACCTGAACCCCACTGATGCGCCTCTTTGATTGCCCCGACAAATTCACGATCATCTTGTAAAAATCCCATCGCAAAGCATGCATCTCTAAATGTTTTTAGCTTTTTACCGTCCACCGTCTTGATGTCTTGATAGCATAAAGGACCCTTTTTGACAGTGAGCATCATCCTTAAATAAAACAACTCACCGGTGCTCTGAGGAACCCAAATGAGTCGACCAATGGTATACCCTCGTTTCCTTGGTTTCCAACTCCGACTTCGTTTATGATAGACAAATTTAGAAACAAAGTCTCCATAAGTTAGTAATCTTGCTTCTTCATAAGTTTTGTTTGCTTCAAACCATGCTGTAAACATCGACTCTGTTACACTTGGTTTGAGTAACACATCACCAACCTGCTCGTAGTCTTTGTAGTACACAGAGTTTTCACCTTCCATGTGAAAATACAGTCTTTCTACGGCTGGCTTTCTGCCATGTATAGAATAGGAAAATATCCTCCAACATGATTCACTTGGGGAGATGTATCGACAATCCAAATATTGCTTGATCTCGTCGACGTTGTTTCTATCTTGGCCTTGTATGATTGCAGAAATTCTATCGGAACCTTTGTTTATATATTTGAAAAGGTATTTGATAGAAGTACTTTGGTTGCACCATTCCATGTTAATGTGGACTTCGTACTTCAACAACAAACTTGGATTGTGAGGAACAACATGACCACCGTGAAAGATTAATCCATTTTTTTCAATAGTGTGTTTGTTGTCTCTTCTCCTATAAACAGGATACCCTTCTTGGTCCACGATAGTCGTAGGTTGAAACTTCTTAGGGTAAAACTTTGTGCACCTCCCATCTTTCGTGCAAGGTGTCTTGGGATTTGCCAAACCACAAGGACCATGAACCATGTGAGCTTTGACCAAACTGTACAACCGAGGGTGTGTTTCGGGATCGGGAACTTCAGCACTGATGATCTTGTCAATGTCTTCTGGACCTGGATATTTGTTCGAAGGATGCAAGAAGATCAATATATGGGCATGAGGCAATCCTCTCTTTTGAAACTCAATGGTGTACATATCTACAATTGGAAAAGCATAAACAATTCAGATTTATTGTTATAAATTATAAACAATATAATGACATCAAAGTTAAGGGGGATAATGAACTCACAGGCAAGTACTTTTCCAAGAACACCTTTTTTGGTTAAATCTGTAAGCAATTGATCAAACTTGATTTTGAATACTCTCGAGATGATATCTGGTCGATCTTGAGGCTTCAAATGAAGAGGTCCAAGTACTCTCTGAATCTCAGGCCAATTTGGGTTACAAGTAAAGGTAATAAACAAATCTGGAAATCCAACTTTACTGCATATAGCCATTCCATCATAGTACAATTGATCCATAAACCTACGACCTCCGACAAATGAGGAAGGAAAAACGACTCGTTTACCTATGTTGTTCCCTTGCGCTTGATTCTGGTCTCCCTCTTCATTTAAAGCATTGTACTTGGAAACCCGAAGTTTTGGTTGATTTTTACGTAACCATTCAAGTTTCTCAGACTCCAACATTGTGTAACCATCGACCAGAAATTGCTGGAACAACCTTCTAGAAGATAATAGAGTCTTAGCTTCGTTGCACCTGGTTTGAATGCGGTATGCCAAAAATTCCCGAATTGTGAGCCTATTTCTTACGCTGTTACTGTTGGAAGGCAAGTCCCTATGAGCTACATCAGGTCTATAACCGTCCTCACCATAAGGAAAAATCAAAGGATATTGGTAAGCCATGTAAGCAGCATGCAGTTCGTTGATTCGCTGAAGTCCTCCTCCTCTTGTTTGCATAATGATATCACGCATTTCTGCCGTGTCTATATCACCAACAACCAAGGCTGCAACTTCAGACACAGTAGGTTGGTTATACACCCTTCCATCGGTGGATCGGCTAGAAATGAGTCGTAGCTTGAGGTTTTGAGTTTCCCCACTGTTTAACCATTGTTTCGCCATTTGAAAGCTCTTTGCATGAGGATTGAATTCGTATAGCATATTGGACAACTGGTTTACAACATTTTCATCAATGTTCTCCTTGTTCCTGACAATAGAAAAGAAGATCATAAACGTGTGGCAGTGAGAATTCATAGGCCTCATTATATAAGTCATGTAAAAGAAAGGACAGTGAGTATTCATAGTCATAATTATATAAGTTATGTAAAAGATGTGACAGTGAGAATTCATAGGAGATTACCTAAGTCCATGCATCCGGTTTTCGACTTCATTTTCCGTGTCATATATATATAATTGTGCAAATTTCGGTTTTTGCCCTTGAGGAGGCAGCAAACTTCCAATTCGATGACACGTTTGACCTTGTATTCTCATTGTTGGAGGGCCGCGACCATTGTTAAAACGATTGTCTATCTTTGCTCCCGGTGAAGTGAATGCAAACATCATATTGTATAGTCGAATTTGTTGTTGAAACTTCCGGCTAACTATACTTTCGTGATCAAACAAAAGTTTTGCAAGTTGCTCTGGAGGATGTCTTAGCATTGGTAGTTCGACTTTTCCGTTACCACAACACATCATGAACTTTGGGTTAGCGGCATGTGTACTTTTGTGCATCCGTTCTTGATACCACATCATTGCTTTGCAATAACAACATTCGATAAGAGGGGAACCGATGTCGTAATATTCTACATAATGCGAGAATGTAGTTAAATTAGAAAATCATATCATAATGGTTTAATAATGGTAGTAATTGTCCAAAGTCTGGAACAAAATATTGTTACCTTCAGAAAGTCCGGTTGCATTGTCGTTGATTGTAAAAGGTGCTTCAAAACCTTCTGACTCTGAACAGTTGTCCTCGTCGGATAGGTAGGCTGTTATAAAAAATACACAGTAACAATCAGAATGAGAAAATGCCGTTTATATTCGCTGATACGTTCTATTCACACTTACACTAAAAAACGGTTTATTGAATAAAATTCATAGTGATAGAACTCTTATTAAACATACTTGCAAATGGGTCGTAGTCGCTATCCTCATCGGAGTCACTATTAAAATCCAGATTGATCGTAGGTGTAAAAATAGGACACGTTGGCTCCGTCCTACGATGGTGATTGGTCGTGGACCGTGACATTTGCGTTACGTCCTGAGAAACCTGATGGTTGGATATATCTCCTATTCGCCGATTAGGTGGCGGTGGGGTAATGACATTACTGTTGAAACAAATAAAGCATCAGTTATAAAATTACATTAGTCACTGTAAGAAATGGAAAGAAACCATCATGTTTGGTACCTTGGTCCGGGTGTATCAAGAGGAATGGGATGAGGCAGAATCCTCGTTTGGCTGGCGAACTCTTTATCCAAACTCAGCAGGGAAATTGGATGCTGCAATTGTTTTCTCGGCCTGCCTCTCGATCGTTTGGGCACATCAACACATCTGTGTTTCAAGTTTTGTTAATAAATTGGAAGTCAGTGAGTTTCACATATTGAAGATAATGTAAGTCATGTATGAAATCATATCAAACTGAAAAACGAATGCAGGGTTTCAGAAAAAAGGTCTACAATCACAATCAAGAATTTGCATGTCTCATGGACTATAGTTGGGCCATAATTAAGATCATATGATGCAATTATTAACCGCAATTAACATGCAATATTAAAGATTGCAACACGACCATGATTTAAAATGTTAGTAGTATATACCAGTCAATTATAAACACCATAAAATTCATAATCTCACAAACCTTTTTTTGGTGAAACATGTAAGTAAAACTAATGAAAAACTACATTCTCGTTTAAGGTTTATAATAAATAAATTATTTGAGATTAACAATTTCTATATGGCCCTTTGAAAGCAAAAAGGCAGCATGTTTTCCAGATACGGTTAAATTGAGGCTACTAAAAGTTAATTTGTTTTCAGCAACCCAAAGTGAAATTATTCACCTCTGCAAACTAAGGATTAATTGGGGTACATTTAGGCCAATCCACATTGGTATATAAATGCAATAAAGCATGGCCTTAAACTACGAAACAATAGATATCCGCCAGCAGTGGGCAGCAAGTATCAAAAAACATTCAGATCAAATCAAGGTTCTAGCATACTATCCTTTTACAATTATTTCAAGTAAAGTGGGCAGCAATGTATACTTGGAACTTTGAGGCATTTCGTACCTTGTTGGTGTGGTGGAACCGAGGGTCAAATTGGCCGTGTCATTCCCTTCCACTCTTTCCAGTATAGGAAACTTTCTGGTCAAGTTCATAGCCATATTTGGAACTCCATACTGATTCTTAGGCCTACCCCGCACTGGTATGGGATTTAGTGGTAAGCTGTTAAGAATGAAACCATGGAAACCATTATAAATAGGCACGTAATCGAAATTTAAGCCCTAACGGGCGGTAAATGGTTATACACGTAAAGACATAGGGTAAACAATATTAGTTTACAGCCTAGATGAAACCTAAATAATTTAAATCAAGCTTAACTTGACACACAAGTTAATGGGACAGCCACACATAGCATAGTTAAATACCTGATGGAATGGCTATCTTGATTTCTAATACAGACATACATAGAAAAATATATAGAGGTGAGTAACGAAGTTGGTGTGAAATAGTCTAGGGATTGCACTAACGTATGTATATTAGAAGAACTCCCAGCTTCATCTCTTCTATTTTCATGCTGAGTCCGGTTTTGTTTTGCTTTCAATGAGGAAGGAGTAAATCCCTCATTTTCCTTCACAGTAGAATTGGATGCAAACTTTGAAAATAGATTTGTTCCCAAAACATCTATCGGTCGGGACCTCAAATTTGTTTTAAAGGCGTGTCTTGAAATGCTAGGTTCCGAACCTTCAAAACCTAAACTTATACCAACTGACTGACAAGAAGATGTCGGTAATGCTGCCATGTTTTGAAACGATGGTGTAAGTTCGGACAAAGGTTGCCTTGGAGTGGATGACATTGGAGTATTAATAACTGGAACTTCGAGCGGGAACTGTTGGTGAGAATTGTATTTTTGACGTTTGGAACGGTTTTCTTTCAAAAGCATTGACCTTCTTGATCTTGCCTTTTTCGCGTTGTGTATTCGGTCACACGGGTCCATATTATGCACCTTTAAAAGAGCTACAACAAACCACGAAATTTACATTTAATTGAGTTAGATGGTGTAATTAAAAGGCATAGAATATATAATCTATAAGTATGCAAATATTGTCCTAATGACATTGATACCAACTATGCATTTAATGTACCATGGCAGCATACACAGTGTGGTATGTTATATATTAAAGCTCATGACAGAAACATTAATATAAAATAGAAACACACATAATTTGGTGGTTGGTTTATCATAAATTCATTACACCAACTGAATTAATTGTAAGCTTGGTATCATATTCAGAATTATATAAATTGACCAACATAAGAGATTCTTCTACCATGTTTCTGCTATCAAGGTCTCATGAAATATGATAAGCATCATTCAGCCTAATCCTTGCTATCATTTTCCCCTAAGGTGAGTAACTCAACCACTATCAATTGCTTAGAATGGGCAGTAAAATGCTAAATATACTATGGTTGGGCAGTAGAATGCTAAGATTCATTTCTTATCATTTCCCCCTTAGGTGAGTAACTCCCCCTAATGTAAAGCATAAAAAATTAATCTATGGTTGGGCAGTAGAATGCTAAGATTCATTTCTTTTATATGAAGGGATGCATAGACTCATTTCTTAAAAAGTCATCTTTATATGTGGTGTATCCTTTAAAGTGTTATAGACTAAGTAAACCAAGTAGTTTATTATGTTACATTTATGTGCTTAGAGTCATTTTTTTAAGAGCAATGAACTTTTTTACCTGGATATCTTCTTTGTTTAGGGACTAACAGTATGAGAGAACTGTCCTCATATGGAAGACAAGCATTCCATGAGCTTCATCAATTCAGCAACTTGTTCAAGGTGAAAAGGTGTTTTGTCTTATTATTTTTAAGTTTCACATTAGTATAAAATAATAAAGTTCGTTTTATGTATTTATTTTTAAGTCTTTATTGAAGTTCTCTAATAATAGTAAATGGCCTTCAAATAATAGTAATCAAACAGGTTGTTTTTTCGTAAATTCCAAACAATATGTGTAATAATCAAATAACTGATATTTTATTCAAGCACCATCCTGCAGAATAACTGATATTTAATTTTATATAAAAGGGTCTCTATGAGTATTAGACCTAAAGATATGTAAAATAAAACTGACAAGACATTAAATTGGAAATGGTAAAGCAAAAGTGAAAGTATAAACATTGACTTGCCTTGTAACGAAGCACAATGCATTTAAGGTTGAAGTGACAACAATCTCTAGGTTTTCTCAAAATGATGATACATGTACTTTGAAGCAGTTGATACCTAGCAGCATTATACACAATGGAGGCAATGGAGGCTGTTTCCAATGAAATAGAGCAGCCTAGTACAAACTGTGACAGGCCCTATGTATCTTGACAGACTGCTTTACACAAAAGATAAAGGGAAAAACCAATCAGTAGTGTAATAGGTACATTGGTAGTGCTGCAGTATATAGATTATAGGTACATTAGTAGTGCAGCAGTGTAAATAGGTAGAATCCTTAAAAATATTAGAATTGATAGCATGGAAACATTATATTAGACTTTAAGAAAAGAGTTATATTTAAGTAATGAATTTTATATATTAACTGAGTTACTACATGTCTAATGATAATTATTAACTTAATGGGTTTGATAAAAGACTAACTCTATGCATCTTATTATCATGCTGCATCAAAGTCAATAAGCCTGGCCCTGTTTGACAAAATCTAGACAATGGACTTAAAATCTTTGATTCTATTGATTAACTATAGTACTTACAAATTATGATTTGGAACAGAAATGTAATATTCACATAAGCCTGGCACTGTTTGACTCAGGATGTAGTTTTTTAAATAATTTTGAGACATTACAGGTCTGCTATTGTATCAATACCAGATTCTGGTATTTTCTATTCAAAGTTCAAAGTTACTGAGCTAATAGGATAATGCTCCAAACCCCGCATAAACTTCTCAATCTTGTCCACGGCCCTATAGATAATTGTGGAGGCTTAAAATCATTACTTATCAGAGAGAAGAGGTACCTCGTGCAATTACCAACATTCCCTTTTATAAACAATAAATTTTGGGAACGGAATGACTGTCTATTATAGTGAGCGTTATGAACTTCAATAAATACAACGCAAAAAAAGATCCTAAATCAAATTACTGGTGGCAAATGCTCAAAGATAAACAGAAGAGGGCTATATAATTCTAGTTTATAAGAACTCTAATAATTAACCAAATGAGCTATTATTGTTTTGCCAAAAATAAGGGCTAAAAATAAGAAAAATAAGTGGGTCCACTAAGGAAAAACAACAACAAAATCAGCTGAGAAAAATAACTAAGATACTATCTTCTAAGTGGCCAAGATAATATACAAATGAAATCAAATAAATAACTAACAGTAAAAAATCTAGTAGTCCAAAAATCAAATAAAATTAGTAAGAGGTTTTAATTTCATTTCTTGACTGTAATATATTATCTTCTAACTATCCAAAAATCTAGGTTAATGGGGTATGGAGCCTATAAGAATGAGGCAGGAAATTTGAAAATAAACTTGCTTCCCACAAATCTTATGAGTATTAATATTCACTATACATAACTTATCATCAGAAGGGAGCATTGTAACATGGGGTATGGAGTTGCCTTAGGTCTGCTGCCACATTTGTTTTCACATATAGATTTCCAGAATGGGATACAAACATAATGATGGTCTGTTAGTCATAAAGGTATGTAGCTATTTTAGTTGCTAGATAGATAATTTAATAACCTATGCTAAGTAGCAAAGAATTCTCCAAATTTTTGTCATATTGCAAGTCCATATTACTCACTAATAAAATGCATTATTTTCAGACTTATGTAGAAACATCATATTGCTAGATTAGTTAAACAATCATATTTTTTGATGAAGACAAAATGTAAAAATACTATGGACTAAATAGCAGTCAATAATAGGCATTAAACAATTAATAGTCATTACACCAGTTTGTTAATGATGAGTTGAGGAGTTCAGAACCATTAGACATGGCATGTTCAAATTCAAAATGACATAGGCCAACAAAATAAGGACTTAATAGTTGGATTGCAACCTTACAAATGGTGATATGCTAGTTAAGCATCAAAATAAGAGTGAAACATCTGAAATAAACCCACCAAATCAATCATTTTTGAGTTGCTTTGTCTTTTTTCCATTCTTGGACTTAGTGGCCGATTGTTTAGGAGTGAGCTCTTCAGCCTGGATAAGCTCGTTAATTGAGGTTGACGTAGCGACCCTCTTGGCAGGAGTACTGCTGCAGCTTGCAGAAGGACTCCCCTTATGGTTAGTAGCAGAATCTGGTAGAGCAACGCTCGATGGTTCGCAAGATTGCGTGAGCTAAATTATGCAATATAAAATGGAGTTAAATGGCATCATTAACAAACTGGTTGTGATTTGTTTAAATAAAAGAAAGTCAAATGGAATAAACCTACTTGGTTTGGATTAAGAGATGGAGAAGTTGTATCCAGTTCCAAATCAGCAGCAGTAGTCACCTAGTATATTTGATAATAGATAATTGTTTGTATGGAATTAATTAAAAGATTAACAACATCTAAGGTTATAGGAATTTTTAAAAAAGTTGACATATAAACAGGAACTTAGTTTGAGAGGGTATGTGTATGAAGGAAGTTAAATTATTTTGAAAATAGATTGGACATGGGTCTGCATCAGCTCTACAGTGGGTTAAATATATAGATTAACATTCTATAAGTGATTAAAAAATGCTTCTCACCTCATTAGTTGTGAGGTAGGTGTCTAACTTATTGTAAAGGCCATCTTCGTTAAGTATCTTCACGATAGAGAATCGTCGAAATTGGGATTGATACTTGATACGAAACACCATTTGTCTATTCAACAGCGCATCCAAGTGAGTAGGCCAAATCTTAGGATTGTCCTCTCCGGCCTATAGCAAACAGCAAAGCATTACTACAGATGTGTCATACTATTAATGAAATATTGTGATAGAATAAATATTCCTTACTCAAACTAACCTTCTTCATAATCTCTCTTAGTTCGGTAGCAGTGTGTTTAGTATACTGAATAACATCCTTATCCCAAAAAACAAAGATCCCCTTATGGTTATCATACTCCACCTCAATTTCAAGTTTGAATCTAAAAGATAAGGTAAAAGTCAGTTTTGATATAAAGCTTCCAAATGAGTAAATTTACAATTTAATGGAATGGCAGGGTATAATGCTCACTTAGTAACGCGTTCGGCATCCGTATTTCCATTTGATTCAAAATACCATCCAGACCTGGAGGCGTTAAAACCAGTGGTAATTCCAATGGTGGTTGCAAAACAGTCCTATTATGGGAAAGAACATAGGAAACAAAATTCTAATTAGGAATATAAATTTTGCATTGTGATAGAAGTGTAGTAGAAATAGAAATAATTGTACAAACAATATAATAAAAGTCAGACCCTTCGGAACTTTGATACTGCACGGATACTCTTGACCTCAGACAATTTGGTCCAAAAATTGTTATTAGATTGAACAGATGAATCGCAGGTCAATGATTGGGAAGCAGCAGGTAAGTTGGATCCAAAACTGAAAAAAAAATAGAGGAAGGAAAGATTAATGTATGTAACAGATTTTTCATGTTATTGGAGGCAGGGAAAATAGCACTATACCTAGCTTTGAACTCATCAACTTGTGGATGTTCCAAGTTGATGTAAAGTTTAGAACCGTTCCACGCATTGGAAAGACACGGTAAACCCGAAACTGAAATGTATAGCGGTGAAGATTTTGTTAAAATACGAAACAGCATCCATCAAAAAATGAAACAAAAAACAATCTTTAATTAGCAAAAACAGGAAATCTACATTTATACAACCTCTGTTAAGCTTGCACCATGCATGTGTCAAAACAATTATAGTAGGACCGGCAAAGTTGTTAGGGGTAGTGTAGTTGTTGAATTGTTTGGCGTAATCCTCCCATAAAACCAGCTCGATCACATTGCCTTCCACATCACGCAAACTGATATTGACGCAAGATTTCCTACCGCCACCTCCCATTTGGGTTTTTAAAACATCTTGTAACACACCAATGACATCTGATACGTAAAATATGCACAGATCTATCAATGAAAAAAGATAAATGTATATGGACAGAAGTAAATAACACTGATTAATTGAGGTGAAGCTGATTCATACCATACAAATGGTCATGCTTGTAGTCAGCTTTGAGAAAGCTCTCAATAGGGTGAAAAGTGTAGCTGTGAGTTGGTATTTCCGGTATCGCCACTTTAGACATGGTAGTACCTCCATTGAATATGAGTTTCAGTGGGTTAGCACACACTTTGAAAGGGCCATCGTTGTCAACTGGCTCTCCATTATAAAGGAAATAGGTCTCATGCTCCTTGACTACTTCAATCCAATCTTGGAAGTCTCTCCCCAGAGTGGTGACATGAATCTTGTCTCCCTGTTAAATGAAGTTATCTTAGTAAGAAAGTAAGAAAATGATGAACATGTAAAAAGGCATAAAAGCTCAGGAAAATCATAAAAAGTTGTTAAAAATTCAACCTTTACATCCTGAATAACTGCTTCAAGGTGTTGGTTCCCATTTTTCTCAGTAACAACCCACACATCAACCACTCTAATGTGCATTTTCCAGACTTGATTTCCTCTGACCAAATCATTAATCAAAATGGGAGGTCTTGACATCTTTTCTGCTATAAATGGGTAGTATAGCATAATAGAAAGAAAAGAAACATTTTCAGATCATAGAATGAGATAAATATTGTACATAAGAATGAAAATAAGAATCAACATAAGCCATTTACACCAACTGTAGAATGAGCATTAGTATGAGATAAACATTGTCTTCTCTAGAAAAAAAACTCATAACCTTCAACCATATCAGAAAAAAAATGAATCGAAAAAAAACAACAACACACAAACAACACATTAAACAAAAAACAGCAGAAATAAAACAAAAAACAAATATGGAGGAGGAAGAAATAATCAAACTCTGTGGGTTGCTACAAATCCAAACCTGAGGAAGGAGAGCAACAGATGTGTGGAAATGTTTGATGAAGGAGTTGTTCAAGTTTCTCCAGACGGTAAACAAAGAGGAGCAGAGTATGATATGATTTGGCTTTGTCCCTTTTGTGCAAATAGAAGTGACCTATGCCTGAGAAGTGGGGTCGGAAGACTCTGCGAGGGAAACGACATATTAACAAAAGTCCAAAATTTTGTACACAAATTTTTGAATTGACCAATGAGAAGTATACAATTGGCATAGGTGAATATTTCTTTTGTTAATTACATAGTTAGCCTTTTTGCAGTGTAAAATTTTGAGGATGAAAGGGTAAAATAGGTAGTTTGGGCAACATCTTAGTAATGGGTAGATAGTTGATGAGAGATTGATAATAAAAAACAAAGAAAATATTAGTGCAGTCTGTGTTATATTATAGTAAGAAAAGTTCTCAAGAGATAACCATCAAATCATGAACGTATGATTAAAAAACAAATTAAAGAAAAAGGACCATTAGACTAGTATCATCGCACAAATTTAGACGATGAACAAATAAAAAAAATTAGAAACAGATGAAAAATTTAAAAATAAGAGGATGAACCATCAGATAATCTCATCATGCGGTTAAAAAGGACCAACAAATTAAAACTAAAAGAAATTGAAAATAAATGGAGGAGGCCTCATATTAAAATCATCGGCCAAAAAACTAAAAGATATTGAAATTTTTTTGAAAAGAGATTAAAAAGAGTGTTAGAAAAGGTTTGTGATAGGGTTTGTGAAAATGTTAGATAATTGTTGGTGTTTAGAAAATTGTTGATGAAAAGAGGGAGTGGAGAGTGCCCTATTTATAGGATGAGAACTAGGTCAAAATAATCCTAAAAAGGAAAAGATCCAACCCAAAGGCCCATGGAACTTCTTGATGACCAAGATTAAGAACCTGGACAAAAAAAGATTAAAAATAGTTTAAAAAAACTAACAAAGTGCACCCGACGGGATTCGTACCCGTGATCTTCTGTTTGCAAGTCTTTCATTCTTACCAATTATGCTATGTTATTTATTTCAAAAAAAAGCCAATTGAAAGTGTATGAAGCATCGGTCAGTATTTTCTATTTATTAAAATATAAGAAATTTAAAAGTAAACTACTATATTTTAAAATAGACTTTAAATCAAATATTTATAAAATTCAGGATGTCCATGTAATTGAACCCGAGATTTTATAAAATCCAACTTTCTTGAAATAGTTTCGAAATTTTTGATAAGTGTGGGAAAATTTTAGGGTATGACACTCTCGTTCGGAGAATTTTGAAATGATTGGTGGTTTGGGAACATGAGGTGAAGGTTGGATGTTAGTTGATGGAATGTTGGTAGGTATGTCTTGGTCAATGGGCTGAGTAGGTGAAGGTGGGGTGGTATATTGCATTGGTGTGTTGGAAAGTTGAGATATTTATGGAGGATGATCTTGAGGGTTAGGTGTATAAGAAGTCATATGATTTGCAAGTGTGTCTAAGAAGGGTAAGTCATAGTCTAAGATTTTTGAAGTGCTGGATGAGTCATTGGTGGAAGGTAGATTGAATGGAAAAATATTTGAAATTCTGGTATCAGGTATGTGATGTCGAATGAAATGTCACGACATAATATCTGAGCACTAATAGTTATGAACAAGTTTGATAGTAGCAATAATAATAATGCAGAAAGTAAAGAACACAACGATATATTTACCCAGTTCGGAATAATCCTTCCTACTCTGGGGGCTACCAAGCCAGGGATGAAATCAATATTCGATAGTATCAATTCAAAGTTAAATAGTCCCAGTTTACCCTTCTCACTTAATCACTACCCTTCCTATGACTTATACTTAAGACTCACCTAGGTATGAGGCCCTCCTCAAATCCCCTCATTAACAATCCCCTGTGACAAAATAAAAGAACAAAGAAAACCAGAAGACACTCTTCCAAGACAGCCACTCCTCGATGCTTAAAAGCTTACGAGGATGAAATACTCTCCTTGCTTAAAAGCTTCGGAGATCAAACAACATTCACCACCCAGAGGTTTGTGAATGTACACATAAGGAACTCTCAAAACATAATTACTTGAACTAAAAATCCACACGCAAAAATAAGGATTAGCTAAACCTTTATAGATCGGAAAATGCTAGTAATCTTGTTCATGGGCTTGGGTCAATTAATAAATAGGGTTCTGAACACCCAAAAAGAGCTATAGAAAATAGCGCAGCTAAAACGCACAGTCAGTTTAAGCAACTGACAAACCAAACCCTAAAAATAGAAACCGGTTTTCAGAAACCCGTAATATCAAGACAGTTGCTTTGACATCTACACAGAACATGTTAACATAATGTTTTACCAAAAATACTGCCAACATAGAACCAATAATATTCATAAAATGAGACATTTCTGGATATGGAGATTTCTATGGTAGATAAATTCATCATAGTGTAACCCTTTATCCCTTATTTGTAACCAAGAAAAATGGACTTAGAAGCACGAGGATCAAGTTTTTTATGCCTTTGGATTATGGTTGAATAAAACACAAGGAATTTGAAGACCTTGAGATTGTTATACCAAAAAGAGTACCATGAAGAAGCTCATAAAGAGATTTGGAACTGATGATAGGAGAAGGAAACCTATTGATGAGATACACTTCATGACTGATTGCAAAATTCCAAAATGGCATTCATAGATTGGACTAAAACATGATTGCTCAAGCAACATCCAGGATATGTCTATGCTTCCTTTTTGCTACAACATTTTTTTGAGGTGTCTCTATGCAAGTTTTTTGATATATGATGCCTTTATGGTTGAACCTGTCATTCATCAAACTCTTTGCCATTGTCTTATAAGACTTGTTTAACAGTCTTGCCAAATTGAGTATGAGCCAAAGTAATGAATTTCGCAATCAAAGGCCTAGACTCACATTTTTATTTCATTAGAAAGACCCAAATGTGTCTTGTGAAATCATATATAATAGTTAAGAAATAAGATTGGCCCTGAATAGATGAGAGTGTGAATGGCCCATGTATATTCGTGTGAATTAGTTCAAAGGCTGAGGTGGATTTGATTGTGCTTAAAGGAAAAGACAACTTGGTTTGTTTAGCATAATGACAACAATCACACATGTAATTACAATGAGCATGAATATAAGGAAAAATTTATTAAATTGTTTCTATTACATTGTGTGAAGGGTGGCCAAGCCTATAATGCCAAAGACTATATTTAATAGAAACATTGTGATCACAACTTGTAAAAGATACATCAGTGTGATATGAAAAGGGAATGCAAGAATCTTGATTAAGAATACACAAGTGATTATGAACTTTAGCAAGCCCAATCATCCTCAATGAAGGTTGTTCCTGAATGGAACAAGAACAATGATCAAATATAAGATTACATCTATTATAATATGATAATTGAGAAGTATAAATCAAATAGCAGGAAAATTCGGGATCAAATAAAACATTGTAGAGATTTACGTTTTGATTCAATATAATAGTGACAAATATTTTAGGTAAGATGTGAGAGACATTAGGTAATTTGATTGTACGCAATGGGACTAATATAGTGGTATGAATGAAAGAGATTGAGGGAAGAGTACATGTGACATGTTGCACCTTTGTCAATGATCCAAATGTTGTTTAATGAACTTACATTAGTGTGAATGAAAGAGGGATGCAAACCTGGTGATGAGGCATGAATGATATGAGAATCAAAAGTATTTGACTCCTCAATTTTGCTGAGCAATGCTACCAGTTTGTTATACATACCAAGGTTGATTTCAAGTTTGTTATCTTGGTAATCAACATGGTTGGAAAAACCTACCTTGTCTTTGAATCTAAACCTATTGGAAAACATGTTTGAAATAGTAGGTATGAAGAATGTACCCAGTCTTACGATAAAATGAACAGACTTTTGAATTAGTTGACCATCTACCTTGGAAGTTTGGTTTACCACTACCTTTGCCTTGTATAGGTTAAAATTTTGCATTAGGTGAAGAATTATATGTCTGACCCAAGAAAATCTTGGAGTTTTCATAAGAATAAGAAGGGGATGTTAATTGTTGTTATTACTTCAAGATTGAGGAGAGAGCCTTGATAACATCAGAGACAGGCTCCACCATGAGGATTTAAGATTTAACATTATTGAAATTTTCATTCAATCTTTTCAGGAAACAAATGACATATTCCATGTCACATTGCTTTTTGATTTTAATGCGTGCACCAAAAGTGCAGTTAGGAAGAATTTTGAGAGCTTCTAGATCTTCCCAAAGAGTTTTTAATTCGTTGAAGTATGCAGTCACATATTTCCCACCTTGCCTCATAGAATGAGTTTGCTAAAGAAAATTAGATAACCGAAAATAATTGCTCTTTAAAAAATGATTGTGAGGATTTGTCCAGAGTTGAGCAGCATTATCAACATAAATGGTGCTTTGAGCGATATCAAGAGATAATGATGTTGAAATCCATGCAAGAATGATATTGTTGCATATTTCCTAAGTATCGTAGACAACATGATCTTCTGGTGGAGCTGTGAGTTTTCCATTGATGAATTTAATCTTGTTTTTTCTCAAGAGTGCCCGTTTCATTAATCAATTCCAAGATTCATAGTTGTTTTCTAATAATGGAGGAGAAACAAGAACTACACCAAGATTTTCAGCGGAAGATAATAGGGACTAAATTGATCAAGGGTCTGGTTCTTGGTTGTTTGATTGTTATTTTGTTATGTTTTGTGATTGTTGTTGGTGGTTGTGGATGAATCCTCACGATCATGAGCATCCATAAGAAAAGATATGAATGAAACTCAAGATAAAATGTATGAGAAACAGTGAATGGAAGAAGAAGAAGAAGAAAATGAATTTTCAAATTACTCACATTACTGATACCATAATAAGAGTTGTGAGATGTTGTGAAATGAATATAATTGAGCTTGTCATGTTTATATACAAGATGTAGCTTGTAGTGCAAGTATCCAACAAAATAATAACAAATTAACTACCATAACTAACAACTACCATAATTGTCAAAACAGTTATGTGATACAAGAGTTATATAACTCAATGCACATAAAGAACAAATTTGTATTTTGCATTATTCTATTATCGATTATAATCTAACAATCTTCAAATTCAAAAAGCTTAAAATTTTAAAAATTAATTGAAATCTTAAAATTGAAATCCAACAATCCTAAAACTATAATTTAAAATTAAAAAATTTCTCATCCCTAAAATTGAATCTTAAAGTTACCGCCCAAAATTAATCACAATCAAACTATTTTAGTATTCAATAAAAATCTTCAAATCAAATAATCTTCAATAATAATTTTCAAATTCTAACTTTAAATTGAAAAAGGAGTAAAATTAATTCACAAAGAGATACCCGATTGTGGCGGAGAATGTTGACGGTGGGTGGAGGACAAACCACTGGCGGTGATAAGGCAGTAAGGAGATTCCAATAATGATGAAGAGGAAGACATTGGGTGATGAAGGTTGTAACAGCCCGAGCCCTCACAAAGCAATCCCGGAATTGCCACCACACGATCTTCTTTAAACTCCAGGTTACAGGGTTTGATTCTCATGAAAGGCAAAAACTTTACTAGAGAGGAGAGGTAAATAAGATCGTAAGGTTGCTGTGTCGGGATTGCCTTGCGAAGGTACCAATTGAGTTGTACGGGCTCGAGCTGTTACAAAGGCAAGTGAGGAAAACTCAAAAAATGAAAGAGACAAATATAAGATCGTGAGAGGATGAGAAGAGGAAAGAAAAGTTGGATTTTTAATTTGATATTTTTTAAAATTTGAACAATTGCTTTTTTTCCTACATAGCAACTTAGAACTAGAGCAGATCTGAACCCTAAATTTTGTCTTCCTCCTAGCAAAGAGTTCAACATTTTTTTTTAGCTTTAAACAGCTTTGAACTTTTCATCTATAACATTAAAATTTAATTTATTCTTCATCTCCCAATACATCCTTTATAATTGCAAGACTTTTATGCATATAATACATATCTCACTTTTTCTCCCTTCTCCCAAAACACACTTTTTACACCTAAAACCATTTTCAAATTTTAAATTTCATATATTCTAAGTCCTGCTGTCATCTCATTATTCATACTAAATCCTTGAATGTACAATTTCACAACTTCTCTATGTAACGATTTTTATTTTACGACAACTTATTGAACCATTTGAGCTCAATTACTCAACAAGAAAAAAATTATGCTTTAGTGGGATGTCATGATTTTTTTAATTCTTTATTAAATATATTTTGAGATATGATAAATTAATAGTAGAAAAAAATAAATATCTTTCATCAAAATAATACTTATTGTAACTCTAGAGCAAATGAGATGGTAAAAGATTTGTTCCTTCTTAATTAGAGGTTATGAATTTGAACTCAACCCTGACCACGCCGTAGTGTTATATTCTCTTGAGAAATAGCTTTGCCACCTATTGCGGTTTTACCCAGTTCGAGAGATTAGTCTCTACAATTATGCGCAGAGGTTACCCGATTTCTAAAATAAAAATTACTATCCCTAGCTTCCAAGACTGTGTGGGAAGCTTCAGGTCTGCCTAAAGAACAATGGGGTGGCGAATGGTAGTGTTTCAAAACATTATCAATTAACACATGTACCTAAAAATAGCCATTCTTAAGAGTTCATTAATTTACCATCACCAAATCAAAATCATATGTGCACCCTATGTTGATAAATCTAAGAACATGAAGAAATCTAATATCATTGTACTTAACCTTTCTTAGCCTCTTTATGTTGTTTAATAGTCTCGGCCATTAAACATTCGAGAGGCTCAACGTAGTTTGCTTATTTGATATGTAGGGGGTCAGAGTCCTCATGCATTGGAGCTTTACCCTTGTCAGCAAACTTCAGCTTTCCTTCATTTAGCGCACCTTGCACCAAATCCTTGAAAATGACACAATGGGAAGTCTTATGACCAACATAATTATGAAACTTGAAGAATCCTATTTTCTTTCGTGGCTCTAGAGGTGGCGTTTTAAATCTCTTAGGGACTATGATTTGGCCATTAGCAACTAAGAGGTCGAAAATTTTATCACACTTTGTTATTTTGAAAGTATATGTTTCAGCGAAGAGATTGTCATTCTTTGGTTCGACTGGTTTTTTCATGTCAGATGGTCTCAACAATTTACAGACGTAGGGTGATCTTGGCTTAAGCGCTGCCATATTTACATCGTTCTCTTTGATCTCCTCTTATCCTATGTCATACTCTTAGTCTCTCTCATCTGCCTCTATATAAGAAAAAATTTATTTTTTATGAAACTTGTTTGACCTGGCCTTTTCTGCCTTTAGGAATTCAACCTATCGCACCCTATCTACAACCTGAGCCATATCTCTCAGATATTGGGTATCTAGTTTCTTTCAAATAGAATAACTTAAACCTCCTATGGAAATTTTGACCAGTTTGTGCTCAGGCACTTGGGTAAAGCACCTTGCTTTCAACAATCTGAACCTATTTAGATAATCACATATCGACTCAAGCATTTTGCGCCTAACGCTAGCCATTTATTTGAGACTAATATTCGACTTCCCTACATAGAATTGTTTATATAACAACCTCTCCAATTGATTCCAATTATGTATAGAGTGAGGGGGGAATGTGTTAAACCATGTGAAGGAATTTTTTATTAAAGAGTTTGGGAAATATCTCATTTTCAAATTTTATTATTTGCTATATCGCCTGCCTCAGTTTGGTATCAAGCGATATGTTCGACAGTCGACTCACTTGTGTCCCCTACAAACTTAGTGAACTTAGGGACTTTCTAGCCCCTGGGCTAGGGAGTACAAAATTAGTGAATTTAGGGACTTTCTAGCCCCTGGGGAGTTCAGCTTGTAACAACATGTATTAGGACAAAGGAGATACAAAATTTGGCCATTTTGGGCTAGAATGTTTTTGATCACTAGGGTTAAATTATGCTTCCCCCTTAGGTTATCTTGTCAAACATTCCTGACTAATTCCCCAGCATCTTAGTCTTTATGTACCAAAACCACTCTTGGGTTATCCTAACCTATTTTTTCTTCTTCTCCCCTTTGTGCAAGAGGTTCGACGGGTCGTACACCTATCTGTTGTTGTTTCCCTTGATTAATAGGGGAGTATCTATCGACAGGCTCTTATATTTGTCTGGCTTGCACAATTTGGGGAATTGCCTGCCCAGGTCTGAGGAGTACTGAAAAAATCAGATATTTGACCCACTTGGGTAGTCAATAGTTGGTAACTTTGGTTTGTGTTATGTACCAGAGGGTTGAACACTGTGCTAATTTATTGGGTAAGCATATTAACCATCTCTTGTTTATTGTCATCCATTTGTTTCCTTATGACCATCATGGAATTTGTAGTTAAAGCAGGCATATTTGGAGGGGAAAACTCGGTCCCTCCTTGATGTGTTATTCGACTTGGGTTGCTGATAGCAGACCTTGAGGCTGCATATGGGTTCAAAGGAGACAATGTCGTTGCATTATCATCTGTGTACGTAGACGCATGACTCTATAATCTTGCCATCATTGTTGTTAGCATCCCATAGGGGAAATATCTTGAACCTTATGGTAATGTCAAACTAGGCATTGTTAGGAGTGAATTAGTAGTGTTTTCATGAGTCAAATTAACTACCTTTTGAGCTAAAGTTGAGTAGATCTTATGAGTTTTGAGGATTTTATGGTTAGAATTGAACTTCAGAGGTTCAATACTAATTGTAGAACAACTTGCGTCACTTTGGGTGTTATTTGTGCAGATATTAAAGTTGAGAAGTAAAGACGAAGAAACACGCAGGCGTAGAGACTCTGGAGAAGAGAAATCACAAAGAAGTGGGATGAAGCAAAGGCCGAGCCGCGACCTTAAGGGGCGAGACGCGCCATACCCTCTGACTTGGGTTCGCGCCGCGCCAATACGTGCCGAGGCGCGGTGGCTGCGTTACAACATCAATTGAAGACATTCCCTTGGTGAAGATGAATCCCTCTATGAAACTTTGTGTGTTCTTCATGGATATGGAGAGCTAAACCTCATTGTGTTGAGTTTAAGGTAGTAGTTAACCTATGAAGATGCAATTACTTTGATTAATTCCTATGAACAATTGTTTAAGCTTTATTATCAATGAAAAACCTTGCTTTTATTTTATATCATTGTTGAACTATCAATCGAGAGATAGGGTTTATACTTTTGCCCTAGGTTTTTACATTGACTTGTTGAGTAATACTCAGAGATGAGATTTTGAAGAAGTTTTCATAAATCATCGCGGTTAATTCCCTTTATCTTTATAGTTATTCTGAGAGATCGAATATCATACCGGTAGAGGTGGTTCTAGATTGATCATTAGACATAATATCAGTTTTGAGGATGAATGAAGATAATAACTTAGATAATGTTCACTTGTGGATTAATTGATTATTGCATATGAATAGGTTGATGAACCCTATAACTCAACATATTCATTCACCATTGTTATTCGTCTTTAAGCTTTTTATCATTCAATTATTATTCTGTTATTTGCAATTTGAGATTAAACAATCAAAACCAATACTTTTCACTAACTCATTATAATTCGACTATAGAACGGCAGCAATATTAACTCAGTCTCTGTGGATACGACATATTAGAAAATATTTACCCAAAATACTTTCAACAGGTATCCATGGGGGTCTAAGGTTTCCTATAATCGCCTGCGTGGCCCTGGGAGTGGTTGGGATGCTTGTTGCAACAAGCAATAAAACCATCACTCTTGGTAATGAGGTTGTGTTCGATAGTAGGGTAAGGATAGGTCCATTGGTTCCAGGGGGATTTGAAGTCCCTGTCGTCGTGACGGTGGTCCCAATAGATTATTCAGTGTTGGGAATGTCATTTTAGGGAAATGGAGTGTTCTTAGGACGAACCATTTCGTCTAAAGTTCTACCACCCCTCAAACGCATGAAAGTCCAGACAACGGAAAAAAATTTAACATAACAAGAACAATACACTACTTTTTTAACGAAAGAAAAGAAATTGCATAAATGTCCCATCGAGTGTGCCAATTTGTTTATCGATATTTTTGGAAACCAAGTGCTAGTCTACAAAGACGGTTACTTGCAAGATCTACTAGTAAATCTAAGGACATATTTGTGCAAGAATTCTTAGATATGTTCAGAGTATCCATTAGTTCAATTGTAGATTAAAAAGAAGTCAAAAGGAAATTATCGACTGAGTCTGATTGGATGTAAAGTAAAGTAAAAGCAAAGGAAAAAAATTGAGGAGATAAGTTAAATAAAGGAAATTGCTTCAATAAAATGCGTAATAAATAAAAAAGATGGTACACAATATCATACATGCTCTCACATACTTGTTTCTCTCTATAATGCGGATACTTTAAGTTTTTAGAGTGTTGTATGTGAATTTTTGACCCCTAATTCCGACACCATGATTACCTATATATACTACTAGATTTGTAACTGTCTTCTATGATTGTTATGTGTAATGATCGACACATATCCTTGTTACGTGGCTTCGATACTGGTGGCTCGCTTCCACCTGTTTTCGACATTCAAACTCATGTGCATCGCCGACATTTGATCTTATCCTTTTATAAGTGAAGTAGACACTCATAGTCGAAATCATAGTTGTTGCTTGAAAATCACCAAAAATACACTAAGTCCTTAAGAGCGAGACAAGACCTTAGGCCGACTTCAACTGGCCATGGTTGACTACCATATTAAGCTCTTTATAAAGTGATCTTCAAATTCATACCCTACTTTAAATGTCAAAATTCTCAGCTAACTCAAGGTTTTGTGGGAAGCTTTAGGTGTTCCTAAAGAACAATGGGGTGACTTTGGCATTACTTTGTCAAATGCTTGGTCTCATTGGTGATCCCGACTCATCGGGACTCTCCAATAATGGTATTAGAGCTGTGGTTTGCTTTGGTGGAGGAGCGAGAGATGAATCCGGTGTTGGATCCTATTATAGGATGTGGGTGGCTCACACTTGTTGGGGGAATGTTGGGTGCAAGTGTGAGTGGTTAAAGTCTCAAATTGCCTATGAATTGGGGGAATGTTAAATTTATAAGAGAGATGACTCATTTACCTAACACCTTAAGGTTTTGGGTTGAGATTTGACGTCTCCCTCTCTTGTGGTCCTAGAGTATTGGTTCTATTTGTGTTCCGACCCTCTCGGACTCCCTAATATGTGTGATTGATATGGTGTACTTTTATTTCGTATCTTATGTGTATATTATGTAATTGTTATTACAAGTAAGCATTCAGTTATAAATTAAGAAAATTCATGTGTATATTATTGAAAAAGTTGTTTTCATACACTTTAGTTAGTGTAACCGGTTATGGTAACCGGTTACGAGCCCGTGAAGCTGAAACAGAAGTATGGTGTTTGTGGCGTAATCGGTTACGCTATTTTCCGTAACCGGTTACATTGAAGCAGACATGTTTTATTTTTCTGTTTTAATTGCTTTTGGTGATTCCAGTCATTTATAACTCTGTTATATATAAGAGACTCACTACATCCTATTGTGGTTAATGCCAATTTCTGTACTCACCCTCAATTACTCTCTCTTTCTCTCTCTTCTTTTTTTCTCTCAACTCTCAAAAACTTCATCTTCTCCAATTGAACCTAATTCTCCAGTGATCCATTTTAATTGATTTTGTATGTTGTAACATATATTATATATTATGTAATTGTTATTACAAGTAAACATTCAGTTACAAATTAAGAAAATTCACGTGTATATTATGTAATTGTTATTACTAGCATTCAGTTATAAATTAAGAAAATTCAATACATTTCACATTGTTTCAAAAAGTAAAAAATGAACTGCATCATCTTTTGATATGTCAGCAACATTTTAAAAATGGTAATGTTTACAAATTACATAGCACTAATGTATTTTAAAAATCACAAGAAAATTCGCACCATAAGGCCTATATTTTGAAATTCACAAAATATCGTATTTAGTAACTCTGTAGTTGGTACCCTTTTATAAAACCCAAACAAAATAATTTAAGATCACAATTATGTTTTTCCCTTCACCATTTAGCAAATTTAAATACAATGCTCATAAAAGAAAACTAAATTTGATGGTGATTGGTGCAGGTGAGAACGTTAAAATTTAGACAAATTATGGTCATCTAAAGCATGATAGAACATCAACTTTTATATCTTGGGTTAAATATACGTTACTATATCTAATATAGGCGATATTCGATTTACGCTTTATAAAAAAAATGTATTCTATCTTGAAATGTGAAAATTATGTCTTTTATTCCTTTAAGGGCAAAAGTTACCCTTGTAAAATTTTTTTTGACTTACTCCCCTGATTTTTACACGCTTAGGGGGTACCCTAAAATTACAGGAGTAATCTAACAAAAATGTTTTTTAAGGAGGATAAATCAAAACTCGCCTATATTTTAAGGGGTAACATATATTTAACCCTTATATATTTTATATCTGACAATTCTACTAAGACCAATTCATAGCACTCTTTTTTATATGGAATTATTTAGTCACATTATTTTCTCAAACATTATCAATTAACACATGTACCAAAAAATAGCCATTCCTAGGAGTTCATCAATTTACCATCACCAAATCAAAATCATATGTGCACCCTATGTTAATAAATTTAAGTACATGAAGAAATCTAATGTTATTGTATACTTGAATACATAGCTAATAATGTATTAAACCTTTCTTAGCATCTCTATGTTGTTGAATGACCAAAACAGATCCATGAATATCAAAATCTGAAGAAGCCAACACATCACCAACTGTTCCAAGTTCAGGACATTCCTCCCAATCACTCATACCTATTGTCAATGAATTATTTCTTCTACCACCTTTTCCAACCACAAACAAAGAGTACATGTCTCCAACCTCCTTCAAACATTCCAATGTTTGCTTTCCATCCTTCACAAAATTCTCCACATATCCAATTTGTCCTAAGGTCACATGTCGGTTATAGAAATCGACCATAAACGTATTGTCAATCTCGTCGTTCTCACTCTCTTCCCCCGACAAGGACATTAGAATTTCCTTTCCGTCGTACTGTACTCCGTTTTCTTTAATTTTTTCATTTTGTGATGAAGCCGGCAAAAATCTAATAATAGTCAAGTTGATATGAGGGCATTTGGAGATTCTTAGGCTCCAAGCAATCGCCTCGCGGTCATCTGGACCTCCAAAGAAAAGTGTTGCAACATTTTGCGTGGCTTCGGATTCAATTAGCTCAGAGAAACCAAATGTCTTTGTAAGTCCTCTTTCAATGATCACACCGACGGAACAAGGCGCGTGCCTGAGAATCTTCTGATTAGTAACTACTATACTTTCTTTACCGCTTTCAAGTTTTCCATCAATGCGCTCGTGTTTGTGAAAAGGGATAAGAATTATTGTCACTTTAAGATCTTCCGCTTCATTGCAAACATCTTCATACATACTTGGGAAAGAAGATACAGTCTTTTTTTGGTGAATCAAAATCTTTGTATCTAAAGTGAATGCATCTAAGGCATTATTAATGTCCACCACATCATTTCCACCGTAGGCTTCTTCGTCATCGCTGAGGCTTCCGTTTTCTTTTTCATGGTATAACAAATTGGACTTGATTTTCTTCACAAGCTCTATCAAATGCATTAAATAAGTCGTGGAAGGTGATGCTCTTGAGCCATGGATTGCTAGTATTGTGGCGAGTACGGCAGATACCTGTCGAGGATCATATACACAAGCCAAAATTCGAAGCTCGTCTTCCATTTGTTGAGGCTCAATTGTAGTATGGTTGTTCGAAAACATTTTCGCTTCCCCTTTTGCTAGAAAAGCCACAACTAATCCTGATATGACCGTGTTCAATACTATCGATACTATCAACATATTGTAAGCATCTAAGTCAAGATCCTGTAGATGTAAAATAAACATGAAATTAGACAACAAGTTTATGAAGCATCAACACTAAAAAAATGTGTGTTCGTGTCTAGTGTTTGTTCTTCGTGTTTCATTGCAATGAGCATTAAATTAGACAATGAGTCTTTGTAGCATCAGCACAACCTATGAAAAAAGATATGCTTGTGTCAATGTCCGTATTTGTATATGTGCTTTATAGCAATGAGCATTAAATTAAATAAAAAATGTGTTTGTGTGTGATGTCTATGTCTGGTGTTTGTATGTGGTGTATGTGTCTGTGAATTGTAGCAATGAGTTAGTACATTAAAAGAAGGCAAGAAATATACTCACAACTGCATGTTTTGCTATAGCAGCAATGAACAACAAATCAGCATAACCTCTGGTATTCAATATGAAGCCAATGAAAATCCCGTCACTTGTAGGAATATTAAGGTATCGACAAACCAAAAGTGTGCCACCAAGTTTGCTACCAATGCACAACAAAATCAATATTGCTGTATCTGTTGTTTTATTCAGGCTTCGGAACACTTGTATGAGGTCACATTGTAAACCCATATACCCAAAATATATAGGAAGAACAAAATTGTAAATTGAATAACCAAGTTTATATATCAATGTCCTAGCTGTTTTTCCTTCTTTAGGAAACACCAATCCAATTATAAAACAACTAATAATACTATTGTAACCCAAAATTTCTATAAGCATTGAGCTTGTTAGAAGAAGAAAAAGTATGAGTAATAACTCAGGAGCTTTTAGGTATTTTTGGTATCGGTTTCTCGAGTTTAGCCATACGGCTAAGTATTTGTTAGTCAGAATCACAAAAGATATAGTGATAGTACACAGAAAACCATTGGAAATGTGGTTTCTTTTTTGCCAACAAATCACCACATCAAAGAACACCAAGCAGGCAATTTCGATTATCAACGCTGAGGACACTACGATTCGCCCGATATTAGACGCTGCAAAACGTAACTCGGTCGATAAACGGATCACCATCGGGGAGCTTGTGTATGATACCATTAACATGATGACCATGCAGAAATAATAAATGTTGAGATTCAAATTTAGATTTTGATACAAATAAAATGAGACTGATAGACCAAAAATTGCACCAAGTAGGGAACCACCACATGCTACCAATGTAACCAAACGTAGATTGCGCAACATGTATTGAAGGTTTGTCTCTAAACCAAATAAGAACATGAAATGTATGCGACAGAAGAAGCCCACAATTTCGTAGTAGTTTATTGAACTTGGTGGGAAGAACGTTTTTCTTATATATGGTATATGTGACATTGGTCCTAATATCAACCCAGCCTGTTGCACAATGGAATGCACAATCAATTAGTTAAAAATTTTGTAACACATATACCTTTGAAAAAAGATGTCTATGTGTCTATGTCCGTGTACACATGTCTGTATCAGACACAACACCGACACCGACAATCACTTTTTTATTCACTTTTTTAAAATGCTATTAGTGTCGGTGTTGTGTCTAGTGTTTCTGTTGTATGTGACATTGTGATAATATGGTTTCTATGCATATGAAATAAAAGATTGTTGATATTATGATTACCAGAATCTGTGCAATAGGACCAGGTTGACCCAAACTTCTAAGGAGGACATTGAAGAAATGTGATACAACAAGAATGCATGAAACTTGCATGCCCATTGAGCTAAGAGGGTTAACAAGATCATTGTTACAAAACATGGTGTGAGTGGCATCCATGTTGTGTTTCTTGTGTTTATCAAAAATCAATAAATTTGAAAAGTTATTGATATGTGAAGATCGATGATAAAGATCAATGTTTCTGTTCTAACAAAAAAAAATTGCTATCAAGGGTCTTCTGGTTCATGTTTGTGATCCTATATTTTTGGTGGAAGACTCTCAAGAAAACATATACATACCCTTTATACTATTTGCTCCTTTACTTTAGCTTAAGCTTGCAACTAATTGTTGTCTTTGGATAGAAGTAATTGAAGCATCCAAGCCATGCACCCAAATAAAATAAAAATCTTCTAACTTGAGTTTGATCCTCGAAGACAAAATGAGTATAATAACATGTGAAAATGTTTATTTACACATAAGATTTAGAGGGTTATTATATATAAATAAAATGAATATTTATATATCAACTAACATTGTGATTTTAAGATGCATCTACTTTTGAAACTAGGATTAGTGATTTGGCATTATAAAAAGATAATAGTGAAGTAAAAATATTTTAATTCTTTTTCAATAATATATGACCGATGTTATAGATGTTAGTTACTATTTTCAAGACTCTGATTATTTGAGGGAAGGAAAATAGAAGGTTTTGGAGGGAGATTAGCATGGTTTTAAATTGTGGTTGCGGATGCGGTTGTAGTAGCGGTCACTGTGGTTATAGTTATTGTGACTGTTGCGATGCGGATTCCAGTCTTTGCGGCGTGAATTTATATTTATGAGCATAAAATATTTTATCTTATTATCTATTTTAGATTTCATATTTCTTCCATTTCCTCTCTAAATTTTCATATATATATATATATATATATATATATATATATATATATATATATATATATATATATATATATATATATATATATATATATCTCATTAACAATTTGGCATCAAATTAAATATCACTAATCCTTTTAAAACATATCTTAAATCTATGACATAAATAGAAAGGAAGGATAATTTAGTAAAGTCATTATTCTCTTTCTTTCATTTATTTCTATTTCTTTATCTGTGTGAAATGGTCAATTGTGACAAATAATATGGGACGAGGGAGTAACATGATAAATTATTCTTTTGAAATTTTGTAAGTAATGTTGTCTCAGAAGAAAAAATAAAATAAAAGTAAGAAAATACACAAGTGGAGTTGCATGATCATTGTTGGAGGCAACGCGGGGGAGTCAATGATGGAGCATATTACACTTGAGACACACTTTGTGAGAGACACACCACTTGTCCACCTAAAATCTTAAGGTGATAGATGTGTGAGTTCTCTCGCTTATAAAATGTTCATTCTTCCCTTTTTTAACCAATGTGAGACTTCTTCCTCACACTTGATTCTCAACAATCATCTTTTAAATTATAATACATAAAATGTATAATCTTAATAAATCACAATTATGTTTGGGTATGATCTAGAGTATATGGAAGAAAAGTAGTATGAATTCATTCACATCTTTACGTGAATTTATTGGCATTTTCTTAGAGCCTGGGAAATTTTAGAAAAATTGATAAGTCTGAATTGTTTGGTTTATAATAATTTACTCTCAACTTTGATTCAAGTCATTCTTCACTTTAAAATGAGTATAGACGGGATATGTATTAGCTTAATGTTGATGCTTTAAAACAAGTTTGAAGTTGGTACAAGGAAGAAGGAATTTGGTGCTTCATGTCTTAGTGAATCAGATAGTCTTATTTATGTGATACGAATCATATACCTGGAACAACCATTATGGCTAAACGATTTGATTCACACTGAGACTGTGAATTGATTGATATTGTGCAAAACCCTAAAAAGTGATCTTTTAGGGAAATAAATATTAGTTTAACCCAATTAAACATGTCTAAGACTTGTGTCATGATTCTAGACTAAAATATCTCTAAGAATAAGATTAAGAACAAGGTCAAGATAGAATTATGAATAGTCAAAGATTAATGATGATCTTATTTTTAAGTATTGACTAGTAGATGTAAATGACATAAAGCATGATAGTAATCAATAAATTTTTAATGACCTTCATGATTGTTATGTTGTAATGTGATGAATGAATGATAAGCTACTTATATATATATATATATATATATATATATATATATATATATATATATATATATATATATATATATATATATATATATATATATATATATATATATATATATAAGCGTTGGCTTCCAGGAAAGAGAATCATTGAAGTTTCCTACCTTATGTTCATTTTGAAATGTCTCCACAAACATTTCTTGATTTGGGGTAACGAACCTGATGGTGGCTTCATTAAATCGGGCAATAAAGTTCCTCAGTGACTTTGATAGACCCTGTCGTATATTGAACATGTTGGTTATAGATATATTCATGTGGCGGTTGGTGGCAAACTGATGCACAAGTATCTTTACCAGCTCCGAGTAGATGGTGATGGAAGCTTATGGTAGACCCATATACCATTGCAAGGTGGCATCTCTGAAGGTTCTAAACATTAATTTTCACTTTAGGAAGTCATGCGCTCCGATGATGGTCATCTGTGTACTGATGGAGACGACATGTTCATAAGGATCGTTGCGTACATAAAACTTGGCTAGAGGGGGAGGCTTAAATCCTTTAGGAACAGAAGCCTCTCATATCTCATCTGGGAGTGGTTAGAGGTCAAACACCTTCATTTCATCTAGGGGACTGGAATCTTGTTGGCGATGTTTGATGTTGTGGACATTGTCCTCCAATGTATGGCTCTAATGGTGCAATTCATTCATGGAGGCAGACATCTCTGTCAGGGTGCTGGCTTCACCACTACCACTAGTATCCTCTGACGTAGGGGATGAAGCCCTTCAATTAACCATGGTCTCAAAATGTTAGGTATAGGAGTAGAGGATGATAATGGGTATGGTAAATATGATGAAAAAGGTGTGTCTCATATTAGTTTTATCAGGGCCCCCACGGTATATGCCATTGTACTGGTTAAAAAATACGTGTGTGCGTGTGATAAACCCATATTTTTTGAGTTATTACAAGTCCTAATTCTTATTTATATCTTTTTATTTTATCATTTAGTGGTTCAATTTATTGCATTTTGCTGTTTTTAGAGTAGTTTACAAAGAGCGCAATAGGTGCTCTCTTTTGTGGTTTTTATGTGTTTGTTGCTTTTCTCTAAGATTAGTTCTGATGAGCTCGGGCATGACAGTCGGGGACACCATCTGGGAGTCTAAAAGAAAGCAGAAGGCTAGAATCAGCTAAGAGGGAAAGAGAAATAACAAAGTGGATTTCTATGGCATACGAGGCAAAAATAGGCATTGGAAGGAAAATTGTTTTGAATGAATAAGAACAAAGGCGCTAGAAGATAAAAAGTAGTACATAGTACACCCCTTATGAGCGCTCCATGCAACAAAAGGACAAGTTTCACCTGCTCCTCTACTTTTGCACTATGTCATGCTACACTTTGTCCCCCACCATTGTCTGTACCTGATTTTTATGTTGTACGAAGGAGAAGAAAATGGGGAACTTTGTTGATTTTACCTTGGTCCTGATTTGATTTGTTCTCAAGCCCATGATCCAAGACAAATGGAAAAACCCTAGATCATGTGTAACATCTCGATTTTTATTAATTATATTAGTAATTATATTATTTGGTGTTTTTAATAATTATTTGCTTAATTTAGTCATTTGTGATGTTTATTGAAATTTTCGCGTTTTGGGACGATTTAGTCGATATTAATTTGGGATAGCGGATCGATATTTAATCGAAAATTTTAATATTTTTAGCGTTTTGAGAATTTTCTAAGTAATTAAGATTAGACCGAAAATATGAGACATTGAGTTATTAGAGGATTTTATCCGTATTTATTTTACTATATTATTTTATGTTACTTTGTGTGTTAATTATTTATTTAATTGTTATGTGATATAATAATTAATTTAATTAATTAATTTTGTGTATAATTGTGTTTATTTGGTTTAATGGGTTAATTGAGTTATTAAAGATTATATCTAATTGGGCCTATTTATTAGAAATAGAAGTAATTGGATGTTATTTCCTTAAGCCCATTAAGAGGAAATAAGATAGTAAGGGTTTGAGTGAGAGTGAGAGATATCATTTCATTTTGCTGATTTTTTTTAAGAGAAGAGAAAGGGGAGAAAGGAGGCTAAGAGAGGAGAAGAGCAAAAGCTAGGTTTGAAGAAATTGAAGAGGTAAGGGGGACAATCCTTATTATTATGGGTTAGTATGATTGGGTCAATGGGTAGAAACATGTTTAGGTTGAAATCCCTAATTTTTATGGTTTTGACATTGTTAGATTTTGATGAGTAATCCTTAATATATGATGATACATTGTGTTTGGAATTGATATATTGATGAAACTGAGAGATAAATTGAGAACCTATTTTGATGTTTTACATACTGAGTATGTCAATTGGTACGTACTGAATATGTTAATACTTATGGTCTGTGAGGAGAAAAACAAATTAATTGGTACTGTAGCGGTTCATGTTTAGTAGGTGCATTGTTTAGTATATTATCTAATAATGTTAGATATAGCTAATGTCAATATTGTAATGATATGTAGTGACTAATATGACAATTGATAAGCCTAGTGGATACTTTAGTGACTGTGGTACCTGCAACATGTTTGTATCATAATATATTATCATATAAGTTTTCAATAACCAAAAGAAAATAAATAAATAAATGTGACTATATGTTTGCTTTACAAGAAAAAGAGTATGGTTGTTTATTTCTAGTTTTATGTGTAAACTTGATATCATATACTTTCTTCTAGAAATTTAGAAGTTTTATTTTAGAAAGTGCATGACTTTATTGATACTTTGATGATGATATTATTACTACAGGCACATGGAACAAAAGATAGATTTTGTTTAGAATAATTGAAATAGGAAACACATAAATTGAATCAATAAATGTAAATCTCTTCCAACTGGTGTGAGAATGATATGTTACTGATATAGGTACTGTAGCGGCATTTAAAGCTAATTGAGAAAATCAGTTTAATTATTTCAAGTTTACTAATATGTATATTAGATAATACTTAATAATAACATTAATAAATACTGATCAATTATTATTAGTTTACAATTTTTTTTTTTTGAATTTTGAGTTAGAAATAAATATTTGGGTTATTTGGCTAATTTAAAGTATTTCCAATTTCGTTAGAGTTATCGATAGAGTTGTCAATAGAGTCGTTAGAGTTGTCAACAAAGTTGTCAGGGTTGTTTTAAGTTATTAAGAGTCATACTTTTAATTGTTTTGCGTAATTCTGACATGTTTAGATTGTCAGTTTAGGATGTCGGGGTTTACATTATTGTTGAAACTTTACAAATTCATAACTTTTAAACCGTGAATCTGTTTTGAGTACCGTTTGAAGCGTTAGAAAGCTAGCGTGACATTCTTTTCAATAAAAATAGTTTTGTTGGCAGTAGGTGATATTAATTGCATTGAGCCAATTTGATTGGATTATGTTCGGACTTGGATCAATTATTCGCTCTATCGGTAAATTACACTATTTTGAGAATTTGTCCGTAATTGTGTTGTTGGCTCGAATATTTATGTTGAAAATAATATATTGCTATGCCAATGATGTCGTTTTGATAATGTGTATATTCATATATATGTGGTAAAGGTGAATTGACATGAGATAGTATGGATATTAGTGTTAATTGGCCTTTTATATGTGAATGATATGTATGTGTTGTGAATGTTGTGTACAATTGGTAAATAATTCATCGAGTTGAATTATTGTGATATGCGGAATGTTAAGATGGTAGAGATGATCTTAATTGCATAATTGGTTGGTAATTGTACATTCATTCATGGCATAGTCGGCTTTATTGTGGAAGCGGTGAAACTGTGGGTTCACATGGTATTAGACGGTGATCCTTAAATGGAAATAGACGTAAATTACGTTGATCCTTAATTGGAAACATGCGTAGTGGCTTTGATCTTGTCCGGATCGGAAGCGGCTTGGATTCTAGAGTGAATTCGGAAAGCGGTAAACTATATGTTTATATTTGGTGGCTTCGATCTTGTCCGGATCTGGAGCGTGGCTAGATTCTATATGAATCGGAAGCGATGGAACTTTGGGTCCACATTGGGTACCACATGCATAGTGTCACATATCTTGCATTGAGTCACATTAGAGTTATGTGATAATTGAATATGTGAAATTGATGTAGTTGTGATATGTGTATGAGTTTGATAATTGAAATGGGTGATGTTTGGATAAATACTTGGTTAAATGTGTGAATGTGTGATAATTGTGGTTGTGTGCATAGTTGGAAATATAGTATTGAAATTGGAATATCATACTCTTGATACTTGTTGAATGCTTAATATATGTGAATATATGGATTATTATTATTTTATATGATTAGGCAAGGTGTGATAAATTCCTATAATTGTTGATTTAACCATTGTATCTTATTATATTTTCTTCATAATGATTCGTATTCTCACCCTTCTGTTTTAATGTTGCCCTCGTTTGGCGACATGCAGGTTTTAGCATTAGTGGCTCGTGCATGATCTAGCCGGAGTTTTCTTCCGTGTTTGTTAAAGATTAGGTAGTGAGTCAATGCTCTGGTCATGTAACACTGGGTAGACTAGTCATTTGAACTCATGTTTCATTCGGTTATGTATTATGTTTGACTTGAGTCTTGTTATTTTGCTACTTGCTGTTGAGACGCTTTTAAGCCAGATATTCCTTATTATATTTTTTTTATGTTGAGATGATTATTGAGACTTGATCATGGTATGGGACATGAACCATTTTATGAGATACATGAGTATTTAGTATTCTCCGCTGTGAATGCATATTCTGGAGAAATTATGATTAATTGAGAAGTGTTAATTGAAATGACCAGGTGTATCGTATATTGTAAATGAATGCTGCCGATTTTTTAAAAGTTTTTAGTTTTCGAAAACATCGATGTGACGCCCTTTTGTTTATATGCATGCTTAATTACTCTGATTATATATTCAATATTTTGGGGTATTATAAGGGGTGTTACATTAGTGGTATCAGAGCCTGGTTTCGATCCAGGGACCTGTGGGTTATGGGCACCTATAAAAGAAAAGTTCATCATTTGTTAGAAAATATTACATAGAACAAAACCAATGAAGAAATGGGTTAAGTTAAAGACGGAGTTTCTTCTTCTCACCACCTCATGTGCCTACTACTGAATCCTGGCTTGATAGAAGCTGTCACTTGTTGATTATCCATTGCAAAAAGATGAGGTGTTTCTTTTAGGTTGTTATTCCTTTTCTACTTTGTATTTAATAATGAGTAGTTTAAGACTAGCATTATAGTTTGTACTCAGCTCATCATGAGCTAAAACCTTTGTTGAGCAATGAAAAAGTTGATATAATGTACTTTTTATGTTAAATAATGTGTTGTTCATGTCTTATTTTATCATGTGTTAACTTTCTATGAATATGTTTCTTTGATTGATCAACTTGGAAAAAGATAAAAGTTTATTGTTGTGAGAAATCCATTAATAAGTGCATTTCATGATAAAAATAGTTGAAAATAGTAGGATAAAGATATTCACTAGAATAACTCCTTAAAGATAAGTAGCTACAACCATAAAGGTTTTTCAGAGTGAAAACATACGTGCTTTAGGGTTACATGTGAGGCTTAGATATTTGTCCCCTTTATCCAAAAGTATATGTTTTTGATGTTGTAGAGATACACCTTTAAATCACTTTTTGACCTTTCCTATCACGACAGTGCATATCATGTACACATAAATTATTATGTTATATTAATAGATCATTGTCCAACATACTCTCTATATTTGTCAAGCCACCTTTTTAACATTGTTCTACTTTTGTTCACTACTAAATTGAACCGGTGACAATCATATATTGTAGTTTCTCTAAAGTTGGCATGTATTTTGGTAAAACATACTGAGGAAGATCATGTTGAAAGAAATGCAAGATGACCTAGCGTTCAGACTTCAACATGTCAAACAAGATGTCACAACATGTCTGGTATGACATTCTAGCTGCAGAAGCTGATCTGTCAAATGAATCAGGCGTTTTCATTGCTACAGGAATCTCGTGTTTCAGCTACAGAATATTTGGGAATAATCAATTAGTTGATGTGTTATCCAAGAATGATTCAATCAAGAGATTTCCACACTTTCTATTTTCTTGGAGAACAAGTAGCAGATATTTGGCAGCCTCTTTGCTGCATTTTGAAGCCCAGTCTAGTTGATGATAAACTTATAAATAAAAGGGCTGTAACCTAGTTTTAGGTGGAACTGATATTTGTGTTTTAGGGTTATAGGAATCCTTATTTTTTTTGTAAGTTCCATATGTGTGCATTCACAAACCTGTAGGTGCTGAATGTTGTGTGATCTCCAAAGCTGTTAAGCAAGGAGAGTATTTCGTCCTCATAAGCTTTTAAACATTGAAGATTGTATGTCTTGGAAGAGTGTCTTCTGGTTTTATTGTGTGTGTTATTTTGTCACAGGGTGTTGTGACCGGAGGGATTTGAGGAGGGCCTCATACCTAGGTGAGTCTTAGGTATAAGTCATAGGAAGGGTAGTGATTAAGTGAGGAGTTGTAAACGGGGGGGAGGGGTTTAATTCTGAATTGATATTATCAGATATTGGTTTCGTCCATGGCTTGGTAGCCACCAGAGTAGGAAGGTTGTTTCAAACTGGGTTAACATATCGATGTGTTCTTTACTTTCTGCACTATTATCGTCGCTATTATCAACTTGTTCATAACTGCTTAGTGCTCATATATTGTGTCGTGACATCTCATTCGACATCATATATCTAATACCAGAATTTCAATTGGTATCAGAGCAGGCATCCTTCTCTACATCTGGGTGAGATCTAGGGAGGTTACTTTCTGGTACGATGGACAAGGAAGTTGGATTTTTGAACAGACCACCTGTTATGCATGGAAGCAACTGTGACTACCTCGTATGGTGGCTTTCTTGAAATTCATAGACAGCCAGGCTTGGAAGGCGGCCTTGAAAGGATGGAAGCATCATGTTGTTATATGAGCATACAAGCAACCCACGACTGTGTTAAAGCTTGAGGAAGACTGGGACAAAGAAGATGATGAACTTGCTCTTAGCAATTCTAAAGCGCTGAATGCCATCTTTAATTCAATAAACAATAACATCTTCATGTTGGTAAACACGTGTGAAGTAGTCAAGGATGCATTGGAAATTCTCAAAACTGCTCATGAGGGCACATCCAAAGTGAAGATGTCAAGACTTCAGCTACTAACTGTAGCGGGGAAAATCTGACATCGAAGCCATGGGATTGACTCGAATCAATATTCCGTTTTGAAATTGCCACCGCGCTTTATTTTTTCAAAGGAAAAGGGAAAAGAACGAAAAAACCAAAGTTTTGTTTTAAAAAAAAAAACAAGAAAGAGATCTCAGGTACGGGTGTTGATTATATGAGGGGAAGGTTTTAAGCACCCCTCATATCCGTGGTACTCCACAGGAACCTTTTTGAAAATCTGTGTGTGTGTGTGCTAAAAAGAGTTTGTTTTATTTTTAAAATAAGCTCGGCAAGACGTTAAGCCTTGGGCCTACATACCTCCTCGGTGCAATGGAGAAGTCAGAGCTAATGTAGTTCCGCTTTTGGGAAAAACGTTTTAAAACGAATAAACACTTTGTTGTCGTTAGAGAGAAATACTCAGCCATTGATCTTGAGCATGAGAACAAACAAGTTCTTTGCATCGCAAATGAAAGAAGGGCTCCAACTCGGATAAAATCAACGAGTATGCCACTAGCTCTCTCACGCGGAAAAGATCTCGTTATTATCAATCAATTTCAAAATCGTGGGGTATAACCACTCGTTTCGACAATTAACGGTGTCTAAACTTTTGAAGAAAAGCCACTAAGGGCGAAAGATATTTTTAGGAAAAAGGTTTTGAAAAGATTGCAAACATAAGAATATTTTGGAAAAAGGGAGAAGATTTTGAAAATTTAAGAATGGGAGGAGATGAAGAGGCTAACCTAGTGCATAAAATAAAAGCTAAGGAAAGAAACGGTCTAACCAAATAAGAAGCCAACACTTGACATTAAGAGCCAAGGTAGTTTTCCCATCCTTTGGATTTATCAATACCAACACATTAACACTTGGGGATCCAGATGAACTTATTGTCTTAGCACCACTTTGCATTAAGCACATTAAAATTCTGACAAAAATTGGGCAGAGTAACGGCTGTTTTCGGGTAAAATCCTTATATCAATGCCTTGGAATTAACCATCAAGGGCTTTCAAGGAAATACCTGCACACATAAACATACAACAGAACAATTCCAGACAGACAGAACAATCACAGGATAGTAATAGAATGAGTCCAGAGGTACTAGGTCCATAAGTCCGAATCTCCAAAGTGCTAGGGATAGTAACCGATAGTCCAAAGAGAGCCTTATGTGTTTTTTAGATTTTGGTTATTTATTAGTGTTTTAGCGAAAAAAGTAAAGTATGGTCCAAGTGGACAAAAGAAAAAAATACGGAAGCATAAACATATGTCCAAGTGGACAAAGAGAAAATGATGGAAGGTAAATATGATGAAATGATAAAGTAAAGCGATAAAGCAAGAAATATAAAGAGCGGTAATATAAAGAGCGGTATAGTAAAGGTGCGGAAATTAAAGTTAGTTGTTAAGTGTTAAAGATAACCATCTTGAAACTTGTCAAGTATGTTATCAAAGTTAGTAAGAAGATCTATGGTGAGTGAATGATGTACTCGGATTTAAATTCAATGGGGTTTATCAGAAGCTTGATAGAATCATAGCGACTACACGATAAAAACCTCCACAAGTCTTAAATCAACCGCATACAATTCTCTTCCATATTTGATCTTTTTTTATTCGGGACACGAAATATTGCACTATGTTAAGCAGATCGCACAGTGATTTATGTAGAAATCACCCTACAACGAGGCCGGTCAAAACTTTATGTGCTAATGCATGCGAGAAGAACGATATGTAGATCGCCTTTCGAAAGCAATACCGCACGAAAAGAAAATAGGTAACGATCTAGTCTTTACTAAGAATCCATAAGAATTCTCAAAGTATTAAGACTTTCATCGATCAAAAGAAAAAAAGGAGAAGGAGAAGATAAAATGCATAAAGATAATCAACTCACACTATCATTAATATCATTCATCTAATATTATGGATTTGGTTCTTTCAAACCTATCAACATCCTAGATCCAATGATATTAATGAAATGGAGGAAGAATAATAAAATTCACAAAAGATAATCAACTCACACTATCATTAATATCATTCATCTAATATTATGGATTAGGTCATTTCAAACCTATCAACATCCTAGATCCAATGATATTAATGAAATGGAGGAAGAAGAATAAAATTCACAAAAGATAATCAACTCACACTATCATTAATATCATTCATCTAATATTATGGATTAGGTCATTTCAAACCTATCAACATCCTAGATCCAATGATATTAATGAAGTGGAGGAAGTAGGAAGCCAAAACAAGCATAAAAAAGGCAAAAAAACACATTCTGCCAGCAGGAAATCGATTTACCTCTGTAGGAAATCGATTTCCTGAGTGCAGAGTTCAAATTTTGAAAAAAAAATAAGGTGGAAATCGATTTCCTACAGAGGGAAATCGATTTCCTGCACGCAGCATTCAAAAAATCAGCATTAGGAGGCATAAAATTTGACTTAAGCAAACATACAAACACCTTATGATCACATATCCATTGGAGCACGAATTTTCCATCAAATCACCATCAAATAGCACCAATATAGCATCAAAGATGCATTGAACACAAACAACAAAGATCTACATCTTAGAATTGAGAAATTTACCAATTCTTGAATTAAAGTGTTGAAGTAGCTTCAAGAACAAGCACAAAGTGTAGATCCTTCAAGTATGGAGATGAACAATCAAAGAAAAGAGTGAAATGTAGGAGGCTTAGTTCAAAATTAGCAAGATTCAAGGTGAATCTCACTAATCTTATGAAAATGAACTTTGGGTGAGGGTTTTGGAAAGGGTGAGAAATGAATTTGCAAGCAATTTTTTGGCTCTCCAAGCTTGAGAAATGAATTTGCAAGAACTTTTTTGGCTATCAAAAGCTTGAGAAATGAGAGAGTAGAAGGCTCTATTTATAGAATTGGAGCAAGAGTAGTGGCAAATTGGTCTTTTTGTGTTTGGTAATTAGCTTGTGTTTAATTGGTGATTAAAGTGGCAATTAAATGGTAAAAAGTGGTAAAATGGGGTTAAAGAGGGTTTAATGAATGAGTTAATTTTGATGAGGTGGAAAATTGATAAATGATCAAATAAAAAAAAAGTGCCAAAATGATGTCAAGCTTCCCTCCTTATATTTTTTTGAATTTTGCGCACAGGAAATCGATTTCCCACAGGGGTAAATCGATTTCCATATTGAAAATTTCAAAAATTCCCTTTCTTGCACTGTTTTGATTTTTGCCCGATCTTTCACCTGTAAAATATAAACAAAAGAGACAAAACATATATTTTTGATTTTTGGTTAGTATAAACAAATAAAAAGGCTATAAATGCTCGATAATTCCCCTCAGAGATAATCACAGTATCAAAGATAAAGCTTCATAATGGTGCAAATGATGTATGATCTTAGGGTCAAAAATTGGGGTATGACAGATGCCCCTATTTAAGTTTCTTCTTTCCGGAGATATGAGGGTTAAAATCCTCAGCTCGACGTAATTGAAGAGACTTAAATATAAAACACACAATTTTTGAACCTAAGGTATAATGCGATGCTAATGGATGCATTAAGTATGATTATGGAATAGAGAGGAGTATAACACTACTGGGGAGATAAGAAAGGATTCCACTGAGGGAAAAGGTATGTGTCATCCAGGGATAAAACTTGGATTCCACAGGAGAAAGAGACAGTCAACAGAAGCTTTCAAGATAAAACATGATTGCACTTCGAGAAGAGAATATCTGAGGCCTACATGAATGTGGCTACATCAAAATGAATATCAAGGTAAAACATGATTGGACAACATCAAATGACAACCAAGGTAAAACGTGATTGGGCAACATCGAATGACAATCAAGGTAAAACATGGTTGGATATCGTCAAAGGATAATGATTGGATAATCATCAACGGACAATCAAGGTAAAACATGATTGGATAATTATCATAGGTCCATCAAGGTAAAACATGATTAGATGTCATCACAGGGATAATCAAGGTAAAACATGATTAGATAATCATCACAGGTCCATCGAGGTAAAACATGATTGGATGTCATTAAGGGATAATCAAGGTAAAACATGATTGGATAACATCAAATGACAATCAAGGTAAAACATGATTGGATAACATCAAATGACAATCAAGGTAAAACATTATTAGGTAACCAAGATAAAACATGGTCGAAAGTGATCAGGATAAAGCATGATTAGAGACAATCAAGATAAAACATGATTGAAGGGAAACAAGATAAAACATGGTGTAAGTGATCAGGATAAAGCATGATCAAATACAATCAAGATAAGACATGATTGAAGGGAGCCAAGATAAAGCATGGTGTAAATCTTTCAGGAATGACACTAAAAGAAGAAAAGATACATCTAGGAACAACAATAGACGGACAAGACAAACAAGTATCTGTTTTGGATAGGTGCCAAGTAAGTTGGACTTTGATCTCAAGGTGAAAATGTTGATAGCAACAGGACCTCGAAAAATGCAAATGAGTATGAAATTTGTTTCAATGCATGATGTTGAATTTTTCTATGCATGATATATGATCAATGCAATGCAATTGTTTGTTACAACTGAGGGAGACTCTTTTGTGAGGCACGAAAGGAACTCGATTCCTCAACACGGGAACTCTGCCAATTCTACTTGGGAAGAAGATGCTTGGACATACTTCTTGTCACATTGGTAACTGTATCAAACTGATGATCCATTGCGAAGGACTGATGAACTGCTTGGGGATTGCTGAAGAAGATTGCCCCTGATTCATTAATTGTTGTAAGTTAACTGATCATGGCTTCAGCTGAAATGTATTGGGGATGAACTGATCATGGCTTCAATTCTTAAAATGTTTGTTGGGATGGCTTGCCCCAGTATAAGTCTTGAAAGGATATTCTGATCAACAAATCTTGACTGAACATCTGAACAACAGGATCTTGAAATAACATGCCCCTGATAGGATCACTGGTCAAGTTTCCCGACTGTTTGAAATTCCTGAAAAATGAATGCTCACTTGCAAATAAAATGTTCATTCAAGAATGGTAATTTTAATGCAATGCTCAAAGAATATTTTTGAAATCAAAATCATTTTTGGAAAGATGTTATTGATGTAAAGCAAATGGAATCAACTAGTTAAAACATAAAGGTTCAGACATTCAAAGTGAAAGATAAAGCAAAGATATGATATCAAAGCAAATGATTGGCAAATCTCATGGGAGTCAGCTTACGCAACCTTGTTGTAGTATGCTTTCAAAATAAACCTTGCTTCAATTAGGTCTTTTAAAGGTTGTAACGTGGCCAGGTTCACGGTTTAAGAAACAAAGGATATAAGGCTCAAAATTTGATTGTTCCCACCCCCTTCGTGATGATCTCCAGTCCTACAACTCAGTTAATTCAACTTATGCATTCAGGTTCCAAGAGACTTCTGGAATTTTACCTTTGATAATGATGATAGTTCACAAGCAAAGAGAAATTTTGAGATGGCAGTCACTTCTTCCTTTTGGTAGTCACAACATTGTGTTGTTCAGGAATTATTGACTTCTCTTTTTTTTCATCTTTTCTTTTTATATATCCCTAACTTTTGCCTGAACTGTTTATTTTTGTACTTGCAGTCAGCGGGATGCCTTTATTTTTGCCTAAGTCATCATTTTTGGTTTTGACTTAGCAGGCTTTTCTTTGTATACATTTTTTGATACATTTTTTTTTTGAAAGATAGTGACTGCCTTGCTTAATGTTTAAGATGAACCATCATTGGCTTTTAATTGACATCTCCAACATTTCTTTGATGTATGCGGAGGAAAGCTTGCGATTGAAGCACTTGTTGAAAGGTGTACTGAATGATTCTCTTAAAATAGAATGCACAGCCAAATTAACTGAGAACTACCCTGCCCCAGGTTAAAAATGCGGGTTTTTTCATACAGAAAGAAACACCAACTTCGAAGGCTCAGAGGGGTTGACAAGGGATTAACTTCCTTATTTCTCCAGTGTTTGGGAATTGAAACAATGCCTGTACATCATCAGCAGAGTTTTATTTGAAAGCATACAGTTCAACAACTTAGGTATTTCGTTGTCATCATCCTCCCTCCAATCTTTGCATAAAACACAAATTTGATAGAGAAAGAGAATGGAAGAAAAAGTTTTGTAAAAGAAAGCATGAACATAAACAGTGTAGATGAAAATGAATTCAAAATATGCAATGCTCATTTCATTAAAATCACCATTCAGAAACAAACAAAGTCTAAAAGTAAACAACACAATAAAGGAAATACAAACAGCACAGAATCAAGGCCTAGTGACTAATCAGCAACAAAGATGAGCTATCTTGTCTGAAACACTTGGCTTTAGGAAAATTGGGCTTTGACTTGTCTTCAGCCACTTTGATCTGGCAAAGGATTAGTGACAACATTAGGACCCATATCCTTGAAAGAGAGCATCTTTGATCTCACCAACTCTTGAACCCTTTCCTTTAGAGGGAAACATCTTTCTAAATCATGGCTTGCTGCACCTTGATGGAAAGGACAATGAATGTTGATGTAGAGTCCTACGAAGCACTGATCGAGGAAAGAAAACAGGCGTTTCCTTCTCTACTTCAAAATATGAATTACATGACACAACAGATGGTTGCCCTTGAGTTGGAGTAGTAACGGAAAAGGCTAAAGGAGTACCCACTTTCTTTGTAACAATCGGAGGAAAATTGCATTCTTTCTTCAACAAGACTTGCAGGATTTCCATAATTTTATTCATCTGAATTTTCAACTGGCTGACCTCTGCTCTTAGAAACTCTTGGTCTTGTTGAAGTTCTTCCATACTTTTCATATACATGCTTCTAGTTCAATGTGTCGAGGAATCAGCTTGACAGTAGACAGACAACTCTGAAGATGGAGATAGACAAGGATAAGTTTTCTGGACAACCTGGATGTATGTATGCAAATGATGCGATTGCTGTTTTTTGTTTTTTTATTTATTTGATTTTCAAGGAATTCAAGTTATTACTTTGTAAACATCAAAACATGAAGGAGGTAGATTCTATATTGGATCAAAACTTTGATCAAGTTATCATCAAGATCAATCATCCATTTTGGTGGATTAGAGTTTTCACCCTATCGACACCCAAGATCCATTGAGTTTGATGAAACTTATGATGTTTACAAAGAAAGACCTATGAGTTCCTTGGAAATCAAATGAATGCATGGATGCATGGTTTATGCATCAATCACAATCAAGATCACACATGGTCACACAAACAGGGTTCAAAGGTTCGACGTCACGAGCATGGAGTCAAGGTTAAGAACCACCCATAAAGGTATGTACTAGGCATTTTGTACCTGCCGAACGGGTTCTACAAAGGTTCCCAGAGTTTTCAATCTTCTATCAGATACTACCGGCACGCACAATTGCTCATGGGCGCCAATAATATACCTAAAAAGACCTCGTCTGAGCGTAGTATCGCATGACAACAAGCTCAAATTGGTACTTGATCTTGTTTCTGCACTACATCCTAAAAAGGCTTAGATTGGTTAAAAAGGTTCTAGGCCATTCAGCTTCTACGAACACTCACTATTGAAAGTAATAGCGTTATCACGATGGTTCGTAACAACCTCTACTACCTTCCATGAGGCCTCCACTGATTGGGGTTCCACCATATGACGCTCATGTTAAGGATTGCTCCTGACATGCGACTATTGGTCTTACCACCTCCTATCTCAAGTTACTCACCAAAGTTCGGGTTAGAACTTTATCTCATCACAGAGGAACCATCGAGCACCAAAAAGAAAAAATAGAAAATAAACATACAAAGCACACAATAATATATACAGATAAAAAACACACAGATAAACAAAAAATAGGCTTAACACACTTTAAACTGGATCCCCAGTGAAGTCGCCATTTTTCTGTAGCGGGGAAAATCTGACATCGAAGCCATGGGATTGACTCGAATCAATATTCCGTTTTGAAATCGCCACCGCGCTTTATTTTTTCAAAGGAAAAGGGAAAAGAACGAAAAAACCAAAGTTTTGTTTTAAAAAAAAAAACAAGAAAGAGATCTCAGGTACGGGTGTTGATTATATGAGGGGAAGGTTTTAAGCACCCCTCATATCCGTGGTACTCCACAGGAACCTTTTTGAAAATCTGTGTGTGTGTGTGCTAAAAAGAGTTTGTTTTATTTTTAAAATAAGCTCGGCAAGACGTTAAGCCTTGGGCCTACATACCTCCTCGGTGCAATGGAGAAGTCAGAGCTAATGTAGTTCCGCTTTTGGGAAAAACGTTTTAAAACGAATAAACACTTTGTTGTCGTTAGAGAGAAATACTCAGCCATTGATCTTGAGCATGAGAACAAACAAGTTCTTTGCATCGCAAATGAAAGAAGGGCTCCAACTCGGATAAAATCAACGAGTATGCCACTAGCTCTCTCACGCGGAAAAGATCTCGTTATTATCAATCAATTTCAAAATCGTGGGGTATAACCACTCGTTTCGACAATTAACGGTGTCTAAACTTTTGAAGAAAAGCCACTAAGGGCGAAAGATATTTTTAGGAAAAAGGTTTTGAAAAGATTGCAAACATAAGAATATTTTGGAAAAAGGGAGAAGATTTTGAAAATTTAAGAATGGGAGGAGATGAAGAGGCTAACCTAGTGCATAAAATAAAAGCTAAGGAAAGAAACGGTCTAACCAAATAAGAAGCCAACACTTGACATTAAGAGCCAAGGTAGTTTTCCCATCCTTTGGATTTATCAATACCAACACATTAACACTTGGGGATCCAGATGAACTTATTGTCTTAGCACCACTTTGCATTAAGCACATTAAAATTCTGACGAAAATTGGGCAGAGTAACGGCTGTTTTCGGGTAAAATCCTTATATCAATGCCTTGGAATTAACCATCAAGGGCTTTCAAGGAAATACCTGCACACATAAACATACAACAGAACAATGCCAGACAGACAGAACAATCACAGGATAGTAATAGAATGAGTCCAGAGGTACTAGGTCCATAAGTCCGAATCTCCAAAGTGCTAGGGATAGTAACCGATAGTCCAAAGAGAGTCTTATGTGTTTTTTAGATTTTGGTTATTTATTAGTGTTTTAGCGAAAAAAAAGTAAAGTATGGTCCAAGTGGACAAAAGAAAAAAATACGGAAGCATAAACATATGTCCAAGTGGACAAAGAGAAAATGACGGAAGGTAATTATGATGAAATGATAAAGTAAAGCGATAAAGCAAGAAATATAAAGAGCGGTAATATAAAGAGCGGTATAGTAAAGGTGCGGAAATTAAAGTTAGTTGTTAAGTGTTAAAGATAACCATCTTGAAACTTGTCAAGTATGTTATCAAAGTTAGTAAGAAGATCTATGGTGAGTGAATGATGTACTCGGATTTAAATTCAATGGGGTTTATCAGAAGCTTGATAGAATCATAGCGACTACACGATAAAAACCTCCACAAGTCTTAAATCAACCGCATACAATTCTCTTCCATATTTGATCTTTTTTTATTTGGGACACGAAATATTGCGCTATGTTAAGCAGATCGCCAAGTGATTTATGTAGAAATCACCCTACAACGAGGCCGGTCAAAACTTTATGTGCTAATGCATGCGAGAAGAACGATATGTAGATCGCCTTCCGAAAGCAATACCGCACGAAAAGAAAATAGGTAACGATCTAGTCTTTACTAAGAATCCATAAGAATTCTCAAAGTATTAAGACTTTCATCGATCAAAAGAAAAAAAGGAGAAGGAGAAGATAAAATGCATAAAGATAATCAACTCACACTATCATTAATATCATTCATCTAATATTATGGATTTGGTTCTTTCAAACCTATCAACATCCTAGATCCAATGATATTAATGAAATGGAGGAAGAATAATAAAATTCACAAAAGATAATCAACTCACACTATCATTAATATCATTCATCTAATATTATGGATTATGTCATTTCAAACCTATCAACAACCTAGATCCAATGATATTAATGAAATGGAGGAAGAAGAATAAAATTCACAAAAGATAATCAACTCACACTATCATTAATATCATTCATCTAATATTATGGATTAGGTCATTTCAAACCTATCAACATCCTAGATCCAATGATATTAATGAAGTGGAGGAAGTAGGAAGCCAAAACAAGCATAAAAAAGGCAAAAAAACACATTCTGCCAGCAGGAAATCGATTTACCTCTGTAGGAAATCGATTTCCTGAGTGCAGAGTTCAAATTTTGAAAAAAAATAAGGTGGAAATCGATTTCCTACAGAGGGAAATCGATTTCCTGCACGCAGCATTCAAAAAATCAGCATTAGGAGGCATAAAACTTGACTTAAGCAAACATACAAACACCTTATGATCACATATCCATTGGAGCACGAATTTTCCATCAAATCACCATCAAATAGCACCAATATAGCATCAAAGATGCATTGAACACAAACAACAAAGATCTACATCTTAGAATTGAGAAATTTACCAATTCTTGAATTAAAGTGTTGAAGTAGCTTCAAGAACAAGCACAAAGTGTAGATCCTTCAAGTATGGAGATGAACAATCAAAGAAAAGAGTGAAATGTAGGAGGCTTAGTTCAAAATTAGCAAGATTCAAGGTGAATCTCACTAATCTTATGAAAATGAACTTTGGGTGAGGGTTTTGGAAAGGGTGAGAAATGAATTTGCAAGCAATTTTTTGGCTCTCCAAGCTTGAGAAATGAATTTGCAAGAACTTTTTTGGCTATCAAAAGCTTGAGAAATGAGAGAGTAGAAGGCTCTATTTATAGAATTGGAGCAAGAGTAGTGGCAAATTGGTCTTTTTGTGTTTGGTAATTAGCTTGTGTTTAATTGGTGATTAAAGTGGCAATTAAATGGTAAAAAGTGGTAAAATGGGGTTAAAGAGGGTTTAATGAATGAGTTAATTTTGATGAGGTGGAAAATTGATAAATGATCAAATAAAAAAAAAGTGCCAAAATGATGTCAAGCTTCCCTCCTTATATTTTTTTGAATTTTGCGCACAGGAAATCGATTTCCCACAGGGGTAAATCGATTTCCATATTGAAAATTTCAAAAATTCCCTTTCTTGCACTGTTTTGATTTTTGCCCGATCTTTCACCTGTAAAATATAAACAAAAGAGACAAAACATATATTTTTGATTTTTGGTTAGTATAAACAAATAAAAAGGCTATAAATGCTCGATAATTCCCCTCAGAGATAATCACAGTATCAAAGATAAAGCTTCATAATGGTGCAAATGATGTATGATCTTAGGGTCAAAAATTGGGGTATGACACTAACCATCCAATTTGAGAACTTAAGAATGAAAGATGATGAAAGTATTCATGACTTTCACATGAATGTTCTTGAGATAGCTAATGCGTCTAGTGCATTAGGAGAAAAGATTCCTGAAGAAAAGCTAGTGAGAAAGATGCTCAGGTCTCTTCCCAAGAGATTTGACATGAAGGTGACGGCCATCGAGGAAGCTCAAGACATTAACAGGATGAGACTGGATGATTGTTAAGTGTCAAGTGTAGTTAGTTTATCATGTAGAATTGTGACACTTTTAGCCTTTTCTATGCTTTTTAGTAAAATAGCTTATGTAAATAAGTGATTTTGGAAAATGTGAATATGTAAATAAGTGCTTTTAATCCTTTTCTATGGTATTTTTAATGTGTTTTCTAGTGTTTCAGTCTTTGGTGATTGCAAAAGTGCAGAAAAGTCGGGAAAAAAGCCGAAGAATCGAAGTTTTGGGTGACACTGAAAGTGTCAATGTTTGTGAAAGCTCGCCCGGTGCAGGGCTTGGAGGCGAAAAGCCGCCCGGCGAGCTGGAGGCGAAAGGGGTGAAATTTTGGCCTCACTTCTGCCTTGGTGCGCCCGGCGGAGCATTTGGCTCGCGGGGCGAGTGAAGATATTTTGGATTCCTCTTTTGCGCTGTTTTAGGTCACGTGACCTAGTTAGCGGGTTCCGCCCGGCGGGGCTGTACAGCCGCCCGGCGAATTTGGGCAGATAGGTCATGCTATTTGAGTACTTTTTAGATATTTTGATGATCATTCCATCTTTTGTTTTTCTCTCTTGACCTAGAAATCAAGCTTTTGTGTGTAAAAACCCTAAATCTTCCATTGTTAACCAAAATCATAGCTTTTAACCATCAATCTTTGAGACTTCAAATTTAATGTTCATAAAGCTTTATTGTTTACTTGTTACTCAAGTCACCATGGAAATGGGTGGCTAAATCCTTCTTGGTGTCGAGATTTGAGGTAGATAATTTATCTTGTAGTATGTATTTCTTTTGATCCTTTGTATGTGAACAAGTGATGATTAATATATGGTGAAAAACCTTGTGTTTATATTTATATGTGATTTGTTCTCTTATTGAGAAATAATTTTCAAGTCTTGAACTAGGTTTTTCATCTATCAACAAATAAAGTTTAGAAATAGCTTTGTGAGTTGATATTCACCAATATTAAGCTTTTAATGCTGTCATTTTGATAGTTAGGTTGAGAGATCACTTAATGATCAAAATGGCAAATCTCACAATACGGTTTAGACATGAAACATATTGAGAGGATATGTGATTATATTTGTCATTTATGAGTTCACATGCTTTATCAAAAAAATACATATGAAGTAAATCATTAAACCCTGATCTTGACATTCTTTTACCATCTTTTAAAACCACAAATCTCGTTTATCAATTCTTGTATGAGATTGAACAGTTTCATTACCAAAATCGAAACCAAACCCAAAGTAACTTTAACTGAAGACAATATAAACTATAGAACGACGGTGATATCGCACCAATCCCCGTGGAAACGATAAACTAAAAGTACACCAATATACTTTCAACAAAATGGCGCCGTTGTCGGGGATTGTTGTTTAGATATTGCAAGCATTGCAATAGTTTGTTTTGTATTGAGTCTTATTATTAACCTCTTATTTCTAATTTCTTATTCCTTGTGTTGTTTAATTTGCTTGGTTAGCATTTCAGAAACAGTTTATCCAAGGAAGTGTACCTGTAGATCAACTCCTTTTTGATCCTGAGATTTAGAGGACTGCACATAGACAGAATAGCAAATGTTTCACCTCAAGGGCCTTGTGTTAATATCCCTCGATTGAATGCTCAATTTGCTCGTGATCAAAACAATGGAAGGAACTCCGAGATGAAAACAGGGTTACTTCAATTGTTATATCAAAATCCTTTTATGAGACTTGATCACGAATATCCTTTCACTGATCTCACGAAGTTCTATGAGATAGCCGGAACCATTGGTGCTCTGGAGGCGGAAGAAGAACAGGTGTTCAAGAGACTATTTCCTCATTCCTTGATAGGAAAAGCTAATGAATGGTATCTTGATCAACCAGACAATGTCATGACTAACTGGAATGAGTTGGAGGAGAAATTTCTTGATCGTTTCTTTCCGCATAATAGGTTCATGAAAGCGAAAACTTCCATTTCTGTGTTTTCCCAAGGTCAAAGTGAGGCTCTTAATGAAGCGTGGGAAAGGTTCAAATCTATGGTACGAAAATGCAAAGGACATGGATTTGATGTAATTGACTCAAATCCATATCTTTAGAAATGGACTTCAACCACAACCGAAAACACTTTTAGATGCTACCGCAGGTGGGTCTTTGATGTCAAAGAGTGCTGAAGAAGCAGTTCCTATCATTGATAGAATGGCCTTGAATGATCATCAAGGGCAAAAAAACTGTAGTACATTACAAAGAAAGCCGGGAGTCCTTGAGTTGAACACGAATGATGCAATACTTACTCAAAACAAGTCATTGACACAACAAGTAGAATTTCTTACTCAACAAATGCTAAAACTTCCACAACAACTCAAGGAGATGCATGAGATCCCTACTAAAAATTAACAAGTAAGTTGTTATGAATTGTGTAAGGGTGATCATCAAACTGGTTATTATCCTCCGCCGGCGAAGAAGTGAATTATGTTTCAAATCCTAATCAAGGCTATGGTGGGAGACAACAAACTTACCAAAATAACCAAGGTTAATAACAAAGAGGTAATCAGGTTATCAACAAGGTTGGAGACCGGATGTTGGGCCTTCAAATCGTCAAAATCCTTATCAAGGTGGCTACAATCAATCACAACCTCAAAATACAAAGCTTTCAATGGATGATACTCTTAGCCAATTCATGTAATTGTCTATTGCAAGCCAAAAGAATACGGATGCAGCCATAAAGAATCTTGAAATTCAAGTTGGTCAACTATCAAAACAACTTGCCGACCAACACAAAGGTCCTTTTCCGGCCAACACACAAGAAAATTCTCGAGAGCACTGTAAGTCCATTCTAACCCGTAGCGGTAGAACTATTGATATGGGGGTAGGAGAGGTAGTCGAGGAAGAATATGTTGTATTTGAAAATGATAAGTAAGATGAAGTGATTGAAGTAGAAAAAAATGTTGAGGGAGAATTAGTTGAAAATGAGAAAGAGAAAGAATTAGCTGAGAAAGAAAATCTTGAGATAGAGGAGAAAAAGAAAAAGAGAGAAAAGGAGAAAGGAAAGAAAAAGGAGAATTCAATACCATTGCAAAATTTATCTTATCCCCATGCTCCATCAAAGAAAAATGATGATAGGCATTATACCAGGTTCTTGGATATTTTTAGCCGATTGCAAATAAATATTCCATTTTCTGAGGCATTAGAGCAAATGCATACTTATGCTAAATTCATCAAGGATATTATCACAAAGAAGAGGAGATTTGAGAATCAAGAGGTTGTGACCATTAATTCTTGTTGTAGTGCTATAATTCAAAGAACTCTACCGAAGAAAGAAAGTGATCCGAGAAAAGTTACTCTACCGGTGACAATTGGTAATGTTTATGTCGGTAAGGGATTGATCGATTTGGGTTCTAGCATGACTCCATTATCTCTTATGAAAAGATTGAGAAACATTGAGTTGAAACCTACAAGGATGACTTTACAATTAGCCGACAAGTCCACCACTCATCCTATAGGGATTACGAAATATTTGTTAGTTAAGGTTGATAAGTTCTTTTTCTCGGTCGATTTTGTGGTGATTGATATGGAGGAAGATTATGACACACCTCTAATACTTGGAAGACCTTTCATGAAAATCGCTCGGATGATGATCGATATCGATGACGGTCTAATGAAAGTGAGAGTTTTGGATGAAGAAGTGTGTTTCAATCTCTTTGAAGCAATGAAGCATTCCAATGATAAAAGTGATTATTTTCGAGTGGATGCGACCGATGAAGCTATCATGCAAGTGAAGAAGCAAAATCATATGTATACTCCTCTTGAGAGAGCTCTCACAAATGCTCTTCAAATCCTAAATGAATATGAAGAAAAAGAAATTGAGGAATGTTTGAAAGAGTTGGAAGCATTAGAGGAGATTTCTCTTTTGGAAGATATGGTGGATGAATTGAAAATACCAACTACAAAGGAGGAAAGTAAGCTTGAATTGAAAATTCTTCCTTCACACTTGAAGTATGTGTTCCTCGAGAAAAATGAAAAAAAGCCGGTGATAATTAGCAATGCCCTTTCTAAGAGTGAAGAATAAAAATTGCTTGAAGTCTTATAGAAAAATCAAGAAGCAATGGGATGGACTCTTTCCGATCTCAAAGGAATTAGTCCCTCCTTTTGTATGCATAAGATTTTGATGGAAGACGATTTCAAACCGGTGACTCAACCACAAAGAAGATTGAATCCGGTAATGAAAGAAGTGGTGAGAAAGGAAGTGGTGAAAATGTTAGAGGTCGGGATGATTTATCCAATCTCGGATAGCGCTTGGGTGAGCCCCGTTCATGTGGTGTCCAAGAAAGGTGGAATGATGGTGATTCGTAATGAAAAGAACGAGCTAATCCCAACAAGAACCGTGACGGGGTGGAGGATGTGTATCGACTACCGTAGGCTAAATCAGGCTACGAGAAAAGATCGTTTTCCTTTGCCTTTCATGGATCAAATGCTCGAGAGATTATCCGGTCAACAATTTTATTGTTTCTTAGACGGGTATTCGGGATACAACCAAATTGTAGTCAATCCCGAGGATCATGAGAAGACGGCTTTACATGCCCCTTCGGTATTTTTGCATATCGGTGAATGCCTTTCGGGTTATGTAATGCACCGGCAACATTTCAACGGTGTATGCAAGCGATCTTTTCGGACTTAATTGAGAAGTGCATTGAAGTTTTAATGGATGAATTCTCAGTTTTTAGTTCTTCGTTTGATCTATGTTTGAAAAATCTTGATACTGTGCTAAGGCGATGTGTGGAATCGAATTTGGTTCTAAATTGGGACAAGTGCAACTTTATGGTTACGGAAGGAATTGTTCTCGGCCACAAGGTTTCTTCAAGAGGCATTGAGGTGGATCAAGCAAAAATTGAAGTGATAGAGAAGTTTTCTCCTCCTTTGAATGTGAAAGAAATCGAAGCTTTCTAGGACATGTCGGGTTTTATCGAAGATTTATCCAAGAATTTTCCAAAGTTGCAAAGCCCTTGAGTAATCTACTCAATAAAGGTACGGAATTTTTTTTCGATGAATCTTGTTTAAAAGAATTCCTAGAGCTTAAAGAAAAATTGGTCACCGCACCCATAATCGTTGCTCCTAATTGGTCCCTTGATTTTGAACTCATGTGTGACGCAAGTGATTATACGGTGGGTGCCGTTTTAGGACAAAGAAGGAACAAAATTTTCCATGCTATACATTATGCGAGCAAGGTTTTAAATGAATCTAAAATCAATTATGCGACAACCGAAAAAGAATTGCCCGCTATTATGTTTGCATTGGAAAAATTTCGTTCTTATTTGATTGGTTCAAAAATTGTGTGTTATACTGATCATGCAGCTATCAAATATCTGCTCACAAAACCGGACTCGAAACAAAGGCTAATAAGGTGGATTCTCTTACTTCAAGAGTTTGATCTTGAAGTTAGAGACAAAAAAGGGTCTGAAAACATGGTAGCTAATCAATTATCTCGGTTAGTGAATACCGAGTTAACAAAATTTTAAAGTGAGGTGAAAGAAGAATTTCTGGATGAGAAACTGTTTATGGTCCAAATAAGACCTTGGTTGGCTGACATGGCTAACCATAAAGCGGCCGGGTGGATTCCGGAAGATCTTACTTGGAATACTGGTATCCATTTATTATTATCTCCTTAGATTTAATATTTTAATTTTCCCGTTAGAAACAACTTAAGTATTAGTAGCCTTAGCTTTACATAGTAACCTTAGATAACGGTAGATCGATTCATAGTCCCTGTGGATTCGATATATTTTAAAACTACACAACACGACTGTGCACTTGCAGTTATCAGATTTATAGACATGTAAAGTCGCGATCAAGTTTTTGGCGCCGTTGCCGGGGACTATTTAAGTCGATATCATAACTCACTGTTACACCGTAGAGACTAGGGCAATTCTGTTCCTTTTCTTTGGACGATTGTATACCAAATACACATTTACAAGGAGGGGAATTAATATAATGAATTAACGAAATCGAACATTTTATTAACGTAAGACGTCGAATTCATCATCTTCCCGAAGTTGAACCAATTCCAGTTTCTCAAGAATTGATCCTTGCTGATCAACCAACCCCGGAGTTAGAGATGGCTGCTCTTCGTCCTCTTAGAGACTATGTCGCTCCTTCACGAGCTGAACCGCACTCAAGTATCGCACCACCTGCGATAGAGGCAAACAATTTTGAACTAAAACCTTCACTAGTACAACCTGTCCAACAGAACCAATTCTCTGGAAGCCCTGCAAATGATCCTAATCTCTATTTATCCATGTTCATGCAATACGCCGACACTGTCAAAGCTAACAATGTCAGTCCCGAAGCTATTCGATTACGTCTTTTTCCCTTCTCCTTGAGAGATAGAGCTAGAGCATGGCTTCAATCTTTACCCTCTAACTCCATAACGACCTGGGATGAATTGAAGAGAGTTTTCTTAGCGAGATATTTCCCGCCTAGCAAAACTGCTATGCTGAGAGGTCAAATCAACGAATTTACCAAAAAAGACAACGAATCACTCTTTGAAGCTTGGGAGCGATATAAAGATATGCTAAGACTATGTCCTCATCATGGACTTGAGCCATGGATGATCATCCATACTTTCTATGGTGGTCTACTATATAACACTAAAATAACCATAGATACTGCTGTTGGCGGAGCTTTGATGGACAAACCTCTTGATGAAGCCTATAACCTCATAGAAAACATGGCACAGAACCATTACCAATGGGTAGGAGAACGAACCGTTGTAGAGAAATCCCAAACCAAAGGAGGAATGTACGAAGTAAGTGGTATAGACCGCGTTAACGCCAAAGTAGACGCTTTAACTCAAAAGATCGAGAACTTAACCATTACTCCTGCAGCCACCGCGGTTGCTGTAGCTCCTAACTATGAGATATGTGGATTAGTTGGACATGTCGTTGCTGAATGTTAACTTCTGACAGGTATTCCACCTGATAAAGTGAATTACGCTCAAAGAAACCCTTACTCAAACACGTACAACCCTGGATGGAAGAATCATCCAAACTTTTCGTATAAGAACAACAATGCGTTGTACGCACCTGGACAAGCACCTGTTGTCCCACCTGGCTATCAAAAAGCACCTGTAGCTGCTCCAAATGCCCCTAGGAAGTCGAATCTAGAAATCATGATGGAAAACTTTATAGCTTCCCAACAACAAACTAACAAGGACTTCATGAATCAAAATATTCACAATAGTGAGCAACTAAAACAATTAGCGAACAGAGTAGACGCTTTAGCTACACATAACAAAATGCTAGAAACGCAAATTTCCCAAGTAGCTCAACAACAAACACCTACTGCTGCCCCTGCTGGCACATTTCCTGCTCAACCACAACCTAATCCTAAAGGACATGCTAATGCGATTACACTGCGAAGTGGAGTCTGAAAAAGAGAAACCATATGTACCATCACCACCATATAAGCCACATATTCCTTACCTTCAGAGACAAGCTAAATCTAAAACTGAAGCGCAATTTAAAAAGTTTGTAGAACTTATGAAACAATTAAACATAACCATACCTTTCATAGAAGCTATAACCCAAATTCCTTCCTATGCTAAATTTCTCAAAGAAATTCTTTCGAACAAAAAGAAACTCGAGGATAACGAAACCGTAACGCTTACTGCAGAATGTAGTGCCATCATTAAAAATAACATGCCTCCCAAACTAAAAGATCCTGGTATTTTCTCCATACCTTGTGTAATAGGAAAAACTATTATAGATAAAGCCTTATGCGATTTAGGAGCCAGTGTTAGTTTGATGCCTCTTTCAACCTGTAAGAAACTAAACTTAGGTGAGCTTAAATCAACAAGGATGTCTCTTCAACTAGCTGACCGTTCAGTTAAGTATCCTGTAGGAATGTTAGAAAATATCCCTGTGCGTGTAGGTCAATTCTACATCCCAACCGATTTTATCATCAAGGATATTCAAGAAGATTCCAACATCCCAATCATACTAGGAAGACCATTCTTAGCAACTGCTGGTGCAATCATAGATGTTAAACGTGGGAAACTAACCTTCGAAGTAGGAGAAGAAAAGATTGGATTTATTCTATCTCACTTCTTAAAAGCACCCGCAATAGATGGCACCTGCTGTTTCATGGATATCACTGACGAATGCGTCAAAGAAGCGAAAACTGAACCCCTCAAAAATCCTGAAATCCTAGAAATCCCTATAACCGAAACACATGACGATAACACGCAAGAAGAAAGCCAAAACTTAATCTTAAACGAATGTTTAGCATTAACATCTGATCCTACACCTTCTCCTAATAAAATGACTGACGAACTCAAAACGCTTCCTAAAAAATCTAAGGTATGAATTCTTAGACACCGAACTCGAACGACCTGTAATAGTCAATGCTGACCTAGGACCGATCGAAACTGAAAAACTATTAGTAGTCCTAAGGAAATATCCAACAGCTTTAGGCTATAAGATATCTGATCTCAAAGGAATAAGTCCCTCCGTTTGTATGCATTGAATTATGCTTGAGGAAGACTCGAAAACCTCTAGAGAACACCAAAGGAGACTTAACCCGATCATGAGCAAAGTGGTTAGGAAAGAAGTTTTAAAACTTCTAGAAGCTGGAATAATATACCCCATATCCGATAGTAAATGGGTTAGCCCAGTTCATGTAGTACCTAAAAAAGGAGGAGTCACGATGATTAAAAATGAGAAAGGTGAAACCATAACCAAGCGAATTGAATCTGGTTGGCGAATGTGCATAGACTATAGAAAATTAAATAAAGCCACTCGTAAAGACCATTTTGTCATACCCCAAAATTTGCCCTCCTCTATGCATCTTCAATGGCTCAAGGTTCAAAGGCTTATTCAAGTCACTCTCTCCTAATCAAAGATCTCCAAAACTAGGGTTTTCATTTTATCAAAGGATTATGAATATTCAAGGCCTCAAATGGATCTCAAGGTCTCTCATATGTCTCAAGGCACCTCCATGTCAAAAGTCAAGCTTCTATTCCAAGGATTGCTCACTCAATGGCTCAGACGACCAATAATCGACTGTGTTAACCTAAAAGTCAACTATATTCAAAATACAGTCAAACTTCAAGATTTTTGGTCAACATCAAGTATGTGAAGTTATATCCATCATTTGATCAAAGGTTGATCATGATCCATTAATAAAAACTTAGAAATGAACAAATTCAAAAGGTTCAAATTAGGGTTTTTTATAGGAGAAAGTCAACTCAACTTTGACTGGTCATAACTTTCACATGGAGTATCAAAAATTTCCCAACCAAAGCCTATTTTGAAAGGAATTGGATTCTCTACAACTTTGTCTCTCACATGCCAAGGCCAGAAATGTTTCATTCAAGAGATATGGTCCAATACATTATAGGTCCTCCGAAAAAGTCAACAAAAACACCTTTTAGGTCAAAGCTCATAACTTGAGCATGGAAGCTTCAATTGAGATGAAACCAAAAAGGTCATTTATAGGACTCTTTGAGCTTTCTAAAAAGTCCTAGAATGCATTCATATGATTAAAATGGAGGGAGATATGATGCGCACAAGTTGGTCGAATTCCAAGATATGCGTGAAACCCTGTTTGACCAAAACTTGGTTTTTGGACTAATGGGCCTAGAATTTGTATTTCAAACACATCCATGACATATATAAGGGCCTATATATCACTCCCCACCCTTTCATAATTTTATTTTTTATTTATATGGATTTTTATTCATTTAAATACTAAATAAATTAAGGAAAATATTAAAATAAAATAATTAAATTGCATGGATCTTGTTTTAGTCACATAAAGGCCCAAACAATACCATAAGGAGGTCCAAATTTCGTTCATATGTGAGGAGGAGGTTTTAGCCAAAATTAGAAGGAAAATATCATGAATATTTATGCAAAAATTCCAAGGGATCAAAACTAAAGTCCAAGCCCAGCATTTTAACCTAATTCTATCTCTCATAAAAGCAAAAAGAAATTGTGGTGGCAAGGGGACGGGAAAAGGCTAGCAAGAGCAACCCTAACTAAGTTTCAAAAATCTCAAGAATGGCATATTTTTGTTTTAAGGTTTGCAGCCACCTTCGATCCTTTACAATCGTCTCAATCAGTTACTGTGGGAATAAGGAGTAAGAACAAATCACTGAATAAGTCCCATGACACTCAGAATATATGTATCACATTCTTCATGTTCATGTATGAGTGAGTTTTCGTTTTACGTTTTTTTCCTCGTTTTAATAAGAACTAACTGCAATAATGTGTTATTGGAGTTGTTTAGAACAGGTTGCATGCATCACGTGAAGGATTGGGGCCATGGATCCGATCACGCCATTGCTAGGGCATTAAGATGGTGTTGTTCGTTGTTGTGCTTGCAGAATGTTTCCAACCAAACAAAAGCCATGGTTATGATCGGGAGGTTTAATTAGTGGGGTCTGGACGCTTTGTTATTTTATTTAACGTCATTCTTACTGAGTTTGGATGTTGCAGGTTTTGGCTACGCACAAAATCGTAGCAAAAAGGAAGCTGAAAATCGTAGCAAATATCCTGCTGGGTTTGTCGAAGAAGATGATGAGGTGTCGTGCCTCTGGTGGCCAGTCAAATTTCTTTCTTCTCACTCCAAACGCTGACCGCACATGCTGCGATGCTATTGGCCGGTCAGACTGTCTATTCCTCTTTCCTCTCCTCATTCGCAGGTCAATGGTCAGCACAATATCTATTCATCCGTGATTGGCTATGCATACGACGCTTGGGACCCACGCGCTACTCTTCCTTTTGACTTTCCCATTTGTCTGTTAGTTATTGTATATAATGTATCTTGGGTAATTAATTAATGGCAAACTGAAGGTAGCACGCATGGCAAGGAGTATGCATTTATAAGGGAAGGAACCTGGGTTCGAATCCCCCAGGGAGTATCCTACAATCCTGATCTAACGTATACAAGGCTGAAGGTTTACCATGGACCTCAAGGGCTTCCCACACAGGATTGAAGCCAGGTTTCTTTTATTTATTTTTTTATATATTATTTATATGATTGTTTAATTATAAAAATATTAATATGTAGATAATTTAATTCTTTTAAATTAGGGTTAGAATAATAAAAATAGGATTAGGGTTAGAATTATAATTTTCCCGATTATTCAATTATTTCGATTATTCGACTTAATTGAGTTAATTAACCTTAATTATAAAAATCACAAAAAACCCTAGAAAGGCTATCAGAGTAGTATTAGGGTTTGCCCCAATCCCATTGACTATTTGGCAAAACATTAACCCTTAACTAATTTTCTCCTCGATCCGACTATATCTATTAGTCGCATTGGCGAGAAATAAATTCAATCTAATTAATTTATCTGTTAATATTAATTCGACTAACCCTCAAGCAATTCTCTCTTCGATCCGACTAAACCTATTGGTCGCATTGACGAGAGATAAAATAATAAAACATAAATATTGAAATTCGTTATCGTGTAATAACCAAATCTATTGGTTATGAGAGGTAATGATGAAACTCATAATTTAATTACACAAAAATTAAAATACACTTCATTTGCTGCTCGTGACGACTGAATCTATCGGTCAGAATAACCAGCAATACATTATTTAATCCGTTAACTATAATGATCAAATCTATTGATCATCGCAACTAACGGTGACATATTAAATCAGGGTTGTACGCCCAAACATTCAAAACACACTAAACCACGACACTACAGATTTTCATCTTTTCAATACTGCGATTTTCAAATCTGCGATAAGGTAATTCAAAATACCTTCGAACTTCGCATAGGCCATTCAAAAAGCCTTCAAAACAATTTCATAATCAATTCTAAGGCGTACAACCCGGTGCACGAACTACGTTGACTCTGATTCTCCCTAAGGAGATACGTAGGCACTTGGATAACCAAGGCGAGTCCCCTTCCTCAAAATTCTAATCAGGTTTAAATCTAATCATTTACCCTATTAACTTTATGCCACCTTTCTTTATGTTTAGCCATGAACCTTAACTTTATAATGTAAACCTTAGGAAAGGGTTGAGGGTGCCTAAATTTGCCCAAAATTTGTCATACCCCAAAATTTGCCCATGCTATTTCTCTTATACAAATTCAAATCAATACATAAAGCTCCAAGACACATTCTTCTATACAAGGCTCAGAAACTAGGGTTTGGTTTGTTCAAGGGAAAATCAATGAATCAATGGATCCAAGGCATCCCATATGGCTCAAAGTATCTTACATTACCTCTATGACAAGTATCAAGTCTCAACTCAAAGGATTAGTCACTCAATTGTTCAGAAAGTCAACAGTCGACTAAGTTAACCCAAAAGTCAACTATGGCCAAAGTACAGTCAAAACTCCTGATTTTTTATCAACATCCTTATTTTGAAGTATCATTCACCATTTGATCAAGAATTGATCATGGTTCACCAAGGAAAGATCAAAAATCAACAAATTCAAAAGTTTCTAAATTAGGGTTTCATAGGAAAAGTCAACTGAACTTTGACCAGCCATAACTCCTACATGGAACATCAAAAATTTCCCATCCAAAGCTCATTTTAAAGGAAATTGAATTCTCTATAACTTTGTCTCACATGCCAAGGCTAAAAATTCTTCATTTGAGAGATATGAGCTAATACATTATAGGTCCTTCTAAAGGATCGCAAAAAGTCATTTTTTTCTCAAAGCTCATAACTTGAACATGGTAAACTCAATTGAGTTAAGACCAAAAGGAGGTTTTAGAAGACATCTTAAGCTTTCTAAAACGGTCAAGAAAACCTTTATAGGGTTAAAATTGAGAGAGATATACATGACTGAAGTTGAGCAATTTTCAAGAAACGCATGAAAACCTAATTGAAGAATTTGGCATTTTTGGACTAAATGGGCCCATGTATTGGACTTCAAACATGAATGTAACTTAAATAAAGGCCTATATTGAAATTCACCTGTTTTTATAAATTTATTTATTTATTTTGATTTTATTCATTTAAAATCCAAATAAATCAAGTAAAATATAAAAATGCTTGAATTAATTCATGGAAATTTATTTTTAATCATCTAATAGGTCCACAAATCAATTCCTTTTCATTTTGTGATTTTATTTATTTTATTCTTGAATTTATCTTTTTAAATTCAAATTAAAATAACTAAATCATAATTAAATGAGGAAATATTATTTGATCAATTGTCCAATTATTCAATCAACCCAAAATCAATGTGGGACCAAGGTAATACGTGAAAGAAGTGTGGAAAATAGAATTGGGACCAAAAAAGAAAGTTTGGAAGCATATTTTCAAACCAATTTTTTCAATCAAAGAACATTGATTCTTTCTATTTTTTTTCTTGACCTAATTTCCTCTATATATACTCACATTATCAGCAGCCAAGGACACGAGGAAAAGGAGGAAAAACCCTAGTCTCTAAACCTCACTCAAAACTTCAAAAATTCAATAACCTAGGGCAAACTTGCATACTAGTTTTAGGGCGAGTCAGAGGCAAACAAGTCTCCCATTCCACTTTGTAGACATCAAAAGGTGAGAAAGAGTCCAAACACGGACCTCTGAATACGTAAGATCATGATTCTATAAGGTTCATATTCACGTTTTTTTCTCCTTTGCGTTTTGCGTATGCATGACTTTTTTAATCGAATCTAATCATCCAATTGAGTGTATAGCATGCTTTGGAGTAGTTCTGAACCATTACATGTAAGCTTCGAAGCTGTAATCACGAATCACCATTGATAGGGCAAGAAGCTTGCTCACCTTCGTTTTCATACATATAGGCGGTTTCCGGGAAAACTAATGACGTATTTGAATGCAGGGGACCTTATTTAGTATATCTGGGCTGTTTGTATGCACTGTCCAATCGTTTTTGCAGGGTTCAAATGATTACCATTGATGTAGATGAATTCGAAGGAGAAGTCGCAGGTAAACTCGCAGCAGATTCCAAAGAAAAATCCGCAGGAAATGCGGTGAAGATGATGAATAGTAGGTGAGACCGTTTGACTGCACGTTTCTATACTCCTATTGGTCGGTCAACCAGACTCGACCCTCTCTCTCCTTTTCATTGGTTTGTGCGTATGAACAGGGGGCCCCAGCCTGAAATCATTTGACTTTCCCAAAGTAAGTTGAATTTTGTACTTAATATCTCTCACCTATGTTACTAACAAGTCAACGAATTGGCGCAGCTGGCATATCAGTGTTGTGTGTGTCGTCCCAAACCTGGGTTCGATACCCAGGGGAGCATTCGTTTTTCTTTATATTTTTCTGATTGCAGATTCAATGCCAGTGACTTCTTAAGCCTACGATACACTCTCCAAGCATCACCGTTGGATCGTATCCAGATTAAATCCAACGTACATGATGAGGCAGCGTACCACAGACACTCGGGGACATGCAACACAGGATTCCACACGCCCTCAACCACCACCAGGTTGTTTTTTTCTTTTTTTTATTTATTTTCTTACTTAGTAATCATCCATTAATTTTTAATCACTAACTAACCAATAATTAACTAATAAAATTAAATCATTAGGTTTTACTTTTAATTAATTTAGTAATAATTTTTAGGGTAAAATTAGAATAGTTTAATTTAGGATTAATTTAAAATTAGGATAAGTAATTTAGGGAATTAGGATTGACATTTTTTTTCTTAATTAATTAATTAAATTTAATTTAGTAATTAGGTTTCAATTAATTTGATTTCCATTTAGTAATTAATTTAGGATTTCATTTAATTTCTTTAAATCGAACTTTTTCACTCAACTCCAATTTCTCGCGATCTTCTTTCTCACCTCAAAACTCTTGAATGTCGCATGATTGTTTAAAATTCCGTCTTTTATTTAATTATGTTGTTATTTGATTATTTATTTGAATTATTTAATTTCCGCCTTTTAAATTCTAGAAGGTGTATAGGTTGCAATTTTTGTGATGTAATAGTAATTAGGATTCTATTTTCTCGCACTTTACTTTTCGCATCCCCCAATTTTTTGGTATTGTAATCCCCCTCTCCGAAGCTTTGTAATAGCGTAGGATTTAATTTCTGCACTATAATTTTCTGCATGATATTAATTGCGTGGTTAGTAAATTAGAGAGTGACAAGACTAATTAATTGAACGATAGCTCACCTTAATCAAGATAATATAACTGAATTCAAACCACGTGATTGCTGCACACATGCACCTTTAGGGTACCCCTCTTGTTGCTTGTTGCCTTCTCGATCCAAAATAGTCAAGTCCCTCGGATATAGGGATACCTTAGCTTGCTGCCTACGAATTCAAATCATCATAGTCCCTCGGAATATAAGATCATAGTCCCTTCGAGTTGCCTACGAATAAAATGATCTCGTCCCTCGATGTTGCCTCGATAAATGATGATAGTCCCTTCGAATGCTAAGGTATCCTTACTGTTGCCTAATGACTATTATATCCTTCCCTTAGACTACCTGCCCTCTTTATGGTAGGGATAGTCTTGTGGTGAACGATTATTCTCGATGACCCTTCGATGACCCGCACATCCAATTGAAAGACTTCCTGCCCTCCCATGGTATGGATAGACCCTTTCAAACGAAAGACTTAAAGAACAAGAAAGACAAACTTAGGGTAGGTAGTTCTCAATTGCTTGCTCACAATTCAAAAAATTCAAAATACTTTTCACATCTCCTTTTCAAATACTTTCAAACAAGGCTACGCTTATTTACAAGCTAAAGTCCTTAACGAAATATTTTACTATTCACACACGACACTTTTTCAAACAATTCAAACAAACAAATGAGCTAAGCAATTAAGAGCCCATGGATAACCATGGATGCAAAGGGTGTCTCACACCTTCCCTTTGTATAACCTACCCGCGAACTCAAAATCTTTCAAAGGTCTTTCCTGTTCTTTTTGCCTTTCCAATTGGATAAAATAAAAGTCGGTGACGACCCTTGCTTACCGCGACATTTCGATAAAGTCAGTTCACCATATTACAGAACTGGCGACTCTGTTGGGGATAATTAAAAAGAGGGGTTACCTCAGAGCTTAGATCATATAATATGCTTGTTTTGTTTGCTTTACTTTTCAAGGTTGCTTGGGTTTTGAATGTAAGATGAATCCTATACCCGGATTCGAGTGCACCTTAAGATAGGAAGTGGCATAGTCATGGCGACCTCCTTCATGTATGTGGAGGATTGGTCAATATGAGAGTTCACGCTTAAGTTAGGCCTCTATGGGTGTTTCATGCTTCTCTTGTATGAGGGAGGTTCGTTTGGATATCTGTAGGTGAGTCGGAGCTTAAGGACCTTTAGTTACCTTTAACCCATCTTGGCCTTTAGGAACGTAGTGGGGGGACTACTCTTGATGTATGTTAAGGGCATAGTCGCTACCCGATACTACAACTCACATAGGTTCTTTCTCAAAGTATCATTGCGTGGTATGCATGTACCATGTTCGAGGGTGCTTTGGAGGGGCTGACAATTCTGAGTAACTTAGTAGAACCCGTTGCTGATATCATCCTTATCCTTAGAAGTACCTTTGGGGAAGGGTAGTTACATGGTCATACTTCATGCAAACCTTTAAACTTAAGGACATTTGTGTGACTTGTTTGTGTGTGCTATTAACCTTTCGATTTCCTTGCAGGATTTGCTTGTAGGACATTTCGTCCTTATTACCATATGCTTTACCCTTCTATTTCCTTGCAGGATTTGCTTGTAGGACATTTCGTCCTTATTACCATATGCTTTACCCTTCTATTTCCTTGCAGGATTTGCTTGTAGGACATTTCGTCCTTATCACCATGCCTTACTTAATACATTGCATCTGCATGACATCATGGCATCGTAACATCGTATGTTAACTAACCCTTTCAAGGATCTCAGGAATTTAGGGCGCCCAATTTCAGATGCTAATTATCAAGGACGGAATTCCTATCTAGGGGCAAGAGAATTTATTTTCCTCTGGCCATTTGTCTGGCAAATCAAAGACACCGTACCCATCAAGGGGCAAGAGGATTTATTTTCCTCTGGCTGCATGCCTTCCAGTTTAAAGACATCATACCTATCAAGGGGCAAGAGGATTTATTTTCCTCTAGCCATGTACCTTCAAATTCAGAGATATCCCGAATCAGAGGCGATGACCCACTCGATATGGTGAGCTCGATTCTCAAAGAAGGATGTTCAAAGACGAAATTCAGAATCCTTCAGACGAAGACGCAACCAATTATTTTCTAACGTCGCAAACTAAATTTCCTATAGATCCTTGAAAACATTGCATTTGCATTCATAACATCGCATAACAGGTTTCTCACAACAGGTATCTCATCCTCTCTTGCTGTTTACTTCAGCCCAAATGGATTTCGAGCAATTAGTCAAACACCTTCAGGCTCAGAACATCCGATCCCAAACCTTGATTCTGATCGTGAACAAGGGGCAAGAAGAATTGAAGGCACTCTTATTCCTGGGCACAATTACAAATGCGAGATGTGCTTATTATTCGAACAATCCTGAGCATGATGTAAAGGATGGTAGACCGTTGAAGCATGTGATTCAAAACTTCATTCATGACAAGGTCATTGATTTCAACTCACCTGAGGAGCCTCGTATGGCTGACACTGCAAAGGCCGTAATGAACGCAACCAATATGATAGGGCATTTCTGATCTCTACACCGACACCACAACAACAACGTAAGCCATATGTACCTAAGTGTCAACTCACCAAGATCAAAATGTCATTGGCTCAAGCATTACAACATCCGTTGAAGATCAGATTGATTACTCTAAGGGATTCTCCTAAGAATTCTAACACCTACACTATTGGCTACAAACTCAATGCGAGGTGCGCGTACCATTCCAACAGTCCTGGACATTACACAAACAATTGCTGGACATTGAAGAATAAGATTCGAGATCTGAACGATGACGGGGAGGTCAAATTCAACCCTACTGAAAGCTCATGTGGTGATCACCACTCCTATGCCTAGTCATGACAAGACTAATTGACGTCTAGATGGACGAACTTTTGGATCATTAGATCTACTTTTGTTTGCAAGTCTATTTCCTGTTTGTTTAAACATTTGACTCATGATAGACATTATCTGTTTTAATAATCATCATCAGTGCATTGCATATGTTTGTCTTGAATAAATTATTTCGCTATCACTCATCTAAACTGCATCTCTACTTTGCATATGTTTTATGATGCTCAACTCCTGCTAAAGCCGTATACCTTTTGAGGGAGGATGACGAAAACGATACCGCAACCTCATACAGTATGCTTTTGAGCGGACTATGCTGACGATGTACAGGCATTGTTTCAATTCCTAAACAGTGGATATATAAGGATGTTAATCCCTCGTCAACCCCTTTGAGCCTAAGAAGTAGAAGTTTCTTTCTTGTACTAATTAAAACCCTTGATCATAACCTGGTGCAGGGTAGTTCTCAGTTAATTTGGCTGCGCATTCTATTTTAAGAGAATCATCCAGTACACCTTCCAACAAAGGTTTCAATCACAAGCGTTCATCCGCACACATCAAAGAAGTGTTGGAGATGTCAATCAAAAGCCAATGATGGTTCATCAATCATTAAGTAAGGCAGTCAATATCTTTCAAAAAAAATGATGAAAAACATACATACAAAGAAAAGCCTGCTAAGTCAAAAAATCAAAAAGAAGACTTAGGCAAGAATCAAAGCATCCCGCTGACGGTAAGCTCAAAATAGACAGTTCAGGAAAAAGTTAGGGATATCAAAAAGATGAAAAAAGAGAAGTCAATAAATTCCTGAACAACACAATGTTGTGACTACCAAAAGGAAGAAGTGACTGCCATCTCAAAAGTTCTCTTTGATTGTGAACCGTCATCATTATCAAAGGTGTAAATCGAAAAGTCTCCTGGAAACTGAATGCATAAGTTGAATTAACTGAGCTTAGGATTGAAGATCATCACGAAGAGGGGTGGGTGCAATCAAATTTTGAGCCTTTATCCTTTGTTTCTTAAACCGTGAACCAAGCCACATTACAACCCTTGAAAGTCCTAATTGAAGCATGGTTAGTTCGAAAGCATACTGTCACCAAAAAGGTATCCCGACTCCTTAAGGTTTACTACAAATGCTAGGTTGATATCCAGTTTTTACAAACATCATGTTTTTATAAATATCATGATTTTACATCTCCAGTTTTAATGTATTTCAAAAACTCAAGACAGACGTATGCATTGCATCTCATGAATTTGTTATTAAACATATTCTGCTACATAATTTCAAATGTTAGCAACAGAAAGAATTTGCACAGGGTACAACTAATGACTGAAAGTTATCCCGACAAACAAGATTACTCCAAGAAGCCATGTCTCTTACGTATACAAGGGGGACGACACATTCTGCCCAATCAATTTGGGGCAATCAAGTCAATATTCCAAGAATCTCTCAAATGAAAAACAGTCAAAGGCATATATCCCAAGTGGATTTCCAACTATTCCTCTGATCAATTTGGGGAAATCGAGTCAAGATTCCGAGGATCTCTCAAGGACGCCGAGACAATCAGGGGCATGCATCCAAGTAGATCTGAAGCTACTTCCCAACCAACATGGGATATTGTCTTTGGCCTATGATTACTAGGGGCATGTCGCCCATAGTGCACATCTCATAAAGTACTCGCGAGGCGAATCTTTTCAAAGTCTCTACTAGCGGGGGCAAATCTATGCAAGCCCAGTTTGACATCTTGATCAATACTCAGCGGTGTGTCCTAATCAAATCTAGGAATGGTAGTTACTATAATACTGGGGGCAATGTTCAAGGCATCCATGCCTTCCCGCAGCTCCGATTTCACAAGATCATATCCCCACAGAGCAATTCTCAAGAAGATATCTTCAAACATACTCGTCCCGACAAAGACATAACTCCCCAACAGAGTTTACATCTTCAACACTACCGGTTCTCCAAAACTTTGCTCTTCTCCAACATGGTGTATTAATATCTCTAATCCCCAATCAGGGTACATCAAGTTACTGATCGTCCCCAAGCAGAAATCATAAATCCCCTGCTGAGCATCTTCAAGATAAGATCAAACATCAAAATTACAATGACATGGAGATCCACCTTCTAAATCAAGATGTGTCAAATAGCATAAATCATAGTCATACGTCATAAATCATAAACATATTCATACAATTGCATACATGTTCATACATAATACATAATGCATCGCGACAAAGGCGTACATAACATGCAAGGTTCTCATTTATTTTAATCCCGTCACATAAACGCATTACATGCATCATGACATGGCATAAAAAAACTAACTTTGCCTTTTTCAGGTTACTGCTGTAGTCAAATAAACAACTTCAAAACCCTTCGGATCTAAGTCGATACCTTGGACGGTTCCTTAATGATCTACCTTTGGATCTAAGTCGATACCTTGGACGGTTCCTTAATGATCTACCTTTGGATCTAAGTCGATACCTTGGACGGTTCCTTAATGATCTACCTTTGGATCTAAGTAGATACCTTGGACGGTTCCTTAATGATCAACCTTTGGATCTAAGTCGATACCTTGGACGGTTCCTTAATGATCTACCTTTGGATCTAAGTCGATACCTTGGACGGTTCCTTAATGATCTACCTTTGGATCTAAGTCGATACCTTGGACGGTTCCTTAATGATCTACCTTCAGATTTAAAGTCGATACCTCAGACGGTTCCTTAAACAATCTACCTTCAGATTTAAGTCGATACCTCGGACGGTTCCTTAAACAATCTACCTTCAAATTTAAGTCGATACCTCAGACGGTTCCTTAAACAATCAACTTTTCAAAATCTAAAGTGGAAACCTCGAATGGTTCCGTAATGATTAACATTTAAAATATAAAGCGGACACCTCGGACAGGCGCTTACACGATCAACATTCAACAAATACTTCTCAATACAAAGGATTCAGTCTAACGCACGATTTATCCTTCAACCTAACGCACGGTTTTCCAGTCATCTGAGGATGCAATGTGGATCAGTCTAACGCATAACTTATCCATCAACCTAACGCACGGTTTTCCAGACATCTGCTGATGCAAACTAGACCCAGTCTAACGTACGACTCATCCTAAGATACGGTCTAACGTACGACGTATTCTAACTCTCAAGTCTATCAAGCTGGATGGCATCTTTAAGCCCATCTCGATCAAGTCTCAACATCTGGATGGCATCTTTAAGCCCATGTCCGACAATATTCTGTCTGGATGGCATTTTTAAGCCCATCTCCGAAAAAGTCCCTTCATCATCAGCAAGGGCAAATTCTTGGGTATTCTAGTGTTCAATCCTCTTCTACCTTCAGATTCCAAAAGGCACACATGCCAGTCTACATCTTCAGATATAAGAAAATTGAACAGGGGCAGCTGTCATACCCCAAAATTTGCCCATGCTATTTCTCTTATACAAATTCAAATCAATACATAAAGCTCCAAGACATATTCTCCTATACAAGGCTCAGAAACTAGGGTTTGGTTTGTTCAAGGGAAAATCAATGAATCAATGGCTCCAAGGCATCCCATATGGCTCAAAGTATCTTACATTACCTCTATGACAAGTATCAAGTCTCAACTCAAAGGATTAGTCACTCAATTGTTCAGAAAGTCAACAGTCGACTAAGTTAACCCAAAAGTCAACTATGGCCAAAGTACAGTCAAAACTCCTGATTTTTTGTCAACATCCTTATTTTGAAGTATCATTCACCATTTGATCAAGAATTGATCATGGTTCACCAAGGAAAGATCAAAAATCAACAAATTCAAAAGTTTCTAAATTAGGGTTTCATAGGAAAAGTCAACTGAACTTTGACCAGCCATAACTCCTACATGGAACATCAAAAATTTCCCATCCAAAGCTCATTTTAAAGGAAATTGAATTCTCTATAACTTTGTCTCACATGCCAAGGCTAAAAATTCTTCATTTGAGAGATATGAGCTAATACATTATAGGTCCTTCTAAAGGATCGCAAAAAGTCATTTTTTTCTCAAAGCTCATAACTTGAACATGGTAAACTCAATTGAGTTAAGACCAAAAGGAGGTTTTAGAAGACATCTTAAGCTTTCTAAAACGGTCAAGAAAACCTTTATAGGGTTAAAATTGAGAGAGATATACATGACTGAAGTTGAGCAATTTTCAAGAAACGCATGAAAACCTAATTTAAGAATTTGGCATTTTTGGACTAAATGGGCCCATGTATTGGACTTCAAACATGAATGTAACTTAAATAAAGGCCTATATTGAAATTCACCTGTTTTTATAAATTTATTTATTTATTTTGATTTTATTCATTTAAAATCCAAATAAATCAAGTAAAATATAAAAATGCTTGAATTAATTCATGGAAATTTATTTTTAATCATCTAATAGGTCCACAAATCAATTCCTTTTCATTTTGTGATTTTATTTATTTTATTCTTGAATTTATCTTTTTAAATTCAAATTAAAATAACTAAATCATAATTAAATGAGGAAATATTATTTGATCAATTCTCCAATTATTCAATCAACCCAAAATCAATGTGGGACCAAGGTAATACGTGAAAGAAGTGTGGAAAATAGAATTGGGACCAAAAAAGAAAGTTTGGAAGCATATTTTCAAACCAATTTTTTCAATCAAAGAACATTGATTCTTTCTATTTTTTTTCTTGACCTAATTTCCTCTATATATACTCACATTATCAGCAGCCAAGGACACGAGGAAAAGGAGGAAAAACCCTAGTCTCTAAACCTCACTCAAAACTTCAAAAATTCAATAACCTAGGGCAAACTTGCATACTAGTTTTAGGGCGAGTCAGAGGCAAACAAGTCTCCCATTCCACTTTGGAGACATCAAAAGGTGAGAAAGAGTCCAAACACGGACCTCTGAATACGTAAGATCATGATTCTATAAGGTTCATATTCACGTTTTTTTCTCCTTTGCGTTTTGCGTATGCATGACTTTTTTAATCGAATATAATAATCCAATTGAGTGTATAGCATGCTTTGGAGTAGTTCTGAACCATTACATGTAAGCTTCGAAGCTGTAATCATGAATCACCATTGATAGGGCAAGAAGCTTGCTCACCTTCGTTTTCATACATATAGGCGGTTTCCGGGAAAACTAATGACGTATTTGAATGCAGGGGACCTTATTTAGTATATCTGGTCCGTTTGTATGCACTTTCCAATCGTTTTTGCAGGGTTCAAATGATTACCATTGATGTAGATGAATTCGAAGGAGAAGTCGCAGGTACACTCGCAGCAGATTCCAAAGAAAAATCCGCAGGAAATGCGGTGAAGATGATGAATAGTAGGTGAGACCGTTTGACTGCACGTATCTATACTCCTATTGGTCAGTCAACCAGACTCGACCCTCTCTCTCCTTTTCATTGGTTTGTGCGTATGAACAGGGGGCCCCAGCCTGAAATCATTTGACTTTCCCAAAGTAAGTTGAATTTTGTACTTAATATCTCTCACCTATGTTACTAACAAGTCAACGAATTGGCGCAGCTGGCATATCAGTCTTGTGTGTGTCGTCCCAAACCTGGGTTCGATACCCAGGGGAGCATTCGTTTTTTTTTATATTTTTCTGATTGCAGATTCAGTGCCAGTGACTTCTTAAGCCTACGATACACTCTCCAAGCATCACCGTTGGATTGTATCCAGATTAAATCCAACGTACATGATGAGGCAGCGTACGACAGATACTCGGGGACATGCAACACAGGATTCCACACGCCCTCAACCACCACCAGGTTGTTTTTTTTTTCTTTTTTTATTTATTTTCTTACTTAGTAATCATCCATTAATTTTTAATCACTAACTAACCAATAATTAACTAATAAAATTAAATCATTAGGTTTTACTTTTAATTAATTTAGTAATAATTTTTAGGGTAAAATTAGAATAGTTTAATTTAGGATTAATTTAAAATTAGGATAAGTAATTTAGGGAATTAGGATTGACATTTTTTTTCTTAATTAATTAATTAAATTTAATTTAGTAATTAGGTTTCAATTAATTTGATTTCCATTTAGTAATTAATTTAGGATTTCATTTAATTTCTTTAAATCGAACTTTTTCACTCAACTCCAATTTTTCGCGATCTTCTTTCTCACCTCAAAACTCTTGAATGTCGCATGATTGTTTAAAATTCCGTCTTTTATTTAATTATGTTGTTATTTGATTATTTATTTGAATTATTTAATTTCCGCCTTTTAAATTCTAGAAGGTGTATAGGTTGCAATTTTTGTGATGTAATAGTAATTAGGATTCTATTTTCTCGCACTTTACTTTTCGCATCCCCCAATTTTTTGGTATTGTAATCCCCCTCTCCGAAGCTTTGTAATAGCGTAGGATTTAATTTCTGCACTATAATTTTCTGCATGATATTAATTGCGTGGTTAGTAAAATAGGGAGTGACAAGACTAATTAATTGAACGATAGCTCACCTTAATCAAGATAATATAACTGAATTCAAACCATGTGATTGCTGCACACATGCACCTTTAGGGTACCCCTCTTGTTGCTTGTTGCCTTCTCGATCCAAAATAGTCAAGTCCCTCGGATATAGGGATACCTTAGCTTGCTGCCTACGAATTCAAATCATCATAGTCCCTCGGAATATAAGATCATAGTCCCTTCGAGTTGCCTACGAATAAAATGATCTCGTCCCTCGATGTTGCCTCGATAAATGATGATAGTCCCTTCGAATGCTAAGGTATCCTTACTGTTGCCTAATGACTATTATATCCTTCCCTTAGACTACCTGCCCTCTTTATGGTAGGGATAGTCTTGTGGTGAACGATTATTCTCGATGACCCTTCGATGACCCGCACATCCAATTGAAAGACTTCCTGCCCTCCCATGGTATGGATAGACCCTTTCAAACGAAAGACTTAAAGAACAAGAAAGACAAACTTAGGGTAGGTAGTTCTCAATTGCTTGCTCACAATTCAAAAAATTCAAAATACTTTTCACATCTCCTTTTGAAATACTTTCAAACAAGGCTACGCTTATTTACAAGCTAAAGTCCTTAACGAAATATTTTACTATTCACACACGACACTTTTTCAAACAATTCAAACAAACAAATGAGCTAAGCAATTAAGAGCCCATGGATAACCATGGATGCAAAGGGTGCCTCACACCTTCCCTTTGTATAACCTACCCCCGAACTCAAAATCTTTCAAAGGTCTTTCCTGTTCTTTTTGCCTTTCCAATTGGATAAAATAATAGTCGGTGACGACCCTTGCTTACCCCGACATTTCGATAAAGTCAGTTCACCGTATTACAGAACTGGCGACTCTGTTGGGGATAAATAAAAAGAGGGGTTACCTCAGAGCTTAGATCATATAATATGCTTGTTTTGTTTGCTTTACTTTTCAAGGTTGCTTGGGTTTTGGATGTAAGATGAATCCTATACCCGGATTCGAGTGCACCTTAAGATAGGAAGTGGCATAGTCATGGCGACCTCCTTCATGTATGTGGAGGATTGGTCAATATGAGAGTTCACGCTTAAGTTAGGCCTCTATGGGTGTTTGCATGCTTCTCTTGTATGAGGGAGGTTCGTTTGGATATCTGTAGGTGAGTCGGAGCTTAAGGACCTTTAGTTACCTTTAACCCATCTTGGCCTTTAGGAACGTAGTGGGGGGACTACTCTTGATGTATGTTAAGGGCATAGTCGCTACCCGATACTACAACTCAGATAGGTTCTTTCTCAAAGTATCATTGCGTGGTATGCATGTACCATGTTCGAGGGTGCTTTGGAGGGGCTGACAATTCTGAGTAACTTAGTAGAACCCGTTGCTGATATCATCCTTATCCTTAGAAGTACCTTTGGGGAAGGGTAGTTACCTGGTCATACTTCATGCAAACCTTTAAACTTAAGGACATTTGTGTGACTTGTTTGTGTGTGCTATTAACCTTTTGATTTCCTTGCAGGATTTGCTTGTAGGACATTTCGTCCTTATTACCATATGCTTTACCCTTCTATTTCCTTGCAGGATTTGCTTGTAGGACATTTCGTCCTTATTACCATATGCTTTACCCTTCTATTTCCTTGCAGGATTTGCTTGTAGGACATTTCGTCCTTATCACCTTATGCCTTACTTAATACATTGCATCTGCATGACATCATGGCATCGTAACATCGTATGTTAACTAACCCTTTCAAGGATCTCAGGAATTTAGGGCGCCCAATTTCAGATGCTAATTATCAAGGACGGAATTCCTATCTAGGGGCAAGAGAATTTATTTTCCTCTGGCCATTTGTCTGGCAAATCAAAGACACCGTACCCATCAAGGGGCAAGAGGATTTATTTTCCTCTGGCTGCATGCCTTCCAGTTTAAAGACATCATACCTATCAAGGGGCAAGAGGATTTATTTTCCTCTAGCCATGTACCTTCAAATTCAGAGATATCCCGAATCAGAGGCGATGACCCACTCGATATGGTGAGCTCGATTCTCAAAGAAGGATGTTCAAAGACGAAATTCAGAATCCTTCAGACGAAGACGCAACCAATTATTTTCTAACGTCGCAAACTAAATTTCCTATAGATCCTTGAAAACATTGCATTTGCATTCATAACATCGCATAACAGGTTTCTCACAACAGGTATCTCATCCTCTCTTGCTGTTTACTTCAGCCCAAATGGATTTCGAGCAATTAGTCAAACACCTTCAGGCTCAGAACATCCGATCCCAAACCTTGATTCTGATCGTGAACAAGGGGCAAGAAGAATTGAAGGCACTCTTATTCCTGGGCACAATTACAAATGCGAGATGTGCTTATTATTCGAACAATCCTGAGCATGATGTAAAGGATGGTAGACCGTTGAAGCATGTGATTCAAAACTTCATTCATGACAAGGTCATTGATTTCAACTCACCTGAGGAGCCTCGTATGGCTGACACTGCAAAGGCCGTAATGAACGCAACCAATATGATAGGGCATTTCTGATCTCTACACCGACACCACAACAACAACGTAAGCCATATGTACCTAAGTGTCAACTCACCAAGATCAAAATGTCATTGGCTCAAGCATTACAACATCCGTTGAAGATCAGATTGAAAACTCTAAGGGATTCTCCTAAGAATTCTAACACCTACACTATTGGCTACAAACTCAATGCGAGGTGCGCGTACCATTCCAACAGTCCTGGACATTACACAAACAATTGCTGGACATTGAAGAATAAGATTCGAGATCTGAACGATGACGGGGAGGTCAAATTCAACCCTACTGAAAGCTCATGTGGTGATCACCACTCCTATGCCTAGTCATGACAAGACTAATTGACGTCTAGATGGACGAACTTTTGGATCATTAGATCTACTTTTGTTTGCAAGTCTATTTCCTGTTTGTTTAAACATTTGACTCATGATAGACATTATCTGTTTTAATAATCATCATCAGTGCATTGCATATGTTTGTCTTGAATAAATTATTTCGCTATCACTCATCTAAACTGCATCTCTACTTTGCATATGTTTTATGATGCTCAACTCCTGCTAAAGCCGTATACCTTTTGAGGGAGGATGACGAAAACGATACCGCAACCTCATACAGTATGCTTTTGAGCGGACTATGCTGACGATGTACAGGCATTGTTTCAATTCCTAAATAGTGGATATATAAGGATGTTAATCCCTCGTCAACCCCTTTGAGCCTAAGAAGTAGAAGTTTCTTTCTTGTACTAATTAAAACCCTTGATCATAACCTGGTGCAGGGTAGTTCTCAGTTAATTTGGCTGTGCATTCTATTTTAAGAGAATCATCCAGTACACCTTCCAACAAAGGTTTCAATCACAAGCGTTCATCCGCACACATCAAAGAAGTGTTGGAGATGTCAATCAAAAGCCAATGATGGTTCATCAATCATTAAGTAAGGCAGTCAATATCTTTCAAAAAAAATGATGAAAAACATACATACAAAGAAAAGCCTGCTAAGTCAAAAAATCAAAAAGAAGACTTAGGCAAGAATCAAAGCATCCCGCTGACGGTAAGCTCAAAATAGACAGTTCAGGCAAAAGTTAGGGATATCAAAAAGATGAAAAAAGAGAAGTCAATAAATTCCTGAACAACACAATGTTGTGACTACCAAAAGGAAGAAGTGACTGCCATCTCAAAAGTTCTCTTTGATTGTGAACCGTCATCATTATCAAAGGTGTAAATCGAAAAGTCTCCTGGAAACTGAATGCATAAGTTGAATTAACTGAGCTTAGGATTGAAGATCATCACGAAGAGGGGTGGGTGCAATCAAATTTTGAGCCTTTATCCTTTGTTTCTTAAACCGTGAACCAAGCCACATTACAACCCTTGAAAGTCCTAATTGAAGCATGGTTAGTTCGTAAGCATACTGTCACCAAAAAGGTATCCCGAATCCTTAAGGTTTACTACAAATGCTAGGTTGATATCCTGTTTTTACAAACATCATGTTTTTATAAATATCATGATTTTACATCTCCAGTTTTAATGTATTTCAAAAACTCAAGACAGACGTATGCATTGCATCTCATGAATTTGTTATTAAACATATTCTGCTACATAATTTCAAATGTTAGCAACAGAAAGAATTTGCACAGGGTACAACTAATGACTGAAATTTATCCCGACAAACAAGATTACTCCAAGAAGCCATGTCTCTTACGTATACAAGGGGGACGACACATTCTGCCCAATCAATTTGGGGCAATCAAGTCAATATTCCAAGAATCTCTCAAATGACAAACAGTCAAAGGCATATATCCCAAGTGGATTTCCAACTATTCCTCTGATCAATTTGGGGCAATCGAGTCAAGATTCCGAGGATCTCTCAAGGACGCCGAGACAATCAGGGGCATGCATCCAAGTAGATCTGAAGCTACTTCCCAACCAACATGGGATATTGTCTTTGGCCTATGATTACTAGGGGCATGTCGCCCATAGTTCACATCTCATAAAGTACTCGCGAGGCGAATCTTTTCAAAGTCTCTACTAGCGGGGGCAAATCTATGCAAGTCCAGTTTGACATCTTGATCAATACTCAGCGGTGTGTCCTAATCAAATCCAGGAATGGTAGTTACTATAATACTGGGGGCAATTTTCAAGGCATCCATGCCTTCCCGCAGCTCCGATTTCACAAGATCATATCCCCACAGAGCAATTCTCAAGAAGATATCTTCAAACATACTCGTCCCGACAAAGACATAACTCCCCAACAGAGTTTACATCTTCAACACTACCGGTTCTCCAAAACTTTGCTCTTCTCCAACATGGTGTATTAATATCTCTAATCCCCAATCAGGGTACATCAAGTTACTGATCGTCCCCAAGCAGAAATCATAAATCCCCTGCTGAGCATCTTCAAGATAAGATCAAACATCAAAATTACAATGACATGGAGATCCACCTTCTCAATCAAGATGTGCCAAATAGCATAAATCATAGTCATACGTCATAAATCATAAACATATTCATACAATTGCATACATGTTCATACATAATACATAATGCATCGCGACAAAGGCGTACATAACATGCAAGGTTCTCATTTATTTTAATCCCGTCACATAAACGCATTACATGCATCATGACATGGCATAAAAAAAACTAACTTTGCCTTTTTCAGGTTACTGCTGCAGTCAAATAAACAACTTCAAAACCCTTCGGATCTAAGTCGATACCTTGGACGGTTCCTTAATGATCTACCTTTGGATCTAAGTCGATACCTTGGACGGTTCCTTAATGATCTACCTTTGGATCTAAGTCGATACCTTGGACGGTTCCTTAATGATCTACCTTTGGATCTAAGTAGATACCTTGGACGATTCCTTAATGATCTACCTTTGGATCTAAGTCGATACCTTGGACGGTTCCTTAATGATCTACCTTTGGATCTAAGTCGATACCTTGGACGGTTCCTTAATGATCTACCTTTGGATCTAAGTCGATACCTTGGACGGTTCCTTAATGATCTACCTTCAGATTTAAAGTCGATACCTCAGACGGTTCCTTAAACAATCTACCTTCAGATTTAAGTCGATACCTCGGACGGTTCCTTAAACAATCTACCTTCAAATTTAAGTCGATACCTCAGACGGTTCCTTAAACAATCAACTTTTCAAAATCTAAAGTGGAAACCTCGAATGGTTCCGTAATGATTAAAATTTAAAATATAAAGCGGACACCTCGGACAGGCGCTTACACGATCAACATTCAACAAATACTTCTCAATACAAAGGATTCAGTCTAACGCACGATTCATCCTTCAACCTAACGCACGGTTTTCCAGACATCTGAGGATGCAATGTGGATCAGTCTAACGCATAACTTATCCATCAACCTAACACACGGTTTTCCAGACATCTGCTGATGCAAACTAGACCCAGTCTAACGTACGACTCATCCTAAGATACGGTCTAACGTACGACGTATTCTAACTCTCAAGTCTATCAAGCTGGATGGCATCTTTAAGCCCATCTCGATCAAGTCTCAACATCTGGATGGCATCTTTAAGCCCATCTCCGACAATATTCTGTCTGGATGGCATCTTTAAGCCCATCTCCGAAAAAGTCCCTTCATCATCAGCAAGGGCAAATTCTTGGGTATTCTAGTGTTCAATCCTCTTCTACCTTCAGATTCCAAAAGGCACACATGCCAGTCTACATCTTCAGATATAAGAAAATTGAACAGGGGCAGCTGTCATACCCCAAAATTTGCCCATGCTATTTCTCTTATACAAATTCAAACCAATACATAAAGCTCCAAGACACATTCTCCTATACAAGGCTCAGAAACTAGGGTTTGGTTTGTTCAAGGGAAAATCAATGAATCAATGGCTCCAAGGCATCCCATATGGCTCAAAGTATCTTACATTACCTCTATGACAAGTATCAAGTCTCAACTCAAAGGATTAGTCACTCAATTGTTCAGAAAGTCAACAGTCGACTAAGTTAACCCAAAAGTCAACTATGGCCAAAGTACAGTCAAAACTCCTGATTTTTTGTCAACATCCTTATTTTGAAGTATCATTCACCATTTGATCAAGAATTGATCATGGTTCACCAAGGAAAGATCAAAAATCAACAAATTCAAAAGTTTCTAAATTAGGGTTTCATAGGAAAAGTCAACTGAACTTTGACCAGCCATAACTCCTACATGGAACATCAAAAATTTCCCATCCAAAGCTCATTTTAAAGGAAATTGAATTCTCTACAACTTTGTCTCACATGCCAAGGCTAAAAATTCTTCATTTGAGAGATATGAGCTAATACATTATAGGTCCTTCTAAAGGATCGCAAAAAGTCATTTTTTTTCTCAAAGCTCATAACTTGAACATGGTAAACTCAATTGAGTTAAGACCAAAAGGAGGTTTTAGAAGACATCTTAAGCTTTCTAAAACGGTCAAGAAAACCTTTATAGGGTTAAAATTGAGAGAGATATACATGACTGAAGTTGAGCAATTTTCAAGAAACGCATGAAAACCTAATTGAAGAATTTGGCATTTTTGGACTAATGGGCCCATGTATTGGACTTCAAACATGATTGTAACTTAAATAAAGGCCTATATTGAAATTCACCTGTTTTTATAAATTTATTTATTTATTTTTATTTTATTCATTTAAAATCCAAATAAATCAAGTAAAATATAAAAATGCTTGAATTAATTCATGGAAATTTATTTTTAATCATCTAATAGGTCCACAAATCAATTCCTTTTCATTTTGTGATTTTATTTATTTTATTCTTGAATTTATCTTTTTAAATTCAAATTAAAATAACTAAATCATAATTAAATGAGGAGATATTATTTGATCAATTCTCCAATTATTCAATCAACCCAAAATCAATGTGGGACCAAGGTAATACGTGAAAGAAGTGTGGAAAATAGAATTGGGACCAAAAAAGAAAGTTTGGAAGCATATTTTCAAACCAATTTTTTCAATCAAATAACATTGATTCTTTCTATTTTTTTCTTGACCTAATTTCCTCTATATATACTCACATTATCAACAACCAAGGACACGAGGAAAAGGAGGAAAAACCCTAGTCTCTAAACCTCACTCAAAACTTCAAAAATTCAATAACCTAGGGCAAACATGCATACTAGTTTTAGGGCGAGTCAGAGGCAAACAAGCCTCCCATTCCACTTTGGAGACATCAAAAGGTGAGAAAGAGTCCAAACACGGACCTCTGAATACGTAAGATCATGATTCTATAAGGTTCATATTCACGTTTTTTTCTCCTTTATGCATGACTTTTTTAATTGAATCTAATCATCCAATTGAGTGTATAGCATGCTTTGGAGTAGTTCTGAACCATTACATGTAAGCTTCGAAGCTGTAATCACGAATCACCATTGATAGGGCAAGAAGCTTGCTCACCTTCGTTTTCATACATATAGGCGGTTTCCGGGAAAACTAATGACGTATTTGAATGCAGGGGACCTTATTTAGTATATCTGGGCCGTTTGTATGCACTGTCCAATCGTTTTTGCAGGGTTCAAATGATTACCATTGATGTAGATGAATTCGAAGGAGAAGTCGCAGGTACACTCGCAGCAGATTCCAAAGAAAAATCCGCAGGAAATGCGGTGAAGATGATGAATAGTAGGTGAGACCGTTTGACTGCACGTTTCTATACTCCTATTGGTCGGTCAACCAGACTCGACCCTCTCTCTCCTTTTCATTGGTTTGTGCGTATGAACAGGGGGCCCCAGCCTGAAATCATTTGACTTTCCCAAAGTAAGTTGAATTTTGTACTTAATATCTCTCACCTATGTTACTAACAAGTCAACGAATTGGCGCAACTGGCATATCAGTGTTGTGTGTGTCGGCCCAAACCTGGGTTCGATACCCAGGGGAGCATTCGTTTTTATTTATATTTTTCTGATTGCAGATTCAGTGCCAGTGACTTCTTAAGCCTACGATACACTCTCCAAGCATCACCGTTGGATCGTATCCAGATTAAATCCAACGTACATGATGAGGCAGCGTACCACAGACACTCAGGGACATGCAACACAGGATTCCACACGCCCTCAACCACCACCAGGTTGTTTTCTTTCTTTTTTTTTATTTATTTTCTTACTTAGTAATCATCCATTAATTTTTAATCACTAACTAACCAATAATTAACTAATAAAATTAAATCATTGGGTTTTACTTTTAATTAATTTAGTAATAATTTTTAGGGTAAAATTAGAATAGTTTAATTTAGGATTAATTTAAAATTAGGATAAGTAATTTAGGGAATTAGGATTGACATTTTTTTCTTAATTAATTAATTAAATTTAATTTAGTAATTAGGTTTCAATTAATTTGATTTCCATTTAGTAATTAATTTAGGATTTCATTTAATTTCTTTAAATCGAACTTTTTCACTCAACTCCAATTTCTCGCGATCTTCTTTCTCACCTCAAAACTCTTGAATGTCGCATGATTGTTTAAAATTCCGTCTTTTATTTAATTATGTTGTTATTTGATTATTTATTTGAATTATTTAATTTCCGCCTTTTAAATTCTAGAAGGTGTATAGGTTGCAATTTTTGTGATGTTATAGTAATTAGGATTCTATTTTCTCGCACTTTACTTTTCGCATCCCCCAATTTTTTGGTATTGTAATCCCCCTCCCCGAAGCTTTGTAATAGCGTAGGATTTAATTTCTGCACTATAATTTTCTGCATGATATTAATTGCGTGGTTAGTAAATTAGGGAGTGACAAGACTAATTAATTGAACGATAGCTCACCTTAATCAAGATAATATAACTGAATTCAAACCACGTGATTGCTGCACACATGCACCTTTAGGGTACCCCTCTTTTTGCTTGTTGCCTTCTCGATCCAAAATAGTCAAGTCCCTCGGATATAGGGATACCTTAGCTTGCTGCCTACGAATTCAAATCATCATAGTCCCTCGGAATAAAAGATCATAGCCCCTTCGAGTTGCCTACGAATAAAATGATCTCGTCCCTCGATGTTGCCTCGATAAATGATGATAGTCCCTTCGAATGCTAAGGTATCCTTACTGTTGCCTAATGACTATTATATCCTTCCCTTAGACTACCTGCCCTCTTTATGGTAGGGATAGTCTTGTGGTGAACGATTATTCTCGATGACCCTTCGATGACCCGCACATCCAATTGAAAGACTTCCTGCCCTCCCATGGTATGGATAGACCCTTTCAAACGAAAGACTTAAAGGACAAGAAAGACAAACTTAGGGTAGGTAGTTCTCAATTGCTTGCTCACAATTCAAAAAATTCAAAATACTTTTCACATCTCCTTTTGAAATACTTTCAAACAAGGCTACGCTTATTTACAAGCTAAAGTCCTTAACGAAATATTTTACTATTCACACACGACACTTTTTCAAACAATTCAAACAAACAAATGAGCTAAGCAATTAAGAGCCCATGGATAACCATGGATGCAAAGGGTGCCTCACACCTTCCCTTTGTATAACCTACCCCCGAACTCAAAATCTTTCAAAGGTCTTTCCTGTTCTTTTTGCCTTTCCAATTGGATAAAATAAAAGTCGGTGACGACTCTTGCTTACCGCGACATTTCGATAAAGTCAATTCACCGTATTACACATTTATTTACAGCAATTTCGTTTATTTACAGTAATTTAATTAAATATTTGTTTATTTGAATATTTGTTTATTTTACTGCATCTTTTGGGTTGTATATAAATTGTTGTTAAAACCTAAGCGTGGGAATTATATTTAAGACCAGAGGGGAATTACATCGCCTACGAGTCTTATTATAATTCCACTCAGAGTGGGTTGAATATCCGGAAATGTCTGATACGAAGCTTGACTTTGTTGAGGGCAGGACTTGGTATTTAGCTGATCTCTCTGGGAACCTACCCCTAAAACTCGAACCTCATGGATGAATGAGTTGTTCTAAAATCCAAAGAGATAAAAAGTCTCGGCGGCTACGAACGACCCCATGAGACCTTCTAGAAAATACCAATGGGAAGGGTAGGCACCCTAAGCCGTTACGTTGAACTTATGAACCTAGGGCTTATGTTCTTATGTGCTTATTATATGTATGCAATTTATATACTGCGAATGTATTGCATTTTGATTTTGCAGGTATTCCTACGCGTTCCCTGGCCTGCAGGGACCCTATTTCTAAGACCATGTCCTTCCCACGAAGGACACCTCTATTTATGCACGTTGATTGGCCTCTCGATGGCCATGAGACTTAGTGACTGTCATGAACAGTCACCCCGCACCTGCATCTATGCACTCCCTAGCCTGTAGAGATTTTCCTTTTATATCTCGGTATTTTTATAACTACGCGTCCTTCCCATGGAGGACATCCTCGTTTATTAATGCACGTCGATTGGCCTCTCGATGGCCATGAGACCTGGTGACTGTCTTGAACAGTCACTCCGTGCTTGCTTCTACGCATTCCCTAGCCTGTAGGGATTCTATTTCTAAAACCGCACCCTTCGTACGAAGGACACCTTTATTTACGCACGTTGATTGGCCTCTCGACGGCCATGAGACCCAGTGACTGTCTTGAACGGTCACCCCGTGCTCGCTCCTACGTACTCCCTAGCCTGTAGGGATTTTCTTTTATGTCCATATGTTTCTTACAACTATGTGTCCTTCCCCTGAAGGACGTCCTCATTAACACACGTCGATTGGCCTCTCGATGGCCATGAGATCCAGTGATTGTCTTGAACGGTCACTCCGTGCTTATTCCCGCGCACCCTCTAACTTGTAGGGTTTGGATTCCCATCTATACATCTTTCAATCCCTAGCCTGTAGGGATTTCGCTTCATTCGATATCGTCCTTAGATAGGTTGTGTTCCACATAGAGAACCTTCCGACGAGGGACAACTTCATTGGTACACGTCGAACGGCCTCTCGATGGCCATGAGACTTGATGATTGTCTTGAACGGTCACCAGCCGCTACCTTCTGCATACTCCCTAATTTAAGAGATTTCCATTGGCGTGTCATGACACCTATCTTGCAAGGATTTCACGAGGGTATAAAGTCGCCTCTAAGGCTATCCCTAGAATTATACGTCACACGTCTGCATTACATACACGGAGTTATAAAAAAAGGTCTCTCGCATACGCATGCATTTGCATTTTCAGGCATTCATATATTTACATTTGCATCTTCGCTCGCGCCCACACTTACCGCGCTAGCCGGTTTCCCGAAATTCCCAAAGAAAATTAAAGGATCACACGCTATGGAGAAAGGAGGATAAAGTATTGAGAATGATCTTAGTCTTACTAAGAAGGGGATGTCTTTCACCATGCCAGACTACATGTCCATGCCTTGTCGTAACAGGATTATAAATATAACAAAGGTTATCGCTGAGCAAGGATTAGTTCAACAAAGAAGTTCCCCATAGATACACTCAAGATGTATCTAGTCATCAAGGGGTCCATCTTAGAACACATCAATTTTACAAGGACGCTCTACGATAACTTGAGGGGTAAGGGTTTGTCCAACTGGGGCAGTATCCTGAACGAAGATGCATGACTACGATGGAGGGAAGACGATATATGTTGACTCCCCACAAAGGGGCAAAAGGGTCATAAATTTTCTACATCAGCTTACAAACGCTGAAGGTTACGAACAGTGTGATACTATCCTTAGGAAAAGCAAAAGAGGTTCAGTCAAAGGAAACTCATGAAGTTCCGATACGACGAAAACCCACCGCTAACAATTTATTCCCGATCGGTTTGATGTGCCCAAAGAGAATTCGAGGTTGCCCTTTACTTCTACAAGTCCATGAACTAAGGAGTAAAACAAGGTCAAACGGATTTACAAAGGAGATTGTCCCTAGGATCAATAGGTTTTGTCATGCTAAGAATTTCAACCCCTACGATCGCTAAGTGCACTCAGGATAAAAGTTGTACCTTTGGATTATCAATTCTAACGGGATGACCATGCATGTTTTGGAGTCAATTCATTCGCTTCATTCGCTCACTACTACGACTTTCCACTCGCACCCTTCTATTCTATTTCAATTTCGACTTTCAATTATTAACAAACTTAAGGGAGAATGACGAATACAAATAACTAAGTCTCGCTAAACATATGCTTTCAAAGTAAGATCAAGCTGAGGATGTACAGGCATTGTTTCAATTCCCAAACATTGGAGATATAAGGATGTTAATCCCTCGTCACCCCCTCGAGCCAGGAGTTGGAGCTTGTTTCTACTTTTCAAATAAACCTTGATTTTAACCAGGGGTAGGGTAGATTTCAATTAATTCAATGGAGTATTTTAATTGTTAAGAGAATCAGTCAATACAAGTAAGGTTCAAGCATAAGGTTCAAGCATATCTTATTCCTCGCGTTCATCCAAGATTGAGGAAGCAATGGAAATAACATTCACAACAATCTCCTTCCTCAATATATCATTCAAGATCGAGGACGTATTAAAGTCGAAGCTTACAAATCAAGGTCAACATGGCAGTCACAACATTCAATATCCAAGGATCAATACTTCCAAAGGAGCATTCAAAAAAAGGAGGAAAGCGCCCGCTAAGTCAAAACGGAAAATTCCATAAAGGAAAACAAAAATGACTTAGGCAAAAATTAGGGCATCCCGATGGATCAAATTCAAAGGAATTGGTTCATGCAAAAATAAGGGATAAAAAACAAAAACAAAGGTGAAATACAAAGGATAATCTTGTGACTGCTAAATCATCGAAGTTTCCCAACCAATGCTTGGATCTCTACACTTTTTCATCGGTGCTTGGATCTCTACTAAGGCTTATGCTCAACATCAAAACTGAAACGATTCTCTTACAAACAAAGCACATTCATTGGATTAGGCGAATTTTTAGGACTTGGAGAACATTAAGGAGAAATGGGTGGGTTAAATAATTTTGAGCCTTATATCCGTTGTTTCTTTAAACATGAACCAGGCCAAGTTACAGCATTTAAAAGTCCTAATTGAGGCAAGGTTAACTACGAAAGCATGTTAAAGCAGGATTTTATTATACTGACTCCTAAAGTTTGTTAAAACTATTTCTAACCACTACGCTTCTTCAAGCATTCATTTCTAATCATCCAGTCCTAATTCATAACGGACTTCGATTTCAAAACTTGCATCCGCATTGCATTAGAGTTACTTCTCGAAGGATACAACGTCATCTACGAACAAACACTTAGCACTCAAGGAAATCTTGAAATTGGTTTAACCAAAGGGCGATCATTTCGAATAAAGACCTTTGCATGGGGGGAACCACATCTAGAGGGTTCTCCTAAACAGAGGCAAAATTTCAAGGATCACAGGTGCGATCAAGGATCCTATTAACTAGGGGCATTCATCCTAAAGGTTCAATCGACCTGGGTTACATCTCAAAACAATGACAATCAGGGGCATGTCAAACATGGGATAAATTCAAGTGGATAGAACACTATGGATAACCCTCAATATCCTGGAGACCAAGGGCATACCCTTCAACCTAAACGTCGAAGCATATGACAAGGATATTTCCCGGGGCACTTCCCTCATGACTGGGAGATCATAAACATCTTTTCCCACGAAAATATTGGGGCAATGGATATCAAATCCATAAGACACACAACAAAAGGAAAAGGCATCCTCATACGTTACAACCTCGAACCAATCTTTCTCCTAACTACGATCTTCAAAATTCAAAAAAAAGGGTATTGGGAAATCGCGCTAGCATCCAGCAACCTTACAACATCAGCGAACTATATACGCTTCGGTCATCAACAACCTATCATTGAAGCATCATGAAAATACATATAATTCATGCATTACATACATTGGTTGATACATCACACCACACCTTTGTAGGTAGTCTTCTTTAAGACATTCTTTTTCAAAGAGCCTTTCTAGGTAGTCTTTTCTAAGACATTCATCATTGTCATTTCCAATAACCTTTTTAGGTAGTCTTTTTTATGACATTCCTTTATAAGAAATTCTTCTTTAAGACATTCCTTTTTTAAGAACCTTTCTAAGTAGTCTTTTCTAAGACATTTATTAGTCTTTTAAGGAACCTCTTCAGGTAGTCTTCTTCAAGACATTCCAATAACCTTTCTAGGTAGTCTTTTCTGAGACATTCATTGTCATGTCCAAGAACCTTTTTAGGTAGTCTTTTAAAGACACTTTTCAGCCTTTCCAGGTAGTCTTCTTTAAGACATTCCTCGTCCTTTGCTAAAAACCTTTTCAGGTAGTCTTCTTTAAGACAAACGTTCATATTCATTCCGGAAACCTTTTCAGGTAGTCCTATAGAAGACATTATTTTGTTCCACTCATTATATCAATCAACATATGCATGAGCATAAGCATTATCCCATACATCAAAACATCTAAGTCATTACTCTGGTGTTAAACCACATTGTCCACCTGCTTCCCGGTAACCTTACCGACGACACTAACCTTGTTGTTTGTTTATTTCCAATCACCTGATTGATGTATCCTGGTAACCTTACCGATGCCAGTAACCTTACTGAGATATTCTTCCCAATCGCCTGATTGATGCTTTCCGGTAACCTTACCGATGCCAGTAACCTTACTAAGTGTTTATTCTCCGATCACCTGATTGATGCTTTCCGGTAACCTTACCGATGCCAGTAACCTTACGGAGTGTTATTTTCCAATCACCCGATTGATGTATTCCGGTAACCTTACCGATGCCAGTAACCTTACTGTTGGCTTATTTCCAATCACCTGATTGATGTATCCCGGTAACCTTACCGATGATAGCAACCTTGCTGTACATTTCATAAAACATATACATACGCATTAGCATATACATATCATCTAGCACATTCGCATGCTACAAAAAGCCCAATTCCAACCCTCGTGTTGTGATAGGTGTGTTTTCCGACCCACGTGTCGTAAGTTTCCAACCCTCGTGTTGTGATAGGTGTGTTTTCCGATCCATGTGTCGTGAGTTTCCAACCCTCGTGTTGTGATAGGTGTGTTTTCTGACCCACGTGTCGTGATTTTCCAACCCTCGTGTTGCGATCGGTTTGTTTTCCGACCCTCGAGTCACGAATATTTGACATGCTATTTTCTCCGACCCTCGAGTCATGAATCTCCAAACAGGTGATCATTTTATTCAAACAACGATAGTAAGCAGGTACGGCCGCCCGCGACGACTTACTAGAATTATAGTAAGTGGGCCCTACCATAAGCTTACTCAAACTACGATAGTGAGTTGGTATGACCGCCCACGACGACTTATTAGCACGATAGTAAGTGGGTCATAACATCTACGATAAGCTTACTCCAACTACGATAGCAAGTAGGTATGGCTAACTGCGACGACTTACTAGAGCTATAGTAAGTGGGCTACACCATCTACGATAAACTTGTTGAAACTACGATAGTGAGTAGGTATGGCTAACTGCGACGACTTACTAGAGCTATAGTAAGTGGGTCATACCATCTACGATAAACTCACTCCAGCTACAATAGTAAGCAGGTATGGCTAACTGCGACGACTTACTAGAACAATAGTAAGTGGGCCATACCATCTACGATAAGTTCACTCCAACTACGATAGCAAGTAGGTATGGCTAACTGCGACGACTTACTAGAGCTATAGTAAGTGGGCCACACCATCTACGATAAACTTGCTGAAACTACGATAGTAAGCAGGTACGGCCGACCGCGACGACTGACTAGAACTATAGTAAGTGGGCCCTACCATCTACGATAAACTTACTCAAACTACGATAGTGAGTGGGTATACCAACCGCGACGACTTACTAGAACTATAGTAAGTGGGTTACCTACAAACTGCAAAAGCTTGCTAGCAATAGCAAGCTCATTATCTTTTACACAGCAAACAGCGAACCCTCGCTATTGCTAGCTACGTTCATTCATCACGTTGTCCCTCGGCAGTGATCTTCTTCAAAAACTTCACCAATAACAATCAAAGGTTTATCTTTCCTTTTCAAAGTTACTAACATGCTTCAAATAACATAGCTAACATTCATGCATCATTCAATTGCATACCTCATTCATAAGTAGTGCATATACATATATCGCTCTCATTTATTTTGAGAAGCTCACTGCATCATACATTACATGCATCATAACATTGCATAAAATTCAGGTTGCCTTTTTAGGCTACGCTACAATCAAAGCATCTGGTTCCTTCCAGAAAGTATTTGCTTCATATGCCAAAAAATGGTATTTACCTTGGGTGGCATCTTTAAGCCCATCTCCCGCAGAACATCCTTCCCAACAAGTGCAAATTTCAGGGCATTTCAGTGTTCAATCATCTTCTACCTTTAGACCACGATAGGCAGACGTGCCTATCTGATTCTTCAGGTTTAAGAAGATTGAACAGGGGAAGCTGTCATACCCCAAAATTTTCCCTCCTCTATGCATCTTCAATGGCTCAAGGTTCAAAGGCTTATTCAAGTCACTCTCTCCTAATCAACGATCTCCAAAACTAGGGTTTTCATTTTATCAAAGGATTGTGAATATTCAAGGCCTCAAATGGATCTCAAGGTCTCTCATATGTCTCAAGGCACCTCCATGTCAAAAGTCAAGCTTCTATTCCAAGGATTGCTCACTCAATGGCTCAGACGACCAATAATCGACTGTGTTGACCTAAAAGTCAACTATAGTCAAAATACAGTCAAACTTCAAGATTTTTGGTCAACATCAAGTATGTGAAGTCATATCCATCATTTGATCAAAGGTCGATCATGATCCATTAATAAAAACTCAAAAATGAACAAATTCAAAAGGTTCAAATTAGGGTTTTTTATAGGAGAAAGTCAACTCAACTTTGACTGGTCATAACTTTCACATGGAGTATCAAAAATTTCCCAAACAAAGCCTATTTTGAAAGAAATTGGATTCTCTACAACTTTGTCTCTCACATGCTATAATATGGTGAACTGACTTTTATTATCGAAATGTGCGGTAAAGCATGAGTCGCCACCGACTTTTATTTTATCCAAATTAATTAGAAAGGCTAAAAGAACAGGAAAAACCTTTTAAATAAAATAGGGTTCGGGGGGTAATTATGCAAAGGGAAGGTGTAAGGCACCCTTTGCATCCATGGTTTTCCATGGGCTCTTAATTGTTTTGCTCTTTAGTTTTGAAGCCAAAAGTTTTAGAAGGTGTAGAAAAAGAGTAATAAGGACTTTAGCTCGTAAGTGAGCGTAGCCTTATTGAAGATTTATGAGAAAGAATATGAAAAAGTTTTTTAGAGCAAGGAAAAGCAATTAAGGGCAAATTACCTTATAGTTTGAAAAAGGAGTTCTTTTAGCCTTTCAGGGTGAAAGGGTCTATCCTTGCCATAAGAGGGCAGGAAGCCTTTCATTTGGAGGTTGAAGGGTCGTCGCAATGTCGTTCGCCATAAGACTGTCTCATGCCATAGAGAGGCAGGTAGTCTAAGGGAAGGACCAGAATAGCCTTTCGTTTAGGCAACCAGAGGATACCTCAGCCTTTCGTAGGCAACTTTTGAGGGACGAGATCATATTAGTGTATCGAAGGTAGCATCATTAGGGACCATGATCTTAAATCGAGGCGACATGGATGAGGTATCCTCGTATTTGAGGGACTGACTATTCTGCAAAGACACAAGGCAACAGGCAACAAGGCAACAGGCAACAAGGCAACAGGCAACAGAGAGGTTACCCCAAAAGTGTGCGTGTGTGCACCAATCATGTGATCAGTTTCAGATATTTATCTTATAGTTAAGTGATTCTAGATTCAATTCAAAGTTATCACTCCCTAAAATTACTAACCACAACAATTAATAATTAAAGCCATAACGGGAGAGGGAAATTGAAACCAGCGGAGGGAGAGGGAAATTGAAACCAGCGGAATAATAAACAATTAAGTCTAACATAAGTAATAATTAGGGTTTAGGGTTACCGACTATGCGAAGCTTTGGCATTTGGCAAACCCTGCAAGGCGGGAAAATGGCAAACAAAGAAGCAGGGTGAGTGCATTATCAGTTCGGAGGCAAACGTTACTAACCCTAAAAATAAAGAATAAAGGAATTTAAAATAAATAAGGTAAATAGGCACTTAGCTTCGAATTTGATCTGATATGGTTGGCGGGAAGCCTCGGGGTTAACCCTGAAAAAGCACAGAAAAGATATATTCTCAGTGTAGGATTAATTCTGGTAATCCCTGATTAGGGCGCGAATAAAATAATGTCAACGATTTAATTAATTATTGATCTCGCGACATAATTAATTAAACCGAGAAGAGAAAAAATAAAAATCAGACACAAGGTATTTTTTATGGATTTTTTAGAATAAAAAACAGAATAAATATGAATTTTTTGAAAATAAATGTAATTAAAATAAATAAGAAAAGAATTTAAATAAAAGTAATTATTAATTATAAATAAAGAGATAAAAGAAAATAAAAGAAAATAAACATGTATGACTTAAATAACATAAATGTAATTTAAAGAAAATAATTAAAACCAAACATTGTTATTAGTAAAAAAGGTTTTTGAAAATATTATATAGTTTTTGTAAATAAAACAAATAGAAAATATATATATATATTAAAATATATAAAATAACTAAATAAAGACACATTATGTAATAAAAAAGTAAAAAAATTGGAAAACTTAGCGTGTGATTCTGTGTGACGCAGGCCTGAGGGAACATGATGCAGTTTCAGCTTCAGGAGCGTTGGATGCATTAGGATGATGATCTGATGGCTGCAGGATGATAACGCATGATAGGATGGTGCGTCTTAATGCACCGAATCCCAGGCTGTGGAGAGACAACGCGCGCGCCAATTAATTTTGAATTGGGCCAATCGCGTGTGGCCACGTCTTCGTCTCCTTCCCCCAGTTTCTGAAACACGCTCTTTTACAGCGCTTATTGCACATGGGCTATAAAAACTCCACTTTTAACACCTGCGAAAAACAGCGAATACGACCAAACAAGCACAAAAATTTGGCGCGATGCCATGGATAGACTCGTCTCATCCATGCGAATCCAGTAGTACCTGTCCTAGGATCTAATTTAACGTGGTCTAAAAAACCCCAATTTTAAGAACATGAACCCTAACATGGCATGTTCTTCATATCAGCACCAAAACATAATTAAACATCCTGAATTGTTCAGTATGTCACATAGAACAAATATATGCAATTAGATTTGATTATGGATGCGTGTGTTATGCAAATCGAAGAGAAAAAGAAAAGCAAACCGTGAAGCTTTTAGAGGTTGATTCTGAGTGTTTGGCTTGCGTGTGACAATTGGAATAGCTTCAGTGAACACTAAGGAATGTGTTGAGATGCGCAAGAACTTCTGAATTGGCCTTCAACTCAGAATTGGAGTTTGGATTTTCTTTGACTTTTGCAATTCGGTTTTAGGGTTCCTCCTGCAGAATTTCGTGAAACCTTGTGTCTGGCCTTGTTCACATACTTATAGAGGTGAAATTAGGGCAATAAAACTTATTTGAATCTTTGTAAATCTTTGATTTGTATGCTATGGAGATTTGATTGAAAATTTCTCATGAAAGCTTTCTATATTCGATTAACTTCAATCCAATTTCTTCAAATATATTATTTGCACGAATTTGATGGATTATTTTGTCATGAATGGTGATTGGATTTGATTCCCATACATTTTTAAATTAAATATTTGATTTTCTATAATTTATATGAATTATTTATCACTTTTATTTGATTAATAATTCATAAAAATCCAAATAAAAATCAAATAATTCGTGGGCATCATGTATGGAGCCTTAGATGATTTGTGAATTAAGTTGGGATCATGAGATATTGGGCCTTCTTGCAAAAAAAGTTCATTTTGAATCCTTTTTCTCACATTTTTCCCTCCAAAATAGTCCAACTTTGACAAGGCCTATCTCTCTCAATTTTTGAGGTATGGAAGTGTTCTAGGACTTTTTAGAAACCTTAGAGAGTCCACTAACCAGTGTCTTTGGTCTCATATCAAAATTATTTTCCATGCTCCTTATATATCTTTTTGAAAAAAGTGACTTTTTGTTGACTTTTGAAAAGGACCTATAATGTTTTGGTCCATACCTCTCAAATTAAGCATTTTTAGACTTGGCATGTGAGAAACAAAATTGTAGAGAATCAAATTTCCTTCAAAATGAGCTTTGGATGGAAAATTTCTGATGTTCCATGTGAAAGTTATGGCTGGTCAAAGTTCAGTTGACTTTTCCTATACAAAACCCTAATTTAGAAACTTTTTGATTTGTTGATTTTTTATCTTTCCTTGATGAACCATGATCAATTCTTGATCAAATGGTGAATGATACTTCAATATGAGGATCTTGACAAAAAAATCAGGAGTTTTGACTTTACTTTGACCACAGTTGACTTTTAGGTTAACCTAGTCGACTATTGACCTCTTGAACAATTGAGTGGCCAATCTCTTGAACTGAGACTTGATACTTGTCATAGAGATAGTGTGAGATATGTTGAGCCATATGAGATGCCTTGGAGCCATTGATTCACTGATTTTCCTTTGGGTAAGCCAAACCCTAGTTTCTGAGCTCTGTATAGGGGAATGTGTCTTGGAGCTTTGTGTATTGATTTGGATTTGAGTAGGAGAAATAGTATGGGCAAATTTTGGGGTATGACACATGCCAAGGCCAGAAATGTTTCATTCAAGAGATATGGTCCAATACATTATAGGTCCTCCGAAAAAGTCAACAAAAACACCTTTTAGGTCAAAGCTCGTAACTTGAGCATGGAAGCTTCAATTGAGATGAAACCAAAAAGGTCATTTAGAGGACTCTTTGAGCTTTCTAAAAAGTCCTAGAATGCATTCATATGATTAAAATGGAGGGAGATACGATGCACACAAGTTGGTCGAATTCCAAGATATGCGTGAAACCCTGATTGACCAAAACTTGGTTTTTGGACTAATGGGCCTAGAATTTGTATTTCAAACACATCCATGACATATATAAGGGCCTATATATCACTCCCCACCCTTTCATAATTTTATTTTTTATTTATATGGATTTTTATTCATTTAAATACTAAATAAATTAAGGAAAAATATTAAAATAAAAGAATTAAATTGCATGGATTTTGTTTTAATCACATAAAGGCCCAAACAATACCATAAGGAGGTCCAAATTTCGTTCATATGTGAGGAGGAGGTTTTAGCCAAAATTAGAAGGAAAATATCATGAAT